>NW_006443138.1:1796364-1821405 GCF_000325575.1 Pteropus alecto | reverse complement strand
GAAAGAGAAATCAAAATTGCAACAAGATAACATTTCACACCTATTAGGATGGCTATAATAAAAGGACAAGCAATAATAAGGGTTAAGTGTTGACAAGGATACAGAGATATTGAAACCCTCATATATTGTTGGTGGGAATGTAAAATGGTGTAACTATTTTGGAAAACAGTCTAATAACTCCTTAAATAGTTAATTCCATGTAACATACCCAAGAGAAATGAAAATACACATCTATACAAAAATCTGTACATGAATGTTCATAGCCAGAGAGTGAAACAAACACAATGTCCATCAACTGATGAACAGATAAATGAACTGTGGTATATCCAGACAATGGAAAATTATTCATGCATAAAAAGGAATGAAATACTGATTCACACTACATGGGTGGCATTTGAAAACTGTGCGCTAAGTGAGAGAAGTCAAACATTAAAAGCCACATATTGTATGATGCTATTTAGACAAAATGTCTAAAATAGGCAAATCTAAAATAGAGACAGAAAGTAGATTTGTAGTTGCCTAGGGCTGGGGGTTCTGAATGCGGATGAGGTGTGAATTGCTAATGAGCATGAAGTTTCTTCCTGGGGTGATGAAAATGTGGAATTAGATGGTGATGATGGTTGCACGACTTTGTAAATTTACAAAAAACCACTGAATTGTATAATTTAAATAGATTAATTTTATGGTATATAAATTTCCTCTCCAATTTTTAAAAGTCTACTAGGAATAGGAATTGTGTTGAATTTATAGATTGAGTGGGGAAATTCAACAGTACTGAGTCTTTTGATCCACTAACATGATTTCTCTAATTACTTAGGTTTTAATTTCTCTCAGCAAAGTCTTATAGTTTTCAGTGTACATATTTTGTTAAATTTATCCATCCCTGTTCCTTTGCTGGCTGTAGCCCGAGGCCTCTCTCTCTTTCTAGAGGATTCCTGTCTTCCTTCTCACATGGTCCCTTACATTTTCAAATTAGCAATGATGCACTGAATTCATCTCATGCTTTGACTCTCTTTTTCAGCCTCCAGCCAGAGAAAACTCTGCTTTTAAAGGGCACATATGATTAGATTAAGATCACTGGGAAAATTCCCCTTTTGTTGGATAACAAATAATCATGGTCATGATATCTCATCCTATTCACAGACTTTACCCATACTCAAAGGAGATGTGACTATACAAGATTGAAGATTACTGGAGGACAGTCTTATAATTCTGCTTTTACCACAACATGGCATTTATCTTTTTCAATCTCCTACTTATTAAATCAAATCTTGTAGTCTCTACCTACAATTAGGGTGTTTACATTTAATGTGATTATTCACAGAGCTGGGTTTAATTCTACCATCTTGCTATTTATTTTGTATTTGTTTCATTTGCTGTTCGTTCCTTTTATCCACTTAAAAATTTTTTTAAAAATATTTCTAATTATGCATATTTTTTTGCTTTTTTGCATGCCCGGTAATATTTGGTTGGATCCAAGACATTAAATTTGATCTAGTTGGATGCTGGATATTTTTTTCCTATAAATACTCTTGCATTTTGTTTGAGATACAGTTAAGTTACTTGGAAATAGTTTGATGCTTTCAAATTAGAAGGACACGAGAATTAACTCTACCCTATTACAGAGGCAAAACTATTCTCAGTAGTCTACCCTGTAAAATACAAAGTTTTCCACTCTGGCTGCAGTGAATACATTATTCTTGGTCCCTCTCATATGAGCTCCAATGATTGGTCTTCTAATTTTTGGGGGTGGTTCTTTCCCTGGCCTTCAGGAGCTTCCTCACAAGCATGCACTAATCAACAGTCAGCTGAAGACTTGAAAGAGACCTATATCTCTAGGTCTCACTCTCCTCTCTCTGCACTGCTTATTCCTCTCTGGTAGTCTACCCTGAAAACTCTGGCAGCCTTGGTCTCCTTGGACTCCAAACTCTTTCCTCAACTACAGGAGACTGCCAAGCTCTGCAATCTGTGCTGTGTCTTGAAAACTCTCAGTGCAATAAGCTGAGGCAATCACAGGGCTCACCTCATTTGTTTCATAACTCTCAGGGATCACTGTTCTTTGTTGCCTGAGTTGCCTAATGTCCAATGTTTCAAAATCTGTTTCATGTAGTTTGTCAGGGTTTTAGTTTGTTCAAGTAGAAAGATAAATCTGGTCCCTGTTACTATATCATGGCCAGAAATGGCAGTTCTGCTACTTAGGTTTTAGTTTCCTTAAGTGTAATGAAAGGTATAGAAGAGCTAGCAAGTAGTGAGGGTTGTAGAAGATTAATGCAAAAATCCAAGAATGTAAACATACATCAGTGCTCCTCAACTTAAAGAAAAAATGTCATGTGTCTATTAGGAAAAACAATATACAACACAGCATTTTCTGAAAATAATAAGATAGTGAGTGCTTTCTAATTTACATTCTTTGTTTAAAGTTTTAAACAATAATTAACCCTTATTACATAATATATAAAAACAAAATTTGTCATGATACAGGATAGTAATTTTAACAGAAAAATTTGAGCTCATTAGGTCAAATCAACAATACAAAGGAATTTCTAACCTTTCAGTTTAGTTACATTAATATTTTCTATATTACATGTAGTGACTTTAATATATTGAAATGAACACATTTACAACTTGATTAAAAAAAGGAAATAATACCTTTGAGAAGTCCAGTGTTATCAATAGGTCCAGGATATACATTTTGATCTCCCATCTGATATTTGTCCCAACTGTCAAAGCCAACATATTTTTTCCACTGTTTGAACCAGCGACTATCAACTAGGTACCTAAAAAAGAAAAGAAATCAGTAAAAGAAAAACTTGGAAATATAGGAACAACAGAGAAGCTACCTAATTTTGATATTTCATTTTGTATTAAAGTATGTGCTTACGTTAAAGATTACTGAGAATAAATACGATATCAAGTATTTGGAAGAAAAATATTTCACTTGTGTAAAGTATCATTTTTCAACTGTTCTATAAATATCCACTACTTGAGGATAAATACTGACATACACATTTTAAAAAATTTCTTAACAGCACTTTTTTAAAAATGCAAGTAATGTCTCTTCAATAAAAAATTTCCAATCGACCAAAAATTCAAATGGTAATCATAAAAATTAAAACAAATTATAAAATGCAATATGGTAAAAATATAAATAAGAAAAATGGTTCTTTTGTAAAAACTTACAAATACAGTGTATTAATTTTATAGATTTTACTGTATCTTCTGGGGCTTAAGGAAAGTAATTATTAAAGGTTTGCAAGATTGATTATAATAATTATCAAAGTTTTAAAAAAACTTTAAAATTATCTTTACCAAAGTTAGTAACAATCTCTCTCTGTTTCTCATACAACAGTAAAACCTACTGGGACAAGGAAGATTGATTTCTGATTGATTGAAAAAGTCTGAGGCACTTAGTACTACAAGCATTACTGAAACTTATTTTCATCTTATTTTCTAATACCTAGAATTAGTTTCTCATCAGGTGACCAGTGACAGATAAAGTAAAATAGTGGTTCTCTAGCAAAGAGAGCATAAAAAAAATCATAAACCTAAAAATCTTTACAAATTTATTGACCATATATACCTATGAAATTCTGCTTTGCCCCGGTTCATTATAATTTTAAGTTCTTTTCCAGAAACAAATTCTCCACATATAACCAATTCAATCACAAACAAAATCAAAAGTAATAGTTTAACAAGTTGTTTAAAGCCCATGTGTATAATAATACTGGGTAACTAAGTTTTTAGGAGATCATCATTCTGATGTTTCTGTGCTTACTACATATAGTACTATAGGAATAAAATGCTATAGTTATGTCTGAAAATATCTGAAGCAAAGGCACCAACCTAACAAAACCCTACAATTCTTAAATATTCATCAATAATTTAATTCTCTACGCGTATGGCAGAATTTCTATACACGAGTACTCCAAACCCACTGTCAGGATTATGCAAGTGAAAGCCCCCAAATCATAAAATTTGAGATTTATGAGGAAAAAAGTTAGAGACTAAGTCATAAGAAAACCCTATTACTAAAACAAATGAAATAGATTAAACTAGCAATGACTTTATATGTTAAATTGATAATAAAGTAAATTATATTAAATTTTATTTCACCCACTAAAAATTTTTTAGACTTTCTCCTCTGCAATTTAACCAAGATATTTGGACATTTCATTTGCTTTCTTTGCAAATCAGTGCCATACTAAATGGCCTTTGCCCTATTCCATTCATCTCTTTTTCTGTCATTGTGCCAATTTTAAAGTGTCTTAATTACTTTAATTTTGATATTTTTTAGGGCAAGTTCCCCTTGCTTTTGGTGTTGCAAATTGTCTTAGCTATCTTTTGCCATTTGCTCTTCCATATGAATTTTAGAATCAGTTTATCAAGTTTCACAAAAAAAACCTGTTTAAGATTTTGATTGGAATTGTGTTGAATTTATAGATTAACAACACTATAATTTAAAATTTCATTTATAAAACTACACTTTAAAAACTATTTGTTGAATACTATCAAAATTCTACCTCTATGTATTTAAAAGATATTTCTACAATATGGGGCTTTATCTCCCAAAGTATTTAATGAATCCTGCAGTTAGAGTGGAGGTTTCCACTCTAACTGCAGTATTCATCTGTGCTGCCGTGACATTTCTAGTTCAGCTCTCTTTTCTAGATCTTGGAGTGACTATTTTCTGTATAATGATACTATTATGACAGACAACTCTGCCATTTAATGAATATTTCGCTGCTTTCAACACTAATTTTAACTGCAAAGAGTATCATATTTCTGTTACAGACCACCGCTTATATCTTACTTGTATAATTTTGTAGTAACGAAACATGTAGGAAGTAGAAAAAATAGGAGCATCAATTACACAAATAATGTGTATTCTTAGGTGTACCCATGAAAGACAACAACATTAGATAAAATAGACAAATAAATGAATTTTAAAATAAATGAATTTGAAATAAAAAATTTTATTTCAAAACATTTACATAGATTTGTTGTCTGTAAAAACTCTACTCCTAATCCATGGATCTGCCAAAATCCCAATTCCTCAGTTTGAACAGATAAAAGCCTAGAACAGAATTAACGGCTCACCAAGATTACAAATGAGTGAACAAAGACCTGAATTTATACATTCTCAACAGCACTCTTAATCTTTGGTATGCTATACGGGTCCAGATGATTCCAATTTCAGCTTAAGAGTTTCTTTTTAAATAGTTATAACTATTTGTGAAAATTGATATTTCATGGCTTTTATTTTCAGATTTCTAAGAAAGAATAAAAGTCATGAAATATTGATCTTCACAAGTTGTTATAACTACGATTTTAGGATAAAGACCAAAATCCTTAATACTGCATAACAGGTCTTATATGATCTGCTCTTTCCTACCTCTCTAGTTTCTCAGCTGGTATCTTATGCTGAGATCTAGCTCCAAGAGCCTTTTTTCAGTTTCTAGACACACAATTTTCTGCTTCATGGCTTCTTCTGCCTAGAATATATTTTCCTCCTGCTCTCAATACCTAGTTAACTCCTATCATCTTCTAGATAGCCTAAATGTCACTTCGATAAGAAAGTCTTTCCATAAGCTTCTGTTTCCTCTCAGATGATTTGGGAAAAGAAAAACAAAATGGCAATCTCAGTCTTCTACATATAAAGTTATGAAAGTTACTTTTAATAATAACAAAATAACTAACCTTTGAGCTTTACTCTTGGGCCAGACACAAACATCTAAGCACTTTAATATATTGGCTCCTCTACTCCTTTAACTACCCAACCAGGTAGGCACTATTAAAACCTCATTAGCACATAGGAATTAAAACTTGCCCAAGGTTACAAAGCTAGTGCTAGGCCCATGATTAAGAAAATGTAGTACTGGCATAGGGAGAAGCAAAAAGACCAATGAAACAGCACAAAGAAACAAGAACCAGACTCATATATATGTGGAACTATGATGTATGCCAGAAGTATCATTACAAACTAGAAAGATCTGCCTTTGTACTGGCTATATACGAAAAACTATACGAAAAACTAGAGCCGAACCTTACACATGCACTAAGTTCTACTCTAATGCTTGTTTCAAAAAACTTGAATGTGTTAAACATGATTGATATATTAGGGAATAACACAAATTTCAGCATATGCTTAAGCACTACTTCACCCACAACCAGGGCGAAACTAAGGTGAGACAAGTAAGATGTCTATGGATTCTAACAGGGAGAGCCTCCTTAAATTTTATACCCTGGGTGCCTTGCTTGCCATCCACTAGTCCTAACGCTGAAACAAACACTAGGGGGGTGTAGAACATTACCAGCTGTACTGAGCCACGCAAGAATGCACAAAACACACACTTCAAACATCTACCTAAATTCATGTATGTTATGAGCCACAATCTCCATAACTGTAGTTACAACTTCTTGGCAGATTTCAGACAATCCTCCTTCTACCACTTCACAATAACTCATAAGCCGCAACCTTTCTGAATCCCACTTCCACAAGTAATCTTCATTTTTTTCCAAATAAAAATATCAACTTTATTATGGTATTCATGCATGTCTTAACCATTTAGCATGTGTAAAATTGTGCTACCATTTTTAAGTATTTTTTTTAATGTGTCACTGACAAAATTTTTTTGAGTATGAAGCCCAGCCCCATTATCCCCATATGCCCTATGTTTTTTATTGCATGATTCTGCATATAGCATGGTGATTTTTAGGAACATATGCTGTGTTACAGAAGAATTAGCTGTGCAAAAAATAGTTGTATTAAAAATATAAATGTGAAAGCAAAAGTATAATTTAAAAAAAGATATGAGAAAATCCTTGTTACTTTAGAAAATATGAAGAGTTAATACAAAGAGCAAAATAATCTTAAAGTTTGATAATCTTGCCAAGGTTAAAATGAGAAGCTATCTGTTGATCAACAGATACCACCAAGTAAAGAGATAAGACTGGGGAAGATACTTATACCACATGTAACCAACAAAGGATCAGGACACGTGAAGAATTCCTTTAATTAAAAAAAAAGAGAGAGAGAGAGAGAGAAAGCAATTCACAGAACAGAAAACCAGAATGACCTCTATACATGAGAAGATGGTGAATCTTATTAGCAATGGGAATACAAATTAACACAATACCATGCCATTCTCATGAAACTGGTGAACACACAAACATATGCATGCACGTATGTCAACAATATTAAGTGTACAGAAGATGTGTAGTAACAGAAATTCATATACTGCCAAAGAGAATGTAAACTAGAACCCTCACTTTGGAGAATAATTTGGCACTATCTATTAAAGATGAGTATACCATAAAATCATGTATTGCCACTAAGTTTTATTCTATAGAAACTCTTGCACTTATCTACAATAATACAACTATAAATACATACTGCAGTATAATTTCTAAGAATAAAAACTGGGAAAACCTTAATATCCACTATTCACACCAAGAAATATTGTACAAGAACTGAAATGAAAAATGCGACTACACGCATTCACATGGATAAATCTCAAAACTACAATGTTGAACAACAAAAAAGCTGCAAACGCATACATGTAATATAATACAAATATATTAAGATATAGATAAGCACACAGTGCAACACAGAAAACTGTAAAACATGGCCACAAATAATTCATAGTATTTACAGACCCATGTATATTAAAAGTATAAATAATAAAAATCAGTTTCAGGACAGTGACTCCCTCTGGCTATAGAGGGAAGGTGGGTGGGATTAGGGAAACACAATGAAATTCAACTGTATCTGTAATGTTTCATTTTCTTAAACTAAGAAGTATACACATTTTGTTGTATTTTTCTTCGTACTCTTCTGTCCCCTGAAGTATTACATTAAATATGACGTTTTCTATTTAATATAGAATGGTTTATATACACATCTTCATATATATACACTAAAATGAAGTAGTCAAATGTATAGACTACAATGTTGAGGCCAACAAAACTGATAAAGTGACAGTCAAAAAATGAAAAGAAATTTCAAGCATGAAGATAAGAAAAACAACCATAATACAACTTTGTGTTTTTTCTAATTGGTATAAAAAAATACATACAGCAAAATGTATAAAATGAATAATTTAAAAATAAAATAAAATGAATAGTTTTAGTTTTACTATTTTTTAATTTGTAATTTTATATTATCTCATATTTATAATTTATATTATCTCTTCCAAACAGATGAGTTTGCATTAGATTTTAATTAAAAATTTACACAAGCTTTGAAAAATTTTCTTTGGAAAAATATGATTTATTTGACTGTTTCTAACATCAAATTATGATTGATATATAGTAATGTATTCATTTTCAAGAAATTACTTCCTTTTAGTAACTAGACCAACCAGCAAGTAAGCCAGAAAAGTAAAAATAATTGGGTGACATAAGAAAAACAAAGTGCAGAAAGTAGATCAGCCTTTGATATTTGGGAATATAAGCAAAACAATCACTCTAAATCCCTAAAATTGACATATCTACTGATTTTAAGCTGATCAAACTTTAGTACCAAATATTATATATATAAAAGACTTGCAACCACATAAATTCATCTGAATATTAATGTAAGAACATCTAGAGAGCTCTAGAGTAGTGATTAACTGCTTTGTGATAGACTAATTTCAATTTCTTGCACAAAGGAAACTATATCTTATGGACAAGACTAAAGGTGAAATATTTCTGAATAACACTGAGCCATCTGACTGTGTCCCCGTATAAAAAGCTATAAAGAAAATGTACTAAATATGATCAAGATCGCTTTATTTATGGTTGAGGCTTCTGGCTGTGGGTTAATTACTACTATTCCCTTCTGTTTCAGTGAATTACAAAATTTGATGAGAGTGCTTCATGCCATGATTCTCACACACTAATAATACATCAATATGAAAATAGTTTCATCATAATGTTAATATTACCTGTGTTCAAAAATTAAGGAAAATCTCATGGAGATTAAAGATCTATGGTCTTCAATTTCTCAAGTTCTTCAAAGATGATCTGCAATCCTTCGGTATGTCTACAGCCTTTTCTTTTCAATAATAATTTCAAATCTTTTCCAATCTCGCTAACTTTAACTCATTAGGTCAAACAGACAACCCTACTACCTACTTTTCGAAGAAGGCTGAAGCTTCAACTTTCTGTCCAACTCTTGCTCCACATCTTAATCTTACTTGATTCCTTTATATATCAGTGGAGGATATAACCCTCCCTAAATCCAAGACTAATATTTTTGTTCCAGTGTTTCGGGTTTAATTTCCTTCTGCCTCCTTGGAAACTTACTCCATTAATAGCCCCTGCCTCTATGTTTCTCTCTGTATCCTTTCTCTCTTTTTTCTTTCTCCACTCAGCTTATTAAAAGGGACAATTCTTTCCTCCTTTTCTCCCAAACCACTTCCCATTTCACATACTTATTTCCTCCTCTATCCACTCCCATTTTTCTGATTTGTCTTTGCAGCCAAGCTTATCCTTCTTCAAGTCTCACTTACTCTTCAACCTGGCAAACAGGTCTTCCTACCCCAATGGGCCCTCATAAGGGTCCTCACAAAGTCACCAATGACCACTCTAACAAACCCAAATGATCCATGACTTTATGTACTTTATCATTCCTTTTTAAAGCTAAACTCTGATTCTTTTTTTTTTTTTTTACAATCTTTTCTTCCTCTGCTTAAATGTTAGTATTCCACAGAGCTGTTATCTAATTTCTTCTTCTACTGTTCATCCTTTCCAATGATATTGTAATTCAGACCACTGATTCCAAAATCTGTATCCCAGGGCCAGTTCCCAAGTTCTTGAGCCATATTTCCAATTCCTACTAGTCCATGTCAACTTGGATTTATCAGACATTTCAACCTCGAGTCATCAATCATCTCACCTTCAAATGTACTCCTTCTCTAGTATTCCTTTAATAAATGTCATCAGTAATTTAACTTCCCAAGCCAAAAACCAGATTACTGCCTCCTTGGAAACTTACTCCATTAATAGCCCCTGTCTCTATGTAATATAAACCATATTACTCCTTCACCCCATAACATCTAGTAACCAAATCTGTACTTCTCCACTTCATTCTCAGAAAAGTACCTTAGTTCTGTACTTCCCATTCTCCATCATTTTTTCATGCCACAGATTACAGTAATAGCTGCTCAACTGTTTGTGCTTTAAGTGTGCTTGCTTCCAATTTATCCTCCATTCTGCTGCCACAGCCATTTTAAAAACACAAATATGATCATGTCACTTCTCTGTTTAAAAGTATAATTCACATAACAGAATATAAATGCTTTATATTTAAAGTTTTTTTTTTTTTGTAGAAAGTTTTTTCACCTTAGTTTATCATTATAGTAACTTTTCCCATCTTTTTCTTTATTTAGCTAATGGGGAAACCAACACTCAGACAGGTTATGTAACTTACCAAGATCACACACTACTACTGAGTATGCAGGGTTTGTTTTCAGTATGTACTCTCTAGTTTTCAGACTCTAAAGTTCAATGCTCTACTATATTAAACTTAATTTTAAGTCTCTTTTATTTAACAAAGACCTAAATATGTAAGATACCTAGTGAAATCATACATCATATTCCCTGGTTCTCTTTATAAAGTAGAAGGATATCATAATGTTATTATCAAATAATAAATAAGAATTAAAATACTTAAAAAGGCACAGTCTAGCAATTTTTATCCATTTTACTTACAAAGAAAATAAGTATTTTCAAAGTGGGGAATCTTTGAAAATATTAAATTTTTGCCTATCAGTACCTTAGTAGTAAAGCCTAAGTGTCCACTCTATGCCAACATGAGTCATGTTTTCACCTCAATTAAGACTATACAAAAAAATAAACACTATCTTTTAAAAGTTTTTCTAGAGTTATGGTAAACAATACATTGTGGATGAAATTTTTCCATATCCAACCTCAATTATTCATGATGATTTTTGCTTATAAATTTTCTTACCTGCTGAAATCAGATGAGTAGCTATGAATTCTAAACTTACTGTAGAAAAAAATACTAGACCAAAATTCTTTTTCTGACATTACTTGCTGTGAGGTCTTAGTTACTCAGCACTAAAACCTTTGGAATGCTCATCTTAGAAAAAGAAATTCATTCATTCAAAATATATTTATTGGAGGTGTACTATGTATATGTTATCCCATATGAACAGGTGGTTAGCAAAATAGGCAAAGTCCCTATGTTCATGGAATTCAGAGCCCAGTGAAAAGAGTATGCAATTAAGATATGTAGTAAAATAGTGTGGTAAGTGCCATGAACGAAAAATACAAAGAGCTATGAATAAAGGAAAACCTCCTTAAAAAAAGTAACATTTTGGCATATGAATAAAAGTAATTTCAAGAAAAGTATGAAAATAAAACTATAAGCCTGTGCTAGGGCCAAAACAATGTAGGGAGTTTGGTAAATTGGAGGAACTTACTAAATGCTTTTGGAGTTTAAGACAAGGGGAGGAGGAATGCTAGATAAGGCTGGAGAAGTACATGGTGGGTGGGAGAAAAATACTATGCTGTGCCGTTAAGGTAATGATAAGGATTTTATCCTAAACACAATGAAAAACCATTGAAAGCGTTTTAGAAGGGAAGAGAGATGATCTGATTTTACATTTCCTGAAGGCCACTGGGATATTTCACAGGATTCCTGAGAGGATCAAATACATGTGAAATGATTAATAAGTCAAAAACTTACATAAAATTATGTTATGAATACTTTAAAAAGTCTAAATTGTATGGTGCTAAATATTCTGAAGGCATCAAGAAAGATAATTTGTATTGTGGTCTATAAAGAATAATTTTTTAATGGCTCAAGAGGCTGAGTTAATTTTAGTACCCCAAATAAATCTGAGTTAATTTTAAGACAGTCTTCAAATACAGAAAAGCTACATTAAGTACTAAAAAGACGAGATTTTCTTTTTATTTCCTTTTCTTTCTTTTTTTCTTTTTTTGTGCTGAGGGTAGGGAAAAGATAAGAGTTTCAAAAGTTGTTTAGCATTTGTACACACACTAGAAGAAAATTTAAGAAAAATACATAGGGGCCAATAAATGATTCATAAATAGTTCTAGCAGGGAAATGAGGAAAACCCAATAGCATTTAGGAAACCAGAGTGCTAGTGAATGTAAATACATAGTTCCTTTTTTTTCTTTTGATTAGTGTATGTTTATGCTGACAACTTTCAGATAAGCAGTTTCTGCTTAATTGCCTAATACTGACATAAATATGATGTTATTTTTTTTAATCCAACCTTTTTCTCTGCAAAGTAGACGTAAGAGTCATTCTTTTATAACTAAGAAAATACACAAAAATCGCAGCCTAATCCAACGTACCACACTTAATCTCAGAACAATATGCATAACTATCTTATACAAAATTAATAGCATAAACAATTCTGGATGTTAATCTGCTCTATGATTAATCCTCTCATTTAATGAAATACTATTTAAATTACATTAAATACCAATTGCATAAACCATTTTTAATACTAAAGGAGATATTGATAGTATCTAGTAGTTTAAATCGTTATAAACCAGATATTTCACTGAATTTTTTTTAAGTACCACAAACTAAAACTCAGAATGTCACTGTTGCAGTAAAACTTAACCAAAGAAAGCTATGAAGTTCTTTTAAATAAACAAAAGGCTTGGTTAATCATCCCTTTATATCTTAAGTTTTAGATTTCAACAATTTCCAACTATTTTCTGCTCTGTACATTAAATTCATCAGTTAGCATAACTCGTTTTTATGACCTCTTTTTACATCTAAACTAAGAGACAAATAAGGAACTCAAGAAAGTAGACTAGTAAGGTTGTGAAAATGGAAAGAAAACTCACAGAATCAGAGGAGATTTTGCAAATTATCTATTGGATAATGAACCTGTATCTAAAATACATAAAGAACTCTTAAAACTCAATAAAGAGAAATAACAAAATTAAAAAACTGGCAAAGGATCTAGACAGACAATGCTTTATAGAAGATAAACAAATGGCCAATAAGCATATATGAAAAGATGTGCAACATCATTAGCCATTAGGGAAATGCAAATCAAAACAACGAGATACTACTTCACATCCACTAAGAGGGCTATAATGAAAAAAAGAGACAATAACAAATGCTGACAAGAATGTGGAGAAATCAGAACCCTAATGCACTGCTGGTGGCAACATAAAATGGTGCTGCTGCTTTGGAAAAGGGTTTATCAACTCCTCAAAAAATAAAACATAGGGATCCAGCAATTCCATCCCTAGGTATACACCCAAGAGAAATGAAAACTTATGTCCACACAAAAACTTGCACACAAATGTTCACAGCAGGTTTATTCGTAACAGCTAAAAAGTATAAACAATTCATGTCCACAACTAATTATGAATAAATTCAATGAGTTATGTCTGTACAATGTAATATAACTTGGCAATAAAAAGTGAAATATTGATGTATACTACAATATGGATGAACCTAAAAAACACTATGTTGAGTGCATGAAGCCAGACACAAAAACCACATGTACTATGATTCCATGTATATGAAATACCCAGAATAGGCAAATCTATGAAACAGAAAGTAGATCAATAGCTGTCTACAACAGGGGAAGGTGGGGAGAAATTGGAGGATTAATAGGTATGGGGTTTCTTTTAGGGATGATAAAAATATTCCAAAGCTGATTTCAATGATGGTTGCACGACTCCGTGAATATACCTAAACCCAATGAATTGTACACATTAAGTGGGTGAATTGTATGATATGTGAATTGTATCACAATAAAGTTGTTATATTTTAAGGCGGGGAGAAGGAGTGGAAGGATCATAGATCTGGATGGGATTATTAGGAATGATTTTACAGAGACTGGTTTTGAGTTAGGTTTTGAAGTAAGTGAAAGTCAGGAATAGTAAAATGTACTTGAAATAATATGAATGATGTGTAAAGCCCTGTAATTCAGGAATAAGAAAATAATTTCCAGGAAATGGCAACCACCATCTGTATCAAAGCAGAGCTATATTAGATAGAAATGAGACTGCTAAGACAAGAATGCTAAACCTAGGAGACCCAGAAACTTCTATAGGTTCCTCATATGGATAGCAGATGAACATGGTGTTTTACTAATGTGACAAAGCTGTCACTTCTTGATTTTAATACTTCCAAGTATTTGTTCCTCCAAAAGCTGTTTCCATAATGTGGCTATCACTCTATCACTCACAGGCAGTCAGTAGTTTAAAATGCAGGCTTTTAGAGTTGACTGCTTAAGTTAGAATCTTTGCTCTACTACTGACTGAATACATGCCCATGTGCACTTACTTAACTCTGTACCCCAGTTTCTGTAATTGTAAAATGAGAATACTCACTAACTTCTTACATGTCAAAAGCTCTTAACATAGTAAATGAGTGGTAACCATAGCCAAAACTACATGGTACATATAACTACTTAGCTATACCTCTCCTGACAATCAAACATTTCTTTAGCTTAAAATCCATTCAAATTTATGAATATAAATTTTCCATCTATATCAAAGATAAATCTCTTGATTAAACGGTTATACTTTGTCAAGCTGTTAAAGCATATTGTTAAATAATATAAAGCAATACAAATTACCAGGTCTCTTTTACCACAATCATTTTCACCCTTTTCATTCTTTTTCTCTTTTTATTTATTTATTATTATTTTTATAATGGTGCTATTGGTTAATGAAATCCAGTAAGTTTCAGGTGTACAATTCCCCATATCATTCTTAATCTTTTAGTTTTTTACTAAAGGAATTTGATGCTCTTTTCACTCAAGTAATTTTGTCTCTAATGCTCCCAGGTTTTTAATTTACCTGACTCTAAAACTTGGAATAGGCTGCCCTCAGAGCCACTCTTGGACTTGCTTGTGAGAGCCTTTGACTTCTTTGACAAATGAAGTCCTTTCTACAGCTACTTCTGCTAAACGATTTACCTTAACAGTAAAAAATTATCCATTAGTGGAAGGAAGAGTTAGCATTCTTAAGTCTCCTCCTCATGGAGAAGAAAAAGTAGTCATTACCATTCTTTTCCTTTTGGAGAGCTGTAAGGAAACCATGAAGAATCTTACTGATGGAAGCAGTAAGAGTTCTACACATAATGACATAAGACTAATCCCACAGAAGTTTTCTATCTTTTATTACCATCTGACTTTCTTTACTCCTTTATGAGGAGCCATTTTTGATTGTCCCCTCAGATACATCATTTTAATCTGTATCCAAAACACTAACTCCACTCTCTTCTTTAAAGACTATATGGAGAAAGAATCTGGAGAAATGACTTCAAAGGCATAAATGTGAGAAAAAGAGTGTGAACTACAGTGGTAACTGAGAAATAACTAAAGATATAAACTGAAATGACATTACTCAAGGAAGAAAAAAAACTAGCAACTGTTGAAAAATTCTATATGGGGACAAAGGAATAGTTTAATAGTTTAATGACTTAATGAAATATTATTTGAGTTATGTTTGATTAGTGATAGCATAAAACATTTTTAATACTAAGAAAATATTGATATATCTAGTATTTTAAATTATAAACCGGGTACTTAAACTAGTTCTGAAATCATCAAATGTCTATAACAAGAAGTGAATAAGAGCACTTATTTTAAAGGATGCATAAGTAAAGCATTTAGAATAGTGGCTGGCACAGAGTAAGCAATCAATAAATGTTTACTAGTAGTGGTATCATCACTTGCAAACCACATACAAAATTGATTTAAGATTCCTTATATATAAGAAAGGAACATACATACATATTTTAATCCTTACTTTGAGGATCAAAACAGATAATGTATGCAAACATATTTCTCAACCTTCCTCTATCTCCCTGCCAATAATACCTGATATTTCAATTCACTTTTATGAAAATCATGACATTAATAAAGTGATTCTCAAAATAAAGAAAAATAACTCTAAATTCATGTAATAAAATGGATATATCTAATGACTAAGACTGAAAAACTGATTGTTCCATTAGCAGTGATGCAACTTGGACGGTTAGCTTTCAGGAAGTGTTATAAAGGTATCGAGACAATTATGTATTTTCCACTGTCTTAATTCAAATGTCTTTAGACTGAAATTTTACTAAAAAAGTTATTTCTGAAAAAAAGAATCAGTTGGTAAACATGGAACATAACATACCAATCATGTTTACATTTTCTGGGCTGGGTTGTTCCTATGAATTCATGAAGAGAGGCTTATGTAATTGTGGCTTACTGTAACCTAGCATTTTAAAAATACAGGTAAAGTACTAAAACAAAATATCCTACAAGCTCTTACTATCTGCTTGATGTGTTATTTCTATAAAACTATATGAGAAGGAGCCATTTGGCCTTTAACAAAAGTTTATGATTACTAATAAACAAAATCCAAAATCTCAATAATAAATGACTTAAGTTTCTTTTGTTTAATGTATTTTTGGATCAAAATACATCTTCGGTTAGTTACCTATTAATTTTTAAACATTTTAATTTCCAGAAACAAGTTATTAAGATTTTTTACACATTCTATCATATCTAAAAAGTCACAAGAAACAAGTGGGGGATAAAATGGTAGAATTGTGCTACTAAAATAAAATAAACTCCATTTAAAGATTTTTAAAATGTCAATTTTTTTCTTTTTAAAGTGAAACTACATTTTAAAATGCATCTTTAAAATAAAAGGCTGTGTAGTACAGTGATTTTGGGGCCTGAATTAAAATCCCAGACTACCTGGGTTCAAATCCTGGATATACGATGGTGTGAACACTTTTGTAAGCCTAGGATTCCTATTCTGTTAAGTGTGAATTATAACATTCTAGTGCCCTAAAATTGTGGTGATAATAAGTTAACATATGTAAGTACTTAAAACAGCACCCGAGCACAATGTTTTTAAATGTAACATTATAGGTCTTTTTTTTATTATATATATATGTGCATATATATAATAGCTGTCACAAAACTATTTGGTAAAAAGACCATTTATTTAACACCTTATATGTGTTAATGGGAAAAATGATATGATTTAGAAAAAAGTAAAGCCTGAATGTCACTAAACAGACAAATAAAATCACTGACTAAAGCTCTTAATCATCTTGGCTAAACAATGTACACTAATTTTGGATTTACTAACAACTCGGAAGTGATTTAAAAACATATTAAAAAGCTTAAATTAGGAAAAAAAAATGCTTTTCTAGATTTTAAGTAATTAAAATGTGAAAATATGCTTTAATGTCACTAATTCTGTCCTTATTTGTACCAATTTGCCAACCCTAAAAAGTAGTTTTGCTTTCTGGTTTCAGTTCCTGAAAATGATATAATTATATGTTAGTGGTAAACACTTTGGCATAACTAAAATTAATTTTAACAGTAATAGTAATACAAAATTTTCTTTAGGAAACATACTAAACAATTTGGAGTTCATATTGATTAACATTGTCCCTTTACATTATTAACTGATTTGTGATTATAAGGTTATTCTCTGTTAGTGTGAATGAAAGTTGTACAAACATAAGGGACTATATAAAATAAAGCCTCAAAGATTTCTAAGTTAAAGAGCAGGTGTGGAA
Organism: Pteropus alecto; assembly: GCF_000325575.1. NCBI lineage: Eukaryota > Metazoa > Chordata > Mammalia > Chiroptera > Pteropodidae > Pteropus > Pteropus alecto. Next base: position 1,803,863 of record NW_006443138.1, on the reverse strand, counting down.
GGAAAGCTCTAAAACTGAAATCGATGTCTCCTATTGAAAAAAAACTCATTGATCTGATAGACTATTCCTTGGCAATTTATTGGAACAAAAATACCATACACATTTAAATGACTCTAAATACAAATTAAGTTACTCTCCAAAGTTACCTTAAACCTATTGAGTTACGAGGGTTTATAAAAAAATGATATGTAAAATTTAATTTGTGAAGTTGGCTATGTGTTACTATTGAACATACTCGCACTTAAAAATTAATGAAAACATTTGGCAAATGAATGAAACTTAATAAAAATGAGGAAATAAAGCAGAGGTTTTGATGATTTGTAGTTTAGTTTATTTCCTCATAATAGGACTATTTTAAAAGAAATCTCCAAAGAAAGTATTCCATAAACCACAACTTGTCTATAACTCATTTAATTACCACCCCCTTAACAAGGTTCCTCCATCCCTAATATACTTACATGTAATGTACTTTAAACAAATTTTCCTTTTGTCTCATCAGGAGAAACCACCATGTATTTGAAGATTAAGTTATCTCTCATTCATCCTAAGCTAAACAATTCTAGTTCCTTTATCCTTTTCTTATAGTTCCTAAATTCTAACAATCTTGTTCATGGTTTTCTGAATCTCTCCTTGGAGCTGAAACACAGATCAAGAAACAGCATTATGAGACTAGTGCTTTACTCTTTCTAGTGTAGATCAGTGTTACTTTCATACTTCACCTTTTTAAGAGATATAACTCTCTTGCATCAATTTTGACCTTTTGTCAGTATAAAGTCTAGTACCAAACATATCATAAAGTTTGTTCTTCCTCATCTCAGACTTATTTTCATCTCTAGAAAGTCAGTTTGCAGATAAAAATTATTCATTATTTACAAATAAACAGAAAAGCTAGCATCCATGCCAAATCAAATCTTTACCTTTAGTTACCAGACAACTACAAGATAGTCCTTATCTGCAAAGTGCTCACAATATAATTAATGAAATTTAGTCATTTTAATACATGTGACTACAACATCAAACATCAGTACTAAACTTCAAGAATAACTTATGGTAAACTACCATTTTGTAATAGTCCAATCAGTCTTTCCAAAATGGTTTTAAACATATACCAAGACAATGTTCTGTTTGCATATGGCCCATTTAAGCCAAAAAACAGAATTTACCCAAATATCCATAAATGACTAATCCAAAGATTAAAAAAAAAATAGTTAAAAAGAGAAATAACTTTTTAATGAATTAAAAACTAATTTTTAATGAGTTCAAAAAACATGAGCCCAAGTAACTAAACTATTAAATATCTTTACCAGTTCTATACTTGCGAATATTATCAAATTTGTACTTATCAAATTATTCTCTTTAAAACTCTAAATAAAACTTTTTGCTCTACATTATTTCCTTTTTAGACAGGTTTCTTCTGCTAACTGAAAGTGAACTGGCTCTACGTTATTTCCTTTTTTGACAGGTTTCTTCTGCTAACTGAAAGTAAACTGGTCTCTGCAACTCCTCAGAACCATCTTGCTCCTACATTTTTTTTTTTCCTTAAAATAAGCAGGAAAATCAATGTGAGGATGAAAATTCTGGTGTTACCTAAATATCTGGGCTTCAGTCTCTTCTTCTTTAAAATCAAAGTACTGAAATGACTCAAATTTATGGACTTCCTGTATTTATTCTTTAAAATTATTTACAGTAACCTTGTCAAAAAACAAAAATACTTTCATTGGAAAAATACCAAAGTTTAATGCCCACAATAAATATATTGCTCTTATCACTCAGTAGTGTCAACAATACCAAGTATTATTCATTATACCAAAAATATAACATTAAAGAGACTATTCATATAAATAACATACATATTTTAACTTAAAGATTTCTGTTATAGAAATCCACAATTATCTTTTATGAAGTGGTAATAGGCTAGGTGAATTAACAATTTTTAAGTGTTCTTTAACAAACAATAGGAAGAAAGGACTGATTTCATCTTTAACAATCCAAAGGCCAAAGTAAACATCAGTGTCCTAGGAAATGTCCAAATTCTCCACAGTAATAAACATCTTAGGAACACTCCAATACGAACAATAACAATTATTAGATCGTTCACATTTTTTGCTGTAATGCAACAAGTATATGTTTACACTCCTAGAGATTACCATATAAACATAGTATGTAGCCTAACATAGTAAAAAAAAAAAGTACGACTTAGATCAAGGTACTTAAATTCAAGTCCCAAGTCTGCCATCTATTAGCTTACATAAAAATGATCCTAACACCATGGCATTTTATCAGAAGCAAATGGCAGTTATAAGAAGGTAACTCAAATTTAACGTTATCTCACAAACAGAAAATCTCTTACAATACTTCAGTGAATCAAGATAAAACCCCTATAATGACATTATTCTTGTCCATTTCATAGATGAAGAGACTAAAGTACAATGATTTAAATTAACTTTCCTCAAAATCATACTGCAAGTTAAGTGGTGAAAATGGTGACTTAATTCAGGTCTAAATCTTATGCTCCTTCCACTCACTCATACTGGAGTAGAGGAAAAAACACTGTAAATTACATACCACTGTTATGCTGACTATGGGAAGTAAAAATAATGTTTATTACAATAAAGAGGCACATTATCTTATCTTTCCTAATAAACATGGCACTTTATGTTACTCATTCATATATTGAAGTTATTCTGGATACCACTTGATATGGCCATTGAGTATTAAAATCTCCATATCAATATATTAAATATACCCTTTGGTATTTTATAAGTTTGTATATCAGCAAGTGACTTAAGCCTCATGTGGACTTATCGACTTCTTGCAGGCCTACGTTATCCTTCAAACATGAGGGAAGGCGGGCACTTCTAAGAAACGCTGCCGGTTTCTACCAAGCCTCTACTAAAGCACAAGACCACGTGGTATTTCTCATAAGCCTAAGGTTCTCTACTCCTTCCTCTCCCTCCTTCTGACAAGGAACTAAGGTTTCCTTCTCTTAAGTGGCTCCCTGACACACGCCACCTGTGCAGTACAAACCACAAACATCCTGCAGCCTTCCTCCCGGAAAAATACAAGAATCAGAATAATAGGGAACTTGGATGCCGACAATGCCGGGAAAGGAAATGACTGGAGAAGTAAACCGGGTGAGATAGTGATAAGCCGCGGGACCACGACCTGTCAAACATTAAGAAATTCACGCAGAACGACTGTAACCTAACGTTCGGGAAGGCCTGAGGTGGGAGCGGCACTATGGGAGGAAGGAAGACGAAAAGAACTATGCGAGTCGCCGCCGCCGCTCTCCACAAGCCTCCCAGCCTGTCCCGACCGGCCACGAACCCTGGCCCTCATCTCGGGTCCAATCTTTGCTCCAACATTTCCGGAGTGGCCAAAATCCCGCTGCCCGGGGCGGTCGTCGCCGGACCTGCCCGCACCTGTCACCAGCGAAAGACACCAGCCCGCAGCTCCCGCCCAGTTCTCCACCATCCTCCGGCAACCGCGGCCACCTAAACCCCTTTCCCTCACCAGGTGTCCCCTTTCCGGAGCGAGGTTTTGAGCAGCGCCGCGATGTCAGAGCGCTGGATGTCCAGATCCGCCGCTCCTCCTTCCGCCATCTTCTTCCACTAGCGGTAGCGGAGGCGGCAGCGACGGCGGCGGCGGCACGCCCCAGAGCATTGTGGGAACGGCGTTTCGTGGCCCCTCCCAGTCGGCGGGTCGAAACCAAAGGAGACGTATGTGGGGGGGGTTGCGCCTGGGCACTAGCTTTGGCCCTGGGGAGGACTGAGTGCACTGCCGTGGTCTGCTGCCCCCCACCGGTCCCCGCTCGTCCAGCATCTCGCCTTGGCCTCCTCCGGTCCCGGGACCACCTGGTTTTAACTGTTCTCTGTGGATCCTCGGTCCTCTCTCGCTTGAGAGGTGCTACCGCCTCGTGCGTCCCCGACTTTTGCCTTTTCCTCCCTCTTTCCCACAGGCGCCTGAAAAACCATATTTGCGCATTCACTCATGCTCGAGGGAAGGGTACGGTGGGGTTGAGGGTGTGGGGACGGCTAAGATATAGCAGAAATTTTAACAGCTCCGTGACTAGCCTTTTCGTTGCTAGTCACAGAACCCAAGCTCCGTTTGGCCCGAACAAAGAACAAGCCGAAACAGAACGCTTTGCCGCAAAGCCCTTCCTGGGTTGCTTCCTGCGCTCCTGCTGTAGGTGGAGAGCTTTTATAGGCTCTTTGTGACGCCTCCCCAGACACACCCAGACAGCTAAAGATGCAGTGAAAAACAAGTTCTAGTTTCTCTGTGAACATGGTATAAAATTTGTATGGAATAATGCGAGGTACCAAAAGAAAAAAACTTGCAAGAAACCTTCTCTCCTGGATGTCATAAAGTAACATTTTATTAGCCACAACTTCCCTTGGTGCGTTACCCGAAACTATATAATATCAGATTTTATTTGAAACCAGTTATTACAAATGGGGAAATTGAGTCTCTCAAAAATAAAACGCCAACGTTACAAAGTAGAGAGACAAGCTTATAGCCCAAGTTCCAAAGCACACTCATTACTTAATGAAATCCCTAACTGAAATATAAACTGGGCTACGCTGAATCCATCTTTCTTTTTTTTTTTAATCTCGCTACACGTGGTGGCTAGCACAGTGCTATCTAACATATAAAAAAAACCTAAATCTCTGTTTAATAAAAATTGTGGCAAAACTAGGTATTTCTAAGCATGATGATGTACACCATGACAACGATTTTACTTTAAGATAACGTAAATGATATGAGAAGTCTAAAAGATGGATAAGAATTCCTGCATGATCTCCTTTGTTTACTTCTTTTTAATGTCTGCATTAATTTATTTGGTGGGAATGCAGTAAAGATGGGTGTAATTATGCTAGTAAAAATACTGGACCCTTTCAAATTAAAGTAGTATATATTGGTATTAAGATTTGTGTATATCAGCATTATGATTGCTTATTTCTTCATAATAATATTATTTTCCATTATCCTGTCATCCTTGATTTGAGAGTCTGAAAACATTCCAGTTAGTGCTTTTTCTTATTTATTTTTCTTTTGACAGGTTAAAAAATTAGAGTTTCTTTAACTGTGAATACCATGAAAGTGTCACATTTTCTCTCTTTTCCAGCCAATCTCTCAAAGAGAGCAAAGTAATTTTCCAAAGGCAGGCAACAAGACATGGGAAGAATACTAGAGTAATATAAATATGAGTTCAAACCTCAACTCAACCTATCTGCAAAGTATTTAACTTATTTCGATCGTAAAAATGGAGATAGTAATACCTACCTTAAGGATTTTGATGAAGATCAAATTAAACAATGTGTATTTATTGCCTGGGACATAATATTAATGTTATGGATTAAAGTTTACTGGTGACAGGATGAATTGTATAGCATATAAATTATATCTCTAGCTGTTGAAAAAAATCATTACAGACTTTGAAAGCAAAACCATGCTATCATTTTATAAACATAACATAATTGAGAGGCAATGTCTCATGCACACTCTGCTGTTCAGTTTTCTTTCAAGAAAATGCATTTTTGAAATGTTGAAGCCTGTATCCATACAGCAAAGTAAAATAACCTTTTTTTCATTTGTACCATATTCAAGGCAACGAATTAACTTGATATAGATGTGCAAGTTCAATGTCAGTTTGTATTATACATCAGATTTATAAGGTCATTTTGTAGACCTAACTAGTTGCCTTCAGAGTCAGGAAAGAAATAATAGTTATAGTATTTTATTTAACAAGCACTTAAAGAGTACCAAGCCCTCTTCTAAACACTTAAAGTATTAACTCGACCGTCATAGCAACCCTATGAGATATTATTATTATTGTCATTCTGTAGATAAAGAGTTGAGTCAGATGGCAGAATCCAAATTTGAAACCAAACAGTCTAGCTCCAGAATCTAGAAGTTTTGAGTAAGTTTTTATTTTTCTACTGACCTTTATGATCTTGATTATAGCAATCAACTTTCTAATGATCTAGTTTTGGGAAATTCTGCTTATTTGACTTATGCTTCTTTTACTCTCAATTATGAAGAGAAATAAGATATTGTTCACAAACACTAAATTGGTTAAGGTTCACACCTCTACTGAATAAGTAAGTAAGTAATGCTAAATGTTACTTTCCTTTGATTCACACAGATAACTGAATATAAGCCAGGGGTTTTATCTGCTTATTTGGAATGAGTGTCTTCATTGATGCTTGCCTTAGTTAACTTTGTAAGAACGTACTATTTGCGTGGTGACTGTCATTAACTTCTCAGACTCTCTGCACCTTTCTTGACTGTTAAAAACTTAACTTACAGCCTTATGAAGGGAAAATAAGCATACTGAATACTTAAGAAATTAGGCATGATATGAACAAAGTACACCTTATATAAAGGCAGAGTAGTTTTTGAAATTAGATACTATAGGAAGGATTTCTTGATCTTCCAAATAATTCCCTTCTCTGCTCACTGATTTTAAATGATCCCTTTTCAGAAACGTTCTTGTACTCAACAATTAAGAGATAGAACTTCAAATGTAAACACTCCAAAGACAGAGTAAGGCTTAAAACTAAGATATCAAATGAGAACCGGTTTTTAGCCTGAGATGGACCAGAGAAAGAAGAAAAAGCGCTGCATTGTTTAATAAAGCTGAATGGAAGAAAGTACAAAGGAAAATTCCAAGACAAGCTTTGCCTACTTCACAATTTTGTTTGGTGCTGGTTACATGAGTCTAAGGAAAAATCTGCCAGAAAGAGCACATACCCTGAAAGAAAAATGATTGATGACTTAGCTGTCTATTTCTCAACTCTTCCTAACTTTGGTCTTCAGAAACCAGTTTCACTTTTTCTTTTCACCTTATGCTTCCTCTATAGTTATTCCTTTTGATAACCTCTACACCCCACCCCACCCCCCGATTTCATTCACCACTCTAAACCCTTCGTGCTTTTCTCTTTTGTAATTTTATAAGTCCCTTCTCCCTTTACTAGCTTTCTGAACAGCTAAAAGGCAGTGGATAGGTGGAGGAGTAGTACAAACACCAAAACAGCAGGCTTTCAATTTGTTAATGATATTTTGAAACTTGAGATATCAATAAAAATTTTAAGTGCCACAATGCAATTTTTAAAACTTAAAAAAAAACTAAAGCCTTCTTATTTCAGACAAATGTTAGATCCTGAGAAAAAGAAAGAAAAAGTAGTGAAATGAATACAGTGTCTTGGACAAGGGAGCGTATACTTGGATTTTGACTCTGGCTCAGTTCCACTAACTAGCTGGGTAACTATGGCCAAGTTATTTAATCTCTGTGAGCATTAGCTTTCTCATTATAAAATAAGGTGATCAGACTCTTTCAGGGCTGAAATTCAAATACCTGCAAGGGTTAGATATAGTTAATGTAAATGGGTGGAGAAAATCTGTTGTAAAATAGTAAGGAGCATGGTACCGGCATTAAAAAAAAAAAAAACATAAATTGATCAATGGAACAGAATAGAGAGCTCAGAAATAAATCCACG
>NW_006443138.1:1783819-1795349 GCF_000325575.1 Pteropus alecto | reverse complement strand
TATAAATACCATATGATTTCACTTATATGCAGAATCTAAGGAACAAAAAGAACAAACTAATCAAAAACAGACTCAAATATAGAGGACAATTTGGGGAGAGAGGGCTGGGGTACTGGGAGAATGGGGTGAAGGGTTAAAGGAGTACAAAGTAGTAGTTGATAGATGGTCACGGGGATGGGGAGCACAGCAAAGGGAATGCAGTTCGCATTAATGTAATGGCCAGGTAGAGAGCCAGAGAGGAGAAAAAAGCAATTAGGGGGATCATTTATAAACTATATAAATGTCTAACCAATGTACTATATACTGAAACTAATAAAATTTTTAAAAAGATAGTAAGGAATTGTGGGGACTCGCATGAAATGTCTGCCCGAACAAAAGTTATTTATATTAAAAAAATTAGAACAAAATATTTTTTACCTTAAATGTGTGGAAAGTTTTATTTTAACATTGGCATGAAATTCTCAAATTGATTAATCTGAGTCACTATATTCTCTTTTTTGGAAGCACACAAAAATGCTATGAAAGCTGACACTATCCTGAAGGTTGATGCAAGTCTTCTCTATAGCAGATACTCACGAAATGGTGATAGAACTAAACGGAATTGAATCAATCAATAAATCAAATGGTCTTATAGGTCTAGAATTATAGCAAAAAAAATCCTGACTAGGTAGTATATTCATGGGTCCTAGATATTTAAAATGAAATGTACTTATATGGTGGGAAACGTTTCCAATAAAGAGTTGGATATCCTGTCCAACCAACAGTGGTATAGAGCAAATCAAAATTGATAATAGGGAAAATCTGCATGTTTTATATTTTCTTTATTTGTTATTTACATTTATTGACAGATTTCAAGATTGAATATGTTATTTACGTTTGTTGATGGATTTAAAAGTTGCTTAAGAACCAGTTCACACACAAAAAAAGAAAAGAAATGTTGAGCAGCCCCTGGGTTCTTTCCCAAGCTTCATAATAATTAGTGGACTTTAGAAAGCTAAATCATTTCAAACATGCTGATCTTTAGTTTTAAAAGACAAGTTAAATTAAACAAAATATTGATCTTAACTTTATACACTTGACCATTTTTACTTATATTAGTTTCGTGCAGGAATTTAAAAATGTTTTCTTTATGCTCATGGATTTTTGGAAATTTACACATCAAAGTGAGAGAGTCCTGTAATGATCCAGTGATTCTGCAACTATATAGAGTTCAGAGAGATAAAGTTTGTTTTCTCCCAAGAGGGCTGAATTATTCAGATTTCTTATTTGGACTATCCTTCTCTTCATTTTGGTTTAGACAGCAAAAAGATTTAAACTGCTTACAAAGAGTTTTAGAACAATGGCAGGTCTTAAAGAATACCTTTAAGTTCCAGAAGTGATGTAAACATTAAATGAGACATTTTTCATGCAGTTGTCCTCCAGGTATCTCTAAGCAATAGGGCACTACAGACTCTATTACGTTCTGTTAGAAGATATCACAATGAAGATAAAACAAGTCTAGTGATTTTATAAAAATATTTACTGTTACTTTTTTTTGTTAGCCAGTATGCTTCTTTATAGGCCCTTTTGAACTACGTCAATTATGGAATTGTAAAATTACTAGTGGCCCAAGGCTACTATGTACTATATAGGACCTGATTTGTATGGCATGAGGTATTAATGAGATATGTAGAAAATAATAACATCCCTCTACCTATAATTTAATTTACTTAATGTTTATGAAAATTTAATAGAATATAATGGAGAGATTATACATTTTAGAATCAGAAAGACCAACCTTTGAATACCCCACTCTGCAGCTTGCTTGTTCTGTGATACTGGAAACTTTAGTTTCCTCATCTTTAAAATGGGAATAATAGACTTATTTCATAGGATTCAGTCAAAAAAAGAATGAAAAAATGAATGTGAAACTCATAAGAGAGCTCAATATATAGTAGCAATTGTCAGTTCTTAAAGAGCAATTTCTATCCCCAACCCTCTAGTATTATTTAACCTCAGTAAATTAAATAAACAAACTCTTGTATAGCTCTCACATTCGTAATTGGCATCACTTCATCTAGGATTTTTTTTTTTGTAATAATTATAATTTCTTCAATGATGCTGGCTTGTATCAGCGGGTTGATTACATATTCAACAATTTCTCCTATTTGATGTCTTTGCATTAATCATTTATATATTTTAGTATATAAATTGTATTTCAGTTAAAACACAATAAAACTAAGAATTGTGCATCCATTGAGTGATATTTTTAGTAAATGTCGTAAAAGCAATTAATTTTTTCTGTTAAAAGAGATGTATTGCTTACATAAAAACACCTAATGTAAAATTTGTTGAGCTATGTTTAAATGTAAATATAATACGAATGTATTCTATAGCATATAGATTTTTATAATTAGAGATAATGTTTAAGCAGAGGAAATCAAATACCACACATATTTTTCTATGACAATTTAAATGTGTAATAATTTGTGGACTTTATATCAAAACCTTGTTAGCTTTATATTTTTAAGATCATAATCTTTATTACTGCATTTAGGGACCACCATCTCAGAAAAAATTATTTCATTTTGAAAACACTTAAAAGAGGAAAATATTCTTTTTTTGTAGGCTGCTGTCAAACTTAATGTACATAGGAATCCTATATGGCAGCGGTCCCCAACCTTTTGGCACCAGGAACCCATGCTATGAAAATCTAGAGCCCGATTATCTGAGGTGGAGCTGAGGTGGTGATGCTAGTGCTGGGGAGCAGCTGCAAATACAGAGGAAGCTTCATCTGCCAGCTAGGCCCACGGCTCACCTCCTGCTGTGCATCCTGGTTCCTAGCAGGCCACAGACTGGTTCCAGTCTGCAGCCCCGGAGTTTGGGGACCCCGGCTATACAGGATATGTAAAAATGGCACACTTTTGAGTATCTCCCAAATCAGAAAATCAGGGGGTCAGAACTAGGAACCAGCAGTGCTAGAAGACCCCTAGACGATTTTATTCAGTTAAGTAGTCCTTTGAGAAATCTTGACTTTTAGAGAGCAAGACCACATGCATTTAAATGAAAGCATCGGTAAATATTCTTTCTTCCCTCTAACATTTTGTACTATAATGGCAGATACCCATATCTATCCTACCCCAAAATGAGCTTAAATGGTTTTTTCTTCCTGGACCTATGTCTCTCTTATGAGCACATGCCTAGGGAGCAGCTTAGGGATCCATGGGATTGAAAACATGACTTCCCTATAAAGTACTGAAGGGTCCTAATTATCGTTTATAAAAATTAATTCCTTTGGACTCTTATATTGTGACAGGTAAGAATATAACATGAGGATCAAAGGAGTCTTGAATAAATAAACTTAGATAACACAGAGACTATGGCAATAAAAAGATGGTTTCTAAAATAACTAAGAAAGATTAAATATAATTAAAAATAATTTATATATAATTAAAAATAAATAAAAGATTAAATATAATTAAGAGGAAACAGCTAGAAAATGCTATTTAGAGTTGCATTTTTAACTGGAGACAGACGGAACCAAAGGCTTTTGGCTAGCTATAACTAAAATTTCCTATTTGGAAATTACTGCCAAATAATTTGGGGAATCTCCTTTACTCATATATTTAAAATTGTAGTTGGATATTTTTCTGTTTAAGTCAGGGCTTTGGATTCATTACCCTGATATCTAATTCAGTCCTAAGAGTCTATAATAAATACTGAGGAGAAAAGCTCTTATTCACTTTCAGTGCTTCTAATAGTAAAATACAGATTTTCGAAAGGACAAAGAAAATTAAAATCAACTGTTTGAGACTGAGAAGTAAATGTTATTTAAACAATATTTAAAGTGGTTGATATACATGAAGAAGGCTCAAGGGAAGAATCTAAACAGGTGCTTAACTATTGAAATGGCAAATGAGGAGGAAACAGAATCTGTAAAAATATAAATTGTGGAGTCAGAATCAAATGATCTTAGAACTCAGTGGACCAACAGCAGTGATCTTGTTTAATCTTTACCTTTTGGATGAACAATTTAATAATTAGAGAGGTTGTGACTTACCAAGGTCGTAAAGCTAGTAAAAGGTAGAGTCAGGACCACCATCCAAATAACCTCTTATTTCATTGCTTTTGCTGTAATATCACACTGATCCAATAAGTCACTATATTAATGATATTGAGCATTTTTAATGTAACATGATTGGCTACTAAATTGGAAACTATACTAACAATGCCGTAAGTCATAGTACTCCCTATGGCAGAGACTGGTTACTGTCCTCAAGTGTATATTCTCCCTTTCTTCCATAGCAATAGAAGTTGAATACATGGCCACACAACAAAACACTATGGATTTTCTGAGTTGCTTTCATACTACTCTGACCTGCAATACCACCTTTATCTTTACTGATGTTTTAATAAAGGGTGTTTGCAGTTACAACTTTGATTTGGTCTCTCCCCTGAGGTCATGTGTTACTGGCAGGAGCCTAGATTTGCTTTTTCTCTGAAGATGAGATTTGGTGATAAACAAATTATTTTTTCATTAGTTTCAAAGTTCCATTTTTAACCCTGCAAGTTTCAGAATTTCTGGACTCCATATTACTTCTCAACTCTTATTTGTAATCCAGGCGGTTCTTTTTGAGTTCACCTCTTTCTTATGCCATTTTAAATGCAGCTAGCAGCAGCCAGCTTTTTAACATTTTGCTTTGAAATTACCTCATTTACTTTCACAAATTTATTAAGTACATGTTCTGTCTTTCATATTTTATTGCTGGTAAAAATTTTCTCAAATGTTTTGCCACTACATAACACTGCTACCATTTTTCCACTCTCCTATGAAAATTACATCATTGCCTGCTGCCCATTCCCAAGGCCAATGCAACATATTTTAGGGTTTTGTTACAGCAGCACTCCATTTTAAATACTAAATTCTGTGTCAGTCAAATTTTTCTGCCTCTCAAAACACCCCAAATCCTAGTGGCATACAAGAAAATATACACATTTCATACCCATGCATTTGTGGGTTGGCTGGAGTTTAACTTACTTGGCAGAACTCAGCTGGTCTCCAAACTGTAGGTTGGGTCCAAGTTGCTCCTCATATATTTCGTTCTCCTCAAGCCAGACGCTAGTTGAGTCATGTTCTCATGTAGAAGGCACATCAAAAGACAAGCTCAACTATGCAAACTCAAAATCAGTAGCAGAGAAGTATATTCCTCCTGTGAAACACCTCTAATCTATTACTAGTATGCAGAATAGAGAGATAGAGTATGGGAAATACAAAAGAACAATGAAGACACATAGAGAAAGGACAACTCCCTCATCTGTCCAGTTGGTGTTTTGGAATAAAAGATAAACAATAATCAAAGAGATAATGCCTATAATATTTTTTCCAGAATAAAAAAGTTTTCGGATTTAGAAATTAAGATGCATTTGAAGAGAACAAAACAAAAACAACTTTCTCTTCACATGTGTACACACATACTTTCTCACCATATACACATATATACCTATACGTACAGAAATTACAAGTTTGATAAGAACAATAAAAATAAAAATAAATCCAAAGATATACATGCATACCTATAAACACCTAAATTCATTTTCATAAACATAAAAACATGATTCTCAGAGAAAATCTTAAATACAAAGAGAAAAACAGTTCCCTATTAAACAAATCTCATTTAGATAGAAAAGTTCTCATCAGTTAGTTACAGTATATTCAAGAAGACATTAGAATAATATCTTCAAAGTGCTGAGGGGAAAATTACTGTCAACTTAAAATTCTGTACTCAAGTTATTCAAGATGAAGGGAAATAAAGAGATTTTTAGGAAAAGATTGAGTTTACAACCCACTGACCTCATAGGTTCTCATACAATGTACTTTAGGAAGATGAAAATTGAACTTAGGAGTGAGTAAAATGTAAGAAGCAATCATGAACAAAGAAACAAATAAATATAACCATGATTAGATTGATTTTAAGGGAGTGGTGTTCCACAAAGAATTGTATGTCTTAGTCCCTTTCATCTTTTCACTCATCCCCCAGAACCTCTCTTATCTGGTGATCACCATTTTGTTCTCTGTACTATGACTTTGTTTCTGTTTTGTTTGTTTGTTTATTTTGTTTTTCTTTAGATTCCACATATAAGTGAAATCATATAGTATTTATCTTTCTGTGTCTGATTTATTTCATTTAGCATAATACTCTCTAGGTCCACTCATATTGTAGCAAATGCTAAAATTTCATTCTTTTTAATGGCTGAGTAATATTCCACTGTATATATGTACCACTTCTTTATCCATTTGTCTATAGATGACACTTAGGTTGCTTCTATATCTTGGCTATTGTCAATAATGCAATAAACATGGGGGTGCATATATCTTTTTTAATTAGTGTTTTGTATTTCTTTGGATAAACACCCACAAGTGGAATTGCTGGTTGTATGGCAGTTCTGTTTGGAATTAAGAAGTACAAATTGCCAGTTATCAAAATAGCCATGGGAATGTAAATGTACAACATAGAGAATATAGTCTATAACATTGTAAAAACTATGTATGGTGTCAGACGGATACTTGACTTACAGGGGTAGTCACTTCATAAGATATATAAATGTCTAATCACTATATTGTACATCTGAAACTAATATAATATTGTTAACTATAGTTGAAAAATAAATTTAAAAAAAGAAGTTGTATGAATAAACCTTGAGGACATTTTCTAAGTGAAATAAACCAGTCACAAAAAGACAAATACTACATAATTCCACCTTCAAGAGATACGAAGAGTGGTCAAATTCATAGACACAGAAAATATAATGGCAATTGCAAAGGGCTGAGGAAAGGAGAAAAGGAGAGTTGTTGTTTATTGGGTACAGAGTTTCAGTTTTGTAAGATGATAAGAATTCTGGAGTTTGGGTACATAACATGAATGTAATTAAGACTTCTAATCTGTACACTTAAAAATGGTTAAGATAGTAAATTTTGTTTTGCGTATTTTATAATTAATTTTTTTTAATTTAAAGGGAAATAATTTTAACAAATACAATAAATTGTGGAAGTATAAAAGTGTCATTTAACTTTAGATTATCTTAAGACAAGAATATTAAAAATTTAAGGGCAACTATTAAGAAAAGAAAAAGAAAATGCACAACTTTCAAAAGAGTAGAAGAGAGAAAAATAATACAATAAATTAAGCCAATCCAATAGAAGGGAGCCCAGGTGATCAACAACAGTGAACAAGGGGAAAAAAGAAGCAATGAAAAGCACAGCATATAGAAAACAGTATATCTATGATAGTAGAAATAAGAACAAATATAAGGGAGAGGGGTGGGAAGATGGCAAACTGGGTAAAAGCAGGGTTCATCTCCTCCTAGCTCTGCATTGGAATAACAACCAAATTATAAAATAATCAATGTGGAGAATCACCTGAAGTCCAGCTGATCATAACACCTACATCTGATAATATAAAGGAACCACATCAAAGCCGGTAGGAGAGGCAAAGTTGGGAACCAGGCTGGACCTGCACCCGTGGGTGGTGGAAGATCACTGGGAGGGAGAGTGAGGCTGCAGAGGTTCTCTTGAAGGAGAGAGGGGTCTTGGTCTCATCTGGGGGCTCCCCAGACCAGGAAAGAGGAGATTCTAATAACTCTGACTGTAGAAACTAAAGGGGATTCCAGCTGTTTGGGTGAGATGGAAGGAGACTGAATCTCTAGCTGTCCCTTTGAAGGATCCACACACAGGCTTTCTGACCTGCAGACCTGGGACACCAGTGGTGGGTCAAAGGCTAGCGTGGGATTCATTCTGAGAAAGTCTGCTTTACCTGGCGCCGGTAGGAGGGCTGGAAGGGCAGCCACCATTGTGTCTTAGTCCAGCCCCCCTACAGGGTAATCTACAGACCACGCCAGTTTTACTGTGCAGACCCTTCCCCACCGAGCTCTTAGGAAGCGCTGGTCAGAGGGGATAAGCACCCCCTGCCCAACCTGCAGATTGCCCAGGGCATTTGCTGCTGGATGGCTGCCAAGCCCTGCTCAGATTCAGGGCCAAGCGTTTCCATTGGTTGGCCAGTGCTGTGAGCCACATTTCCAATTCCAGCAGCAGCCAACGCTGTGAGCCACATTTCTGAGATAGGGTCTGGCAGAACATTGCTGCCAACATGAACTTGGGCGGATATTGGGGTCCCGTGGGCCAGTCCCAGACTGCAGCTGGTCTTGCTGTGGTCTGGGACTTACTTGGGAACTTGTGAACAGTTACCAAAGTTGCAGCAAGACTGTGAGGCTGTATTGATCTGACTGCCATTGTCTCTCTGAGACCCCGACCCACCCTACCCACAAATTACCCCAGGCGACCCATTGTCAGTGAACTGCCACAGCCCGCCCCTCCCCTCCCTTGATCTCCTAATCCACATAGCAACAAACTTTGGCTGGCACAGGGTGGGCACTGCATGGAAATCAATGGCAGGCAGACCTTTGCTGCCTGCAAGAGTTACATGTAATATTGTGTCCCAGGAGCGCAGAGGTCTGTGGGACCGCACCAAATGGCAGCTGGTTTCACTGTGATCTGTGTCTACAGTGGGAACGCCCAGGCACAGAAGTTGTAGCAAAACTGGGGCTGTACTGGCTGGACAGACCTTGTGTCCCTGAGATCAAGCTTCACACAAGCCACAAAGTGCTTGTAGCTCATTGACAAGCAGCCTCTTGTGCCCTGCTTGGCTCTGGGGTTGTACTATCAGTGTAGGCAAAAGACCTTGGCTAGCGCAGTGAGCGCATTTCGAGGAAAACAGTTGTGGACAAACCACTGCTGCCTGTTCGAGCTGCAATATCTCTTGAGGGGATTGCAGGGATTGTATTGGCCTGATGGCCCTTGACTCCCTGACCTCCTGCCCCATCCAATACACAAAGTGCCTGCTGCACATTGATAGGCAGCTGCCCATACCCTGGGTTAGTGCATTTAGGCCCAGGGTGGGCAGCAGCTGACCTTGCTACAAGTGGAAACTTGTACAGGGAGTCATAGAGACAGCGTTGGCACATAAACTGACACTGTAGTGGCAGGGGGAAATTTACTCAATAGACCGAGGAGACTCCCAGAGTCTCTGCACCACCCAATACGCATATTACCCAGCAGCTCATCCAGTTTCAGAGATTTACAGGCAACTGACAGGCAGTGTCAGGCCTTGAAGAGCACTGGTCCCTCTGCTAAACTGCCATAGGTCAGGGATAGGGGATAACTGACCACTGCCTCTAGTGTTGTCTCTTCCACTTACCTATAGATCCAGCATAGGCAACAA
Organism: Pteropus alecto; assembly: GCF_000325575.1. Taxonomy (NCBI): domain Eukaryota; kingdom Metazoa; phylum Chordata; class Mammalia; order Chiroptera; family Pteropodidae; genus Pteropus; species Pteropus alecto. Next base: position 1,786,095 of record NW_006443138.1, on the reverse strand, counting down.
CCATCTGCGGATCGCTTTGTAGTTCTCATCAGGTAGCCCTGCAATCAAAAGCAGCGTCTGACCTTGGCCTATGGGGGAGCTGCTCCCAAGGGGCCACAAAACCAACGGATCTGGAAGCTGGCACCAGACCACAACGGAGCAGCTCCTGGCTAGTCCTATTAGTGATACACAAAGGATGGTTGCAACAAGTACACAAGCCTGCTAGGGCATATTCCACTCAGTGCGGTTAGCCCCCACACAACAACTCTTACCATGTGGGTGCAGCCAATTCCGACAATTAGTCAGCCTGAGCATTAATCCCATCCACTGATCTACTAACAACAGTAAAAGATTGGTGACAACAGAAGATTGCCCACACAAAGGTCATGTCCAGAGCCCCTGGCATAAGGGATCAGGGAGAGTGCACCAATGGACCACACAGGACACCTTCCACATTAGGCCATCTGGCCAAGGCTGAAAGATGAAACAAATATTCCTGACACATAGAAATGAACACAGAGAGGCTAATAAAATGAGAAAACAAAGAAACATGCCACAAATGAAACAACAGGAGAAAACTCCAGAAAATAAGCTAAATAAAATGGAGGCAAGCAACCTACCAGAGACTGAGTTCAAAATAATTATTATAAGGATGCTTGATGAACTTATGCGGAGAATGGATGAGCACAATGAGAACCTCGACAGAGCGATAGTAAGTATAAAAAAGGACATAGAAACCATAAAAAAGAACAAGACAGAAATGAAGAATACAATAACTGAAATGAAGAACAACAGTAGATTGGATAAAGTAGATCAAATCAGCAAACTGGAAGACAAAATAGCAGAACAACGAAAAGAAAGAAAATATTTTTAAATGAGGATAGTTTGAGACCTATGGGACAACATGAAGCATAAAAATATCTGGGTCATAGGAGTACCTAAAGAAGAAGAGAGAGAGCAAGGGATTGAGAATCTATTTGAAGAAATAATGACAGAAAACTTCCCTAACCTGGCAAAGGAATTAGACATACAAGTTCAGGAAGTACAAAGAGTCCCAAACAAAGGGAATTCAAACAGACCGACACCAAGACACACCATAATTAAAATGCCAAAGGTCAAAGACAAAAAGAGAATCTTAACAGCAGGAAGAGAAAAGAAACTAGTTACTTACATGGGTACCCCCATAAGAATGGCTGCTGACTTTTCAATAGAAGGGACTGGCAAGACATATTCAAAGTTATGAAAAATAAGAATCTACCCAGAAAGGCTTTTGGTTAAAATGGAAGGTGAGATAGTTTCCCAGACAGGAAAAAGCTTAAGGAATCCATCAACAACAAGCTAGCATTACAAGTAATGTTAAAGGGTCTTCTATAAAAAAAGAAGGGGTAAAAAAGAAAATGAAAATGACAAATGTGAATAATAAAATGGCAGTAACAATATACCTATCAGTAATCACTTTAATTGTAAACAGATTAAATGCTCCAATCAAAACACATAGGGTGAAAAGATCTTTGGAAACATGGCAGAGTGAGAGACGTCCCTAGATCTCTCTCCTTGAAGCAACAATAAGCTGAACATCTAAAACTCAACAAAAAACACCCAAACTGCGCACCAGCACATCTGAGTGTGGGATCTGCGAATAAGAGCTACCACAGGTCAGAACCCTGGATGTTGGGCAGTGGACTGGGAGAAATAAAGAAGCTGCCTCTCGAAGCCTCTGGAGCTCCCTGCAGGAGGAGGTGGGGGGAGAAGGTGCAGCGACTTCTCTGAACAGCACTGCCTGGAAGTGCGGTTGCAAAACGAGGCTGAGCTGCAGCCCCCAACCCCCAACCCAGAGGGTCCCTCCTCCCATACCCTCTGAGACAGACCACCACGGAGCCCCAAGGGAATCTGAGAAAACGCTACTGAAACTGTCGCTAACACTGACAGGAAACTGAGATGGAGGGTAGTAAGCGTGATTAAACATCTATAAGGGAAAAAAAGACATTATTAAGACTTTATGTAAAGCAGAGATCCAAGGAGCTTAGACGCCACTTACTGGAAACCAAAAGAAAAACACCTTCCCTGTGACAGGCCAGAGATCAATATATAACAAATCTTCTTTCTGGGGGCGGGGGAGCAGGGAAGCGGGGAAGCAGAACACACTTCCATTAATGTCCAGGAGGAGAAATAGTCTATTAAACACCATGAACGACCAAGGGACAAGGCATCTCAGAAAGAAAGAGAAAAGTCTCCAGAAAATAAGCTTACAGACATAGAAATATGCGACTTAAATGACAGAGAATTCAGGATGGTAC
>NW_006443138.1:1781468-1783674 GCF_000325575.1 Pteropus alecto | reverse complement strand
CATGAACAACCAAGGTGACAAGGCAGCTCAGAAAGAAAGAGAAAAATCTCCAGAAAATAAGCTTACAGATATAGAAATATGTGACTTAAATGACAGTGAATTCAGGATGATACTTCTGAAAAAACTCAGTGAGTTCCAAAATGAGTCATATCAACAATTTCAGGAATTGAAAAAAAAGTCTACATGAGCAGAGCAAGGAGATTGAAACCCTCAAAAAAACAAAACAAAACAAAACAAAACAGAATAGATCTTCTGGAGATAAAAAACACACTACAAGAGTTGAAAAATGAAATAATAAGCTTGGGAAATAGAATTGACCAAATGGAGGAAAGGATCAGTGATATCAAAGACGGAAATCTAGAAATAAATCAGAAGGAAAAAGAAAGAAACCAAAGAATGAAAAATCATGAAAGAGAAATTCAAGAGCCAGCTGATACCATCAAGAGAGGAAACATAAGAAAATGAGCATTATCAAAGGTGAGGAAAAGGAACAGGTACTAGAAAGCATTTTCAGACAAATAGTTGATGAGAATTTCCCAAATCTAAGGAATGAGATGGAGCTTGGAATTTAAGAAGCCAACAGAATACCCAATTATCTCAATCCAAAAAAGCCTTCACCAAGTCACATTGTATTAAAATGATCAAAAATCAACGACAAAGACAGAATTCTCAGGGCAGCCAGAGAGAAGAAAACGGTAACTTATACAGGAAAACCCACTAGATTATCCTTGGACTTCTCAGTGCAGACTTTAAAGCCAGAAAGGAATGGAATCAAATATTTAAACTATTAAGTAAAAGGAACTACCAGCCTAGAATAAGGTATCTAGCTAACCCTTCCTTTAGATATGAAAGAGAAATTAAGACCTTTCCAGACATACAAAAATTGAGGGAATTCTCCACTACGAGGTCTGCACTACAGGAAATACTGAAAGAGGTCAGCTCATCTAAAACAAAAAAGCAACCAAACAAACAAACAAAAAACATAATTAGGAGTAAAGTGACAATCAGGCAAATAGAAGCAGAGGAGTGCAACCCTTAGTAAGAACAGGGTATTATAATAAGAAGAGAATTGCTATAGCAAGATAGTAATGAATGTTCAGCATACAGAGGGAAAAATTGAGTTAACAGTGACTGAAAAGGGGAGGATTCAAAGATCCACATTCGCAAAGGGGAATGGAGATAAGCCACACTCAAAAGAAAATGGACAACAATGCGTATATAACTATCCTTTATATATTTGTAATGGTAACCACACACCAAAGGTTCAGAACCGAAGTATATAACATAAAACAAGAAGGACCAGAGGGAAAACCCACAAAAGCCAACCAAAATAAAGAAAACAGAGACACAAGGACAAGGAAGCAATGGAAACATTGAGCTACCAGAAAGCAAAAGATAAAATGGCTATAAGAAGACCTCATATTTCAATAATCACCCTAAATGTAAATGGACTGAACTCACCAATAAAAAGGCACAGAATTGCAGATTGGATCAAAAAAACAAAACTGAACCATATGCTGCCTCCTGGAGACACATCTCAGCTCCAAAGACAAATATAGACTCAGAATGAAAGTGTGGAAAACGATATTTCTAGCAAATAGCATTCAGAGAGAAGCGGGAGTAGTGGTACTAATATCAGACGAAATAGACTTCAAGATAAAAAAGGTAAAGAAAGATACAGAGGGACGCTTCATAATGATAAAGGGAATCATGAACCAAGAAGACATAACACTTAATATATATGCTTCTAATCAGGGAGCCCCAAAATATGTAAAGCAATTACTAACAGAACTAAAGGGAGAAACAGATCAAAACATTATCGTAGTAGGGGACCTAAATACCCCACTGTCGGATATGGACAGATCATCCAAACAGAAAATCAATAAGGAAATAACATCCTTAAATGACACATTAGACCAACTGGACATAATTGACATTTACAGAGCCTTCCATCCCAAAATAGCTGCTTATACATTCTTCTCTAGTGTAGATGGGACATTCTCATGAATCAGCCACATACTAGGACACAGAGATAGCCTCAATAAATATAAGAGGATTGAAATCATACCAACCATATTCTCTGATCATAATGCTTTGAAACTAGAGATCAACTGCAAAAAGAAATCAAGAAGAACCACAAATACATAGAGATTAAACAACATGCTACTGAGGAATAGCTGGATAAGAGAAGAAATAAAAACAGAGA
>NW_006443138.1:1756813-1779760 GCF_000325575.1 Pteropus alecto | reverse complement strand
AAAAAAAAATACACACAGACCAGTGAAACAGAATCGAGAGTCCAGAAGTAAACCCATATTTATATGGGCAAATAATTTTCAACAAAAGAGCCAAAAACATATAGTGGAGAAAGGAAAGCCTCTTCAATAAATGATGCTGGGTAAACTGGAAAGCCACCTGCAAAAGCATGAAACTAGACTGTTGTCTATCACCACACAGCAAAATTAACTCAAAATGGATTAAGGACCTGAATATAAGACCTGAAACAATAAAACGCATAGAAGAAAATGTAGGAACTAAACTCAAGAACCTTGGACTTAAAGAGGATTTTATGAATTTGACCTCAAAAGCAAGGGTAGTAAAAGCTAAAATAAATGAATGTAAGAAGAGATGAAATACTGCCATTTGTGACAACATGGTTGGAACTCGAGATAATTATGCTAAGTGAAATAAGCCAGACAGAAAAAGTTGAAAATCACATGATATCACTTATATATCAGATATAAATCTAAAAGCAACAAATGAACAGGACAAACAAACAGAGAATCATGGACATGGACTATAGACTAGTGGCTACCAGAGTGTAGGGGATAGGGGAGGAGGGGAGAAATAAACAGGGTAAAGGGAGTCAAATGTGTGTTGACAGAAAGAAATCTAACTATGGGAGGTGAACATACAGTTATATGTGCCTTATTGTTAAAGGGTACAGCTAAAACTTACTAAATTTTGTTAACCAATATCACCATAAAATAAAGAAAGAAAGAAAGAAAAAGAAAACAGTAACGAAAAGAAAAAATTTTAAAAGCCAAAGTCAGCCCCTTTGAGAAGGCAGGGATATTTTATAAAATGTGTAGAATGCTGCCATTGTGCAATGCATGTTAAATAATAGCTGTAATCATTAAGAGAAGATTGCTATCGAGCCATTATTTCAGTTTTCTAGATTTACACAGGGTAGTTAGTTTTTGCTGTTTCAAATCCCTGACATTTACCCACACAATAAAACAGATAATCCGTCTATAAATGGTGGCCTTTACATATAATCATGAGTATATATTGTTGCTTGGTTTAATCAACCGCATAATGTTTTTTAAAAATGACTTCATTTACTTGATAAACTGAAATGGCTATAGGGCTTCATTCCAGCCTAACAGTACATGATATGCATTTATAAATATGGAATTAGGCAGTTCTTAAAGCCAAATTTGCTAGCGCTACATTGCAGATTCAGCATAAGTACGAAAGCATTTTCTTGCCGTGCTTCCTTTATCAGTGATATTACTAAGTTGAACAGCCTGACATTGAAATATAGTCCCTATATGAAAATATGTAATAGAAAACTAATATCTGATAGTCTTTCTTATTATGTAAATCTTTCATAACTAAGGGTATTTTTATTTTCTTAATATCTTAGTGTTTAAAATCTTAATAACTTTCTGAGAATTTTAATAATTTAGCCTATAGTTTCCAAAATAATTTTATATAAAACATATATTCATTGTCTACTTTTCAAGTCAGTTACTTGTTTAAAGGACCTTTAAATGAACCTGGCTTTTGAGAAAAAGGTGCTTATATTTAAACAAAAAGTTTTTGAGGAGAGTTTTACAAGTTGATCAGTTCTTATTACTTACAGGTATGTTCATACAGGGTATGTAAAATTCAATTTATGTAAACTTTAATCAGTGTACTGTATTTTCTCAGACTAAGGAGACTTTGCTTTGTGAATGCAGTCACAAATCAGATGTGTGTGAAATTAAATTTTAAAATATGAAACATTTTAAAAATATAGAAAGTTACACAAAGTAATAAAACATACACCTGTGAAGTGACCACAAAGAATCCTTGATGGTTAACATTTTGTCATATTTCCTTTATTTTTTTATGATATAGTGACTATAAAACCTTAAGGATAAGTTGGAATCTTTGCCTCCCCCCCGCCCCCGCCAAATTCAGTTCCTTTTCCATTCCTCCTAATTTCAATGTGTCTTTCCATTCAAATTTTATGGTTTTACATATATAAAAATGTACTCAGGCAAGATGTATAGTATTGTTTGATGTTTTAAACTACATTTAAATGAATTCATCCTGTGAAATCATTTTGCATTTGCTTTTTTAAAACCAGCATTGTTTTTGAGATACGTTCATGTTGAAATATATATATGTACATATACATACATATATGTATAGATCTATATATAATTACTGGATCGCTTTTACTTGATATATGATATTTTGTCATTTAATCATACCATAATTTATTTATTTATTTTCCTTCTGATGGATATTTCAGTTTTGGCCAATATTTTGCTTTTACAAACAATATGAAATGAACATTCTTACATATACTCCCTTGTAAACATGTGTAAGAGTTTCTCTAGAGTGTGTATCTAGAAGTAGAAATGTTGAGTTATACAGTATGCTCATGTTAATCTTCATGTCCTTTATTTATTTATTGACAAAGTTTTATACCTAAATAGTCAAAAATTCAATGGATAATGTAAAGAATGTACCATAAAAATTATAGTCTCTTTTCTATCTTCTTTTATGCTTCTCAGTGAAAGCGACCACTTTCAACTGTTTAAAATTTGATTCTGATATTTATTTCAATTAAATATAACATACACTTACTGACATCGATTGATTATTGATCTATTGTCTTCCCGTTTGGAGACATAAAGACTTTAGCTTATTTATAGTTTCTCATTCCTTGCTTCTACTCTTCTATACAATTTTGTATTTCAATTTTTGATTATTAACTTTCTATCTTGTGCTTGCATCTTTTGACTATATAAATATTGTTCACTGCTGAGCTGTGTTAATATGCTTTTATTTCCTATCTTACCTTTTTTATTTTTTTGTTTATTCTGAAGTTAATAACTGCTGGATTTCTCATTTTTATTTATAGTTTTCTTTGAAAATTTGGTTAAAATTTTCCCATAGTCAAAACCTCCATAAAATATATTTCAATATCACTTTCATTACGCCTAAACTTTGAGACAACTTATTTGCTCTATTTTCCCTTTTGGAAACATCAATGCTGGTCAAGTCTGATGTCCTGCGAACCTGAATTGGTTGCATTCTCTGCTTTGATGTTCACTGTTTGGGAAATTGCCTTTGTTACCATTATTGGAATTCTCTTTGCTTTTCTTCTTTCTTCTTTCTTTTTTTCTGCAGCCAGACAGAGGAAAGAGGAGAACAAGGGTCCCACTGCTTGGTATGAACTCTTTTCACCACATGCACCTATGCCTGATCTGATAACCTTCAACGTGGTACCTCTCTGTATTTCCAGAGAACAAACATGTATTTCCCTGTAGGGATTGGAGAAAGGTAGTTGCTTGGTTTCCTTGGGAAAGAGGACTTGGAGGTCTAATCCGTACAGTCTTACAAACAATCTCTGTGTTTTCAGCTCCTTCTTTGCATCACTGCCTTCAATTCTTGACCTTTCTAGGGTGCTGAAGGCTAAAGCAGTTTGTTTCTCTTTGTTTCTCCTAGTATAGGCAAAGATGTATTTTGTGTTTCTTTTTCTTGTTTTCTTTGTCGCTTGATGTAATTTTCAAATGAGGAAGCAGTCAGAAATATCTTCCCTTCCTTCTGCCATGGTACGTTGCTTCTTCCAAGGACCCAAGTTAGACTTCCACATTCCCAGTAACTACCGCAGCAGCAGTTGCTGAAAACAAATTAGGAACTCGATTGAGACGTCAGTAAATTGGACCGAGATGACCTGAAAAAAAAAAGAAAAACCTAGATAAAATTTCTGTGTCAGGCAGGATAAGAAGTTAATGTTGGAAAATAAAAATTACTGTAAAATATAAAGAAAAGGGTAGTCTGGTTTCAATATGGCAAAGATATTTCTGACTTCTCAAAACATTAAAGAGAAGAAAAAAAATTAAACCCAATCTTTTTCTTTGATGCAACTAAAAGACATTTGTATCTCCAAGCTATACAGTAAGTGAAGACAGAAAGGAAATAGGTCAGATTTAAGTGCTTGCAGTGTAAGTACCAATGTGAGGCAAGTTTGCTGTATGATATGACCCCAATCTAACTTTATAAGTTTATTTTTTATTACTTTCTTACATTTACTTCATGTTTAAACCAAAATTGATCCTTCGGTTTCCCAAAATATATCTTTATTATTTTTTTTTTTAATATCTCCTTGCTATGCAAAAACACATGCTACTCTCTTTGCAGAGAAAAATGCTTCTCAACTGTAGCTTGTTTGTGTAAGATGGGGGTGTTGGGAATTAATAGTAATCTAGTATGCACTGAGGATTAACGAACCCCCATCTGGAATGTCCTCACTACTTCTTTTCTCTTTTGCCCTTAGGCTTCTCTGTAGTCAAAGTCCACTCATTGTTTCTGATCCTCTCAAGGGCAACCTCTAACTCTTCTTGCCTGTTCTCACCCTCCATTGCCATATCCAGATATTATTTCTTCCTCTACTGACCCTTTATAGTTCTTTACTTCTAATGGCATATATTATATTTTTCCACATGGAGGAGTTACACTTATTACTCATTTCCATCATCCCTAGACTATAAATCTCTTGAAAGATCGAACCTCTATTGTTTATTTTTACACCTCTCAAAGCATCTAGCATGGGGACTTGCTTATAAGTGGATACTCAGTAGACATTTGCTACATTGAATAATTCAAAACCTTTTGATGATGTGCTTATTTTTAACAAAAAAACTGAAATTATAAGTCTATGGGATGTGATAATAAGGGCATAATCAGTGGCAGTTCAGATAATTGATTCTTCCGTGTTTGAGTGTATGGTTTAAAACATTAAAAGTCTGGCTAGTTCAGTGTTTCTAACACATAGATAAGAAATACACGAATCTTCAAGAGTTTGTCCAAGTCTACAATTTCTAATTTCCTATGTCATAAAACCACTCTGAATGAAAGCCACCTTTAATTATTGTAGATCTCCATGCCCAATAATTAGAGAGCCTTTGCTGACTAAAAAATTACACAACATAGGAAACAGGAAATAACAGTGCAATATAGCAAAACAATAGTACTTATTATTCAAATTTCTTGAGTCAGTCAGCCTTTGCCTAGTGAGTCCACTCAGGCTGAGGGGAAGCTTCCTGAATTTGAGAATTAGATTTTGGCCTCTACTGGAAGAATGTTTGGCTGCTATAATGGCCAAGCTTTTTCTTGATTAGCAGTCAAGAAAAATTAATCTTATAGCATTGAAAGAAAAATAAGGACAGTTATAATTCAAATAGTAATGACCAGTATTCTCCATCTTTACTGCTTCTCTACCTTCCTTTGATTCTGGGACCTCAACTCATCTTTATCATCATGTGCTACAGAGGGAGCACCTAAGCCCAGAGATGAATAAGTTCTTCTTTACTGTTTGGTGCTGATGGAGACCAAAACCAAAATCAGACATTTTTCTTCAAGGAGTTTATATAATATGTGGCATAGGTAGACAGAATAAATCTTTATAGGACATGTTCTGCAATGGATGATGCTTCTTTGGTCCACCTATTCTAGAGGCCAAAATTTGAATAAAATGGTCAAATGAGATCTATTCAATTCACTTATCTTTTTATCATAGTTCCTAAGGGCTTTATTTTATCTTATGATTTAATAAAGATAATAGTATATATACTACTACTAATAATAATACATTGTATTAAATTTAAAGCTTATATGAGCATTACTATTCTAAACTATGGAATAAACTACATTAAGTTTATTGTGTAGTAAACTTATACATGTATACATGACTAGAATCTTTTTTTATAACCCCTCTCTGTTTTCTAAGGAGAGTAGATCTTTAGCATTGTTAAGGCAAGCATTAGATAATTATTTCAGTTATCTTTCTCTGTGTAACAAACCACACCCAATTTAGTGGTTTATAACAACAACAATCATTTATTTTACTCTTGAATCTGCAATCTGGGCAGGGCGTTGTGGGGACAGCTTGTTTCTGCTTCATGAAGTATTATCTGGGGTGGCTTAGGTAACTCAAAGGCAGGGTATTAGAATCATCTGAAGATGCACTCGCTCACATACCTGACAGTTGACCCTGGCTGTTGTCTGGGACCTCTAATGGGCTCTTGGTCAGATGAATCATTTCCACATGGCCTCTCCATGTGGCTGTTTGGCTTCTTCAAAGCATGGTGACTGGTTTCAAAGAGAGAGCATTCCAAGAGGGTAAGGTAGGAATGCATATCATTTTTATGACTTAGCCTTGGAAGCCATATAGCATCACTCTCACCATACTCTCTTGGTTGAAGTAGTCACAACCATCCACTCAGATTCAAGAGAAGGTCTATTCTTTGGTGAGAGGAGTATTAGTATCATTCTATAATAAAATTTGTGTAAAACTGTAAAAATTATAAAAGTTTGAAGATAAGAATCAGTGCTAAAGATTTGGGGGCCATTAGCATACTGATGAGGCCCAGACTAGAGAGTAGATGGGATTGCTTAAGACAAGTACACCAAGAAAAAGATATCAATCAAGAATTGAACCCTAAAGCACAACACTGTTTAAGGGATGTGCTTGTGGGATGGGATATACTGTGGTGGCAATCTTTGGAAAATACAATCTGCCACATTAAGAATGAAAATTGAAGAAGCCTAAAGAGATAAATTTCTCTCCATTGTAGATTTAATAGGGAGAAGACTCTGGAAAAATAGATGAATGAAATTGGTACAGGGATAGATGACTAAAAGGAAAGACAGGTCAACTGCTGTAGAAAGAGAAAGTCAGAAAATTTCTGAGGTTTTCAAAGAGAATTTGGAAGAAGTTTTGCTCTTTTGTTTTGTAAAAATCTATCTATCCATCCATCCATTGACCCACCTACCTACCTACCTATCTACCTACCTACCTACCTATATGTCTATCTATGTGTCATTGTCCCTGGAAATGGACTTTTGTTTTTTGGGATAGTGAAGATGTATTATAATTGGCTTAAAGGAAGCTGCAGGGACAGTGCAAGAATGGTCCAAGAATGCGCAGTCATATTCAGGGTATGTATAAATGTATCAAAAATATATCCACATATACAAAAACTATGTACCATAGTTCTGCTGTAAACTTCCAAATACAACTCATTTCAGATTGGATTTAGATCAATAAACATTTAACAGGTACTTAGAATGTTATGCTAGTTGCTAGGGCTGTAAAAATGAATAAAATATAATTCCTGTTCTTTATCTAGTGGGATGGCCAAATTTATAAATTGAAAATTTCAGTTAAAATCCTTGAGGAGTAAAGGTTTAATTGGATTTTAGAGTCAAAATGCCAAAGCCTGGGTAAGTTACTTATCTCTTTAAATGAGAGTAAAATGGGAAAGTAATAGTTCCTACCTCAGAGAGCAGTTGGGAAGACTAAATGAGATAATACATGTAAAATACTTAGCACAGTACCCAACACATGAAAAGCCTAACACATAAAGCTCACAAAAATAAATTATTATGATATAGCAAAAATGACAAAAGTTAAAGATATGCACTTTTATCATTTTTACTATATCATAATAATTTATTTTTTTGAGCTTTATGTGTTAGGCTTTTCATGTGCTAAGTATTTTACAGAGGATGGGGCACTCAAAGGGCCTAGCTAGTCCATTTGCAAGACCAGTGCAAGATGAAAATATGGGCCCTTGTTTAAAATTATTATGAATTAAAAAAGGTGATATCAGAGCATTAAACCAAGCACGGGACCCTTCTAAGCCTGGGACCTTGTGTGACTTACCTAGGCCACACCCCCATGAAGCTGGTTTTGCCCCTATGTTATCTTAGTGAAAATTAGAAAAAGGTACCTCTTCTGCCATGTCGTTGTCTGCCCCCACTTGTCCTCTCAGCCTGGCACTTTAGTGCAGTGCATACACTCCACAGCTGTACAGGCTAGATCCTTATCTCTACCAAGAGTTTCGGAGCAGGCTTTTGGGAGGATATGATGAATGAATGACTCCTGTCTTGAAAGATGAATAAGACTTAGCCAAAAAGAAGAAAGGTGGGAGAATAAACAGAGATGATAGAGGTAAGAAACAGGGTGATATGAAGAGGAAACTGCCAGAAATTCTGTTCTGCCAGAACACAAAGTTCAAGATATGGAATGATGAAAAATGAGGTGAGGGCAATAGATTATGAAAGCCTTATGTCAGTGTAAATAGGTTTAATCTGAAGGTGATGGGGATCCCTGATGGATTTTAAGCAGAGGGTTGACATATTCAGTGCTGGATTTTAGATAGATTGCCAAGGCTTTGATGACTTTAATGTGAGCAACATTGGACAGAGGAAGGAAAGTTGTTTAGTTGTTCCAATATTTCCAGTTAAAAACATAAGGGCTTGAACTAAAGCTGCAGTAACAAGGATGTAGTGGAAAAGTCAGATTTGGGAAATGTTTAGAAGATACCATTTAATGATTGGTCGTGAGTGAAAAGTGAAAAAGAAGGAGTTATTGAAGATGATTTTCTATATTTTTTGCCTTGAGTAACTTGGTGAATAGTGGAGTCATTAATTGATATTGGAAATATGAGAGGAAGAATGTGTTTGGAGGGGAGAGTGGGATAAATTTAGTCTTACGCATTCCTCATTTGAAGGGCTTAGGTAACACACAACTGACGTAAAAGTCTGAAGACAAGACTTAATGCTAAAGATTTGGGGGCCATTAACATAATGATAATATTTAAGGTCAAGGGAGGGGATGGAATTACTTCAGAAGAGTTTATCAAAAGAAACATGTGGAATCCTAAAACACAACAGCATTTAAGGAATGGGTGTGGGAGGAATTCATGAAGGCAAATGAGAATTCATGAAGGCAAATGAGAAGGATGAGGCAGACAGGAAACGGAGGGGCAGGAGGGATTCAAATTTCAGAAGCCAAAAGGGATTAGAGAATTCAGGGAATCAGGAGGACTTCTGGTTTGAAGATGGTGGCATAGATAGTTGGCATTTTCCTTCTCTCTTCTAAAAACCATCTAAAAGCAACAAGGAGAATGAGAAAAGAACATGAACTAGGAGACAGCTTAAACATCAACTCGCCAAGTAGGCAGAAATGATGGCAAAAGCTTTCGAAATTAAGCAAAGGTATTTGTGAGAGGAATCAGAGAGAACACACCACTACGAATAATATGGAAAGAGCCAGTGAATCTCTCAAAGGCGACAGGTATATCCTGAGGAGCAAAATCTGAATAACTTGTTTGGGAATGAGGTACATGCTGGTTTGTGAAACCATCTGTAGCTCAAGTTTCCATAAGTGGGATTGCTGGATCAAAATGCATGAACCTTAGAAGTTTTGACAAATATTGCCAAACTGTCCTCTACAGATTTTAAATTCATTTACAAACAAACCAGTAATGTGTAAAAATGCCTACTTCTCTGTTTTTGCCAAGAATGTGTTGTTAAACTTTCTGACCACTGCCAAACTTAAAGGTGAAAATTGATATTTTAGTGTATCTGTATATATGTTATTCTTCTTGTGAGAAAGTCTGCAACTTTTCACAATGTTTTCCATTTTCCGTATTAATTCTATAATTCTAATTTGAAGAAATTTTTACTATGTAAGGGAAATTAATCATTTGTTCATGAATAAGTTGCAATAGTTTTTCCGTTTTGCTTTCTTTTTTTAAAACTTAGGTAGGCTTTTCTGTGTATTTTTTAAAAAATTAATTGTAGTTAAATCAATCAGTTTTTTATGGCTTTTCTGTTTGGAAGTACAATTAGAATTTTCTCATTTCAAGATCATAGATTTTTTTTACATGGTTTCTTCTAGTTTCTTTACGATTTGTTTGTATTTGAGTCTTTGATCGGTCTGAAATTTTTCTTGTTGTAATATGGGAAATATGAATCCAACTTCATTATTTTCCAAAAGGCTATTCATTGCCCCCAAACCATTTATTAAATTATCCATCTTTGTCTAGCGACTTGAAACATCTAAATTCTCATTATATTTGATCGGTTTCTGGATATTCGAGTTCATTTCTTTCGTCCGCTGGTCTATTTTTTTCCTAGTATTAAACCATTTAAATTACTTGGTTGAACTAATTCCCTTTTAATATTATTTTTCATAAATTTATTGGCTATTGTGTATTTAAAAATTGTGGTAAAATATACAGAAAATAAAATTTATTATTTTAATCATTATATGTATAGTCAATGAAATAAAGTACATTCCTATTGTTTTGCAACCACCACCACCATCTATTTCCAGAACTTTTTCATCTTCCCAAACTGAAATTCTGTATCTATTAAACAGTGATTCCCATTCCTCCCTTCCCCCAGGCCCTCGCAACCATGATTCTACTTCCTGTTTCTACAATTTGACTACTCTAGGTACCACATATGGGTAGAATCATACAGTATTTGTCTTTTTCACTGGCTTCTTTCACTTAGCATATTGTTCTTGAGATTCAAATATAGCATGTATCAGAATTTCCTTTATAAGATTGAATAATATTATATATATATATAACATTTTGTTTAACCATTCTTCTGAGGGTGGGCATTGGGTTACTTTCACCTTTTGGCTATTATAAATAATGCTTTGTGAACATAGGTGTACAAATATCTGTTCCAATCCCTGCTTTCATCTCTTTTGGGTATACACCCAGAAGTGGAATTGTTAGATCACATGATAACTGTTTCATTTTTTTGAGGAACTATCACACTGTTTTCCACAGTGGCCACACCATTTTACATTCCCTTTTCACTCTGTTGATAGTGTTCCTTGATGCACAAAGGTTTAATATTTTGATCAAGTTCAATTTATTTATTTTTTCTTTTGTTGTGTTCTTTTGGTGTCACATCCAAGAAATCATTGTGAAATCCAATGTCATGAAGCTCTTCCTCTATGTTTTCTCCTAAAAGTTTTTAGTTTTAACTCTTATTTAAGTCAAAGACCAGTTAAAAGATATCAAAAAAAGATCTCACTTATTATAACAATAAAAACACCTGAGAATATATTAAATAAAAAGTGTGTCACATCTATATAAAGACTATTTTTAAGTAATATTAAAGGATACAAAAGAAGACTTACATGAGGAAGCAAAACATATTTTCCATTAGAAAGACTCAACGTCATTAAGGTACAAATTCTTCTTAATCTATAAATTTAATGCAATCCCAATAAGAATACTAATAAGATTTTTAATTAGCCAAGCTCATTCTAAACTTTACGTATTAAAATTAATAAGTAATATACAATCAAATGATTTATCATTTTTTTCTTTATATTTGTTTCTCTAAGCATCTTGGAACTGATTTTCATGAATGGTTTGAGACTGGGGCCCAAAGTCATTTTTCCCAATTATCCCTTGTCTATTTATTTGAAAGTCCATCTTTTACCTACCCATCTATCATGAAACTCCTGTCATATATCAAGTGTTCACTTATGAATAGATATTTCTCAGTTATCTATTCTGAGTCATTGATTTAAAAATACTCTGTAATTTTGTTCTAGATTTTTCTGCTTTCACTAGGCTTAAAAATTTTTCAATACTAAGTTTAGCTTGTTGAGCAATTCCTGTGAAAGAATGAGATTTTACATTGTGTTTTAAAGTTAACGTTAGAATCATTAGTTTATTTTAATAACCTATTCAAGAAGGAAGACTTGCAGATACAGTTCTAACTTAATGGAAGGAGGCATAATTTTATGTACTGGGTGGGTTATTTATAATAAGAGCAGTAAGGTTATAGTTAGTAATTTAATTATCATAAGTTTGGCTAGCAAATTCAGCTCTGACAAATATTGCTTACAACTTGAAGTGAACAAAGTTTTTACTAGCAAATCTTAAATGTTTCAAGTCAATGGTCCTGAGAATTTTACTATTAAAATTAACTTCTGTATATTATAAAACAACCCATTGTCCTTGGTATACAAAAATTCAGGTTTATATTGGTTTAGATTAAGTGTAAATTTAATTATTTTGTGGTTACTGTATGCAAATATTCTCTAAACTTCTGGGTCCAATGTTTTGCATTTCCAAAAGCACTTGCATTAGCAACTTCTTCAAGTTTTCTATAAAATACAAATAAAACTGTGACCTATGGTTTTACTTATAATTTTAACTAAAGCTGTTTTTCTATTTTCACACTTCAAAAACCATTTACTTTTAGCTCTGTATTTGAATTCTTATAAATAAACTTAAGTTTTTATTTTCAGAGCTAGAGCATATTTTTATTCATCAATTTACAGAGATAAATATTAATAAGAACTTTTAAATTGTTATTTTTTCAAAAATATTTTTCTATTAAAAATTTTTACTACATTCACCTTGACATATTCATTGTTATCAATTAAAATGTTATTTTGTCTTCATCTTTTCTCATTTAGTCCAAGTCACAGTTTTCATATATTGCCTTTTTAATCCCATCATCTCAAATCCAAAATGCCAAAATGTCTAGCTACTTTGCAAGTATGATATTATTGAATGTCCTATGTAAATGAGAAACTGCTTGAAAAATGTCCTTCAGAATATCTTTGGTAAATAGAAAACTATTCTAATTTAAATGTCCTTTTGATATCTACTCTGATTATCATTGCTTTATTGACTTTGTGACTTGCAAAGAGGAATCAACAAAATGTAAAAGAGAAGAAAAATAAGTGTCTAGGAATAACATTATATCCAGGAATATTTGACTCAGAGATTTAAGCATGTACATAAAGCTAACAGTACTACATTATAGATTATAGAACAGTGCTTGACATTATAGGTGCTAAATAAATGTTTATTAAGTGAATGAACGAAATTCAGACTTTTCACAGGAGGTGAAAACAAGTATAGTTTGGTTTAACATATTTAGCTTCTTTGCTTAATAGCAGATGGTAGTATTTCTCCAAGCAAATATTATCTTCCACTTGACTAACTTGGGAAGTGAAAGAAAGCCTATCCAATTGAATATGCAGCATTTCAAGTAATGAGATGTTTTAATCAAGCCTGAGGAGGGGCGTCTCCTTTACTTGCCTTTTTGATATATATCTTTTAGGTAGTTTTGCTTGGAAAGAAGATTCTCAGATCCAGATTTGTTTGCAAAAAGTATATTAAAAAATGCCTTTGGGATCGCTATCCATGGGGAGGCAAAGGAAGTAAGAATGGCAAGAGGGAGGAGCTGAGCTGTGATTCATTGTGACGATGGCCTCGACCATCTCGAGGGGAGCTCTAGAACTACTATGGCCCTTTGGAGTTGTTCCACTTTGAACAAATGCTGAACCTTTATACCCTTGCATCACTGGTGGTAGGTAGGTAGGTCCCATGGAAAGGGGATTGATCTTGGCCAGATGGCTCTTTTGAGCTGATTTGGGGGAGATAAGGCAGAACCCACCTGATAATGATCAGTTCTGACCCACAGGTCACTTGATCTCCCATGGTCAGGCTCTTTGTCTTTACCAGGGTCCAATAGCTCTCCAGAGAGGTTTTATTTGTTTTTGTTTGTTTTTGTTTTTGTTTTTGTTTTAATGGTGGTATAGTTTGATCCAGAACCCTAGGGATCTACATTGTGATTTTCCTTTGGGGGCTTGGCATAAACTCCACATAGTATCTTTTTCCATCATGAATACCTTTAATACTGAAGAGTCTGCCAGATCACATGGTCTAAGGACTGCACCCTGGACTTGCTGCAAGTCTCTTTCCTGCTTTGGATTCCACTCAGACTTTCACTCTATCTGGTAAGTCCATCAGAGCAGTATTTCCTAGTGTGTAACATGTTGCTGCAGAAACCAAGCAGGAATACAAGGCATTGTGCTTTTTCCTCGTGCAGGAAGATACTAGATGCAATAATTGGTTCTTTAATTTAGAAAGGATGTCATGACTTGTCTCAGACCACTAGACCTCTACATATTTCTTACATGGCATTTCCTTGAATCTTTATAGAATTTAACTCCCACTCTCTTTAATGCACATGGTTACATCAAGGCCTGCTATAAATATTCTACTTCTTGTTCATAAAGTCCAATCAGCATGATACCATCAATAAAGTGACCCAACACAATGTTTTGCCAAATGACCAGGTCAGGATTCTCTGTACTATATTATGTCAGTGGGCAAAAGAGTTATCTTAGCTCTAGTTAAGACTAAATATATACACATATCTGCTTCAAGTAAATTCAAACAATTTTGGATCTTTCCAATAGAGATAGAAAGTGATACGTTCATCAAATTAATGATGGTATACCATGCACCTGAGGCCATGATAATCTACTCTAGCAAAGAGGCCACAACTGGCATAGCAGCTGCAATTGGATTGCTTTCTAATTGAGGTCACTTTACTTTGCTGTCATTCTCCAGGATATGTCTGTTTTGTGTACAGTCCAGCTGGTTAATTAAATGAAGATATGATGCAAACCATCAACCATACTCTTTAAGGTGACACTTATCTCTGCCGCTCCCCTTGCCCCTCCCCCTCCCCCCCAACCAGGGATAAAATACTTTTAAAAACGTTTATAATCTTGGGGGAGGGGAAATTTCAGAAACGTTTAATTGGCTTTTTCTACTACCTCAGCCTTATCCCACAGTCCAAGGAACCAATATAAGATTCTGTTAATTATGTCCATTATAATTATGCATTTAGGGACAGGAGAGGTAACCACTGGATGTCTCTGTGGACACATTGTTAGTAAGAATTTGGCCAGGATTTTAACTTTACCCTCATATATTTTACTCTAACAGGGAGAATGAAAATGCTTCAGCGTCAACTCAAACTCAGTGTCCAAAAGCTCTTGAAATGTTTGGGTATTTTCTTAGTGGAGTAAAAGCCTTAGTTCAGGTCCCTTTGGGGAAGGATTGAGGAAGTTGTTAATTTACTCACTTGCCATGGTGATATAGACCCTGGGGACACCCTCGTTCAGTGGGTCTTTACAAATAGCGAAACCCACTGGTCTTTACAAATAACAATTCTTACATAATTTTATTTAATGCTCACTGCAACCCTTATAATTAAAATAGCAGTTTTTATATAAGTGCCCTCTCTCTACATTTAAGAAAGGTTTCAGGAAGTTTAGGGCACATAAATAGTAAGTTGCAAAACCTGTATTTGTATTGTGAAACAATGTTCTTTCTCTTAAGTGAAATACTATCCTGGAGAGGCTGTTGCTGCTTAAATTTGCCCTGAGTAAATTTGTGTTCAGATAATTCTTTGTGTCTGGAAGTAAAGCTGAAAGGCAAAAGAATAGGTAAAAATGTCAATACATCCATAGGCTATCAGATGTGCTGGAAAATTTTTTATTCTTGTATCTTATTACCTGGCCTTTTCCCCATTACTACTGTCAGGGCAAGCACTGAGACAGAAAACCTAAATGATCTACGTATAGGACACACAGGGATTCTTTTGGTGACTGCACATCTACATGTAATCAATAAGTATTTCATGAAAAACCGACTTATCATAAACCCCAAGTGTGAACAAGTGGAAACTGCCTTTTGTTCCCCAATTCAGAACCCAAGAGTATGAATGTCTTGGAAAGTTGCATTTTCCTATGTGGATATTAAAAGATATCATATGCAATAATAATGATTTAACTCTTTAGTAATTTGTCTTAGGTGAAAGTTCCACAACTTCCTTCCCTTTCTAGACATGCCACTTTTTTGTCTTGAATCAGGAGAGTGGGTCTCAGTACTGGTATGGGGGTGACAGTGGGCATCCTTGTCTTTTTCCTATTCTTAGAGTAAAGCCTATTAACTTTTCACCACTGAGTATGACGTATCCTGTGGGCTTGCCATATATGGCCTTTATTACATTGAGGTACATTCCTTCTATACCTAATTTGTTGAGAGTTTTTATTGTGAAAGGTTGTTGAATTTTGTCAAATGTTTTTTCTGCTTCTATCAAGATGATCATAGAATTTTTATCCTGCATTCTGTTAATGTGATATATCACATTTATTGATTTGCTCATGTTGCATCCTAGGGATAAATCCTTTTAATGTGCTGATGAATCTGGTTTGCTTTTATTTCGTTGAGCATTTCTGCATCTATATTCATCAGGGATACTAGCCTGTGGTATCTGGGCAATGCTGGTCTCATAAAATGAGTTCGAAGTGTTACCTCCTCTTCATTTTTTTTTTTCCCGAAGAGTTTGGGAAGGTTTGGTATTAATTTTTTGGTAAGATATACTAATGATGTCATCTTTTCTTTGTTCTTTGCTCCCCCCAGGTGCTCTAACTTCTCTGTTTGCCTCAGCGCTCTGAGAGGTGAGACAGAGAAGGTTTCTTGGGCAGCACCCTGAAAGGCTGGGGATGCAGGATGGACAATTCAGTCATTCTTTCCCCTGAGGGAGAAATTGCAGGCTGAGTGGGTTTCTCTCAGCCCTGAACTAGGAGGCTTGAGGAAGGGGCTGACATGGATACAATGACACTGATCTTCTTACTCATTTTAAAGCTGATTTTCTCCAGTTTGTGCTCCTCTGCAGTGTTGCACTCTTAGCTGGATTTTGGACATCTCATAAAGGTGTTTTGGCCCCAAACTTCCTATTGTTGTTTCATTAATGTCTCTGTAGGGAGACAAGGACTGAGACTTCCTACTGCACCATCTTGCCAATGCCATTTAAATGTCTAAATAGGCCCTTGTTAACTCGATGTGCCTGGATGGTTCAGGCGATCACTGGACTACTCGAAATGGTTTTTAGAATTTTAAAAGTATGTGCTTCATTAGGTTTTTAATGCTTCCCCCAAAGGTTAAGAGTACAAATGGTGTTTGTATACTGATGGTGATGTCAACTGGGAACTTGATTCAGCATCTCTGTGTTTAACAGTTTTTTCTAAATTTTTAATTTTGGTACACAGGTCTGGAAACCTAATCTCCATTTTAATCATTGTTTCCTTGGGATGAGAACATTCCAAGTTCCAAATAATACATAAAATCTTGAAAGACATCCCATTCATAAATTGAAGCTACCTGGAGTTGGGCTAAGAAATAATTGAGTTTAAAGATTTCAGAGGCTGATAAATATTTTTATTCTTTAGCTTTGATTATAAATTCTAAAAGACCAGATCATGTATATTTACAAAACACAGTACCATACATACACATTAGTACCTAATGGCAACTTGTATTTTTAATAATTATTGAATAAATTGACCTCGTATTGTTCAAGTAATCATCCTGAAAACTAGACAGATTGTCTATAAACAGAATACAGGTAGGGATTTCTCCTCTGAATACTTAAGTATGTTTTGAGAACTGTTCTATTCCTCCTTCCTACCATTTCTATGACCATGTCTCTTACTCAGGTGAGGAGGGATTGAAAGGTGTGTGGCGTACAAGCAGCTGCCTGGTCTAAATCCAGAAGAGAAGACAGACAATTATAGTGGCTCCTGGATATTAACTGATTCCAAGACAGGAGCCAAAATTTGTGGCTTCAAAACTTCCTGGGTCGCTGGTATAAGTTCTACTAATAGTTATTTTGTAAACTTTAATATAATTATTTCTACCAAACAGAACAAAATTCATTATTTGTGGCCTTTGTTTTATATAATTCCAAAGCTGCATTATTATTATTTTTATTTATTTATTTATTTATTTATTTATTTATTATTTTTAAAACTAGAATATGGGGCAAAGACCACAAGCAACAACCATCTGTTTGGACTTATTTTCAGGCATCTTCAGGCACTCTAATACTAAAATTTTTAATCTTGTGTGAATAATTTTTACTTTGGAATTTACACCTCTCAGACTCAAGTGGTTAGGTGTATTTTTCACTCCTTAACATAAGAAACCTATTGTAAAGCCACAGTTGCAATTTATTTTTTTCTCTTGAGAGTTGGATTACACCTTTGATAATTTGGAGTGTCCAGTAAATAAAAAAGAAAGTGTTTTCAAATATCTCATTTTTATTAGTACTTATTTTTTGGGGAGGGGTAGATAGAGCGTATCTCAACTATCCTGACAGGCTTTTAAAGGAAAGCAATTCTATATGCCAAGGAAAGAAGAACTGATGTTTAGGGAATGGTTATTAAGCAGAGAGGAGTGGAGTGACTTTTCCTCCACGGATGTCAGAGGACTTGAGTAGGCTCAGCTTTACTGCCTTTTCAACTTACAAATCATCTAATGGTGGCAGAGAAAAGTTTTCCTAGAGATATCCTTTGAGAATATGAAACCTGATCATAAAGAGATGGAGACTATCTTATTCAAAACCCACAAAAGACAAAACCAGAAGAAATAGGCTTATTGTGAAATAGAGGGCTCAAGCATCTCCTTACAAGTGGCTTCTTGGAGAAATTATTGAATTTCTCCAAGAATATTATTAAAATGAGAGAGAGACTTTGGGTCTTGAAGGCAAATGTTTAGAATTAAAGGAAAATTGAGTACTTTTGAAAACTTCCTTTCCAATTCTATCAGTTGTTAGTAAGTATTGACAAAATCTTTCCATCTACTTCTTCCTGATAGGTTATATGCCTTGAAACACCAGGGACAATTAAGTTATAATCTTTAACAATATTTATTGCTTGACCACTGGCTTCATACAATTTGATGATTTTTTGTGAAGTCAGTCATTAATAATACAGTTACTACTAATAAAGCACTGAACTTTGGGAAATATTTATTTTGAAATGTAAACTGGAAAAGTTATTCCTATAATTGTCTTTTATAATTGCTTTTTACTCACTTGTATTAACTATGCTATTGTCAGTGGCAGAGAAAGGACTTATAAGAAGAAAAATTTTAGATAATCCTTAATAATTTTGAGAATGCTTTCTATTGCACAAGTGGAAACTAATCAAAATGTTGAGACCCTGATTTAATCTATAGCCTTGTACACTTGGGCACTGTGTTGGGGCCAACACCATAATAGAGAGGTTTTTACAATCGAAGTTGACCCAGAAAGCCCAAGCACCAACCCTGAATAATTATGAAAGAAGACATTATATTAAAAGTTCTTTATACTTAGAGTTCTATGAATAATTTTCTACTTTTAAAATTTAAAGTAAATCTGTACTCTATACTCCATCTCTAAAATTCGCTCTTCTTTGCCTTTCACATAATTGGATAATGAGCTAATAGCTTTGTTTTGAGGTGATGTCATCATTTTTGCTTTATTAAGTTTTGCTTTCTAAAAGGCAGGTGCTACCTACGTACAACTAAGTGTGCAGTAAATCTACTTAGATGCTGATCTTGTTCTAGTATTAGCCCTAATAGATCTCTCACTGCACGTTGTTTATTTGCGTTTGTCATTACATCTTGGTGGAACTTGATTTCTATAGGTTTCCCATCAGTTGTCTAGCTAGAGACTTTGCTGAATACCTCCAATATTGGCAATTCCACTAATGCTTTCTGTGGGTCATTACACTTTCTAATTAACCTCTCCATTAAAAAAATGTGTGAAAAAAATAGAATATAACTCCTTTTATTTTTGACTGCTTTCTTACTTATGATTAAATTTTATTATCTCATTTTCTTTTACTTCTTTTCCCCCCCTAGCATTTGGAACACACACAAATTCTTCATGTATGCTATTTCAATATTTCATTTTTAAAAATTTGATTGCTCATTTTCATGTTTATTTTTTTTGCTGTGGGAATATCTTCTACATGTGCAAGTTTTACTACAAAAATACTCCAGAACCTCTGTCATGATTTATCTTGGTTGCTTGTAAAATAGACAATATGAGCTATCATGTTTATCTATAGAAACATTTAGCATCTGCCTGCAGTTGCTCTGTTTTGACACTAGGTGGCCGAATGCATAAAACAGTTGAAACTGTCAAACTTCTGTAGGCAGTATTTTGATCACATTGGATGACAGAAATCATCCTATATCATACTAAAAAGTGAGAGCAAATTTTGTACAGCTACACAAAGAAAATTTGAATAGAGGAATTTCAGGGTCTGAGTTTGAGCTTTCTGGGAATAATTAAATCAAAACAATATGTAGAATGAAAAGAACACTGTACCGGGAGCTAGAAGACATGAGTTCTTGTTTATGTTATTGATTAAAAAAACTAATTATAATTTTGGCTGCCTTCACTCTTTAACTGAATTACTTGAACGATTTACTTGATCTCTGAGCTTTAGTTTATGTGTCATAAAATGAGATTATATCTACCTTATAAGTAATATCTATAATCTTAATATGGAACTGTTATGAGAAGGTGGTAAGTTTTAGTTTTCTTTCTTAGTTTTATATTCCACTTTTTAATTAAATATTTGTCAACATTGTTCTCTACTTAGTTTTAGTTAAAAATAGTCTTTGATGTGAGGTCAACTAGTGGATCTAACTCCTCTCCATACTTAGCCACATTCTGTGGATTATGATTACCTATTTAGTAAGCAAATAATACAAGGAAATGGGAGTTTAGCAAAAGGCTGGGAGGACCTTGCTTCTTACGTATGGTACTGAAAATTGACTTTCATCTTGGTCTTTACCTTCAGAATGTACCTTGCCATGTGAAATCATTGGTTCCCTGCTAAAGTGAGTGTCTGCTTCTACAGCTTTGCATTGCAAAAGTGTGGGAAGGAAAGAAGGCAAAAAGGGAGTGAGACCAAAAACAATCTAATTAGTCTGATAAACCAGGAAGAAAGAATGAGGATTATAAAAAACATTAATTGTACATGGTTATTACAAGCATGACAAAGTCAAGAGATAGATCATCTGGAGCTGGTAGTATTGGCAGGAGCTGTGTATCACACCCCAAGTGGAGACAAAAGAAGGACCAATTCTAGATAACTGTTATGAAAATCTTATAAACAAAGACAGCTAATGAATTAAATTAGGTAAAGTTGTTAAAGACCCTGGACTTCCCACCTCACACCAATGGAAATTTTTATTTCTGATAGAGGAGGGCATTGGTTGATAAGACAACATTCTCAATCCTGATGATTTACCCTCTAACCTATATTGCTACTATTGGTACATTCATTATATAGACCATTAATTTTTCATAGATCTGGAGTCTGTCAGTTTCTGCTCAGTTCGACCCCATACTAGCTGTTCATAACAATTCTATAGCTACTTACTTGCTGCCTACCTAGCTCTAGAAATCATGAGATTTCAGTCTACCATGATATCAATAACTTATTTTTATTAGAAAGTGGTGTCTATAGTTTTTTGCTCCCTTATACTGCAGAAATATCCAAAAAACCAATATTTATAAAACCTAATGTTCAGCTCATTAATAAACAAGTACCAACTTTTAAGTGCAATCAATAGTTTTATTTTTCTCCTGTTACCTTGGTGTCTCAGGCTACTACCTTGTGTGATGCCCACTTGGTCCATGAATCTAATGTCGTTGGCCCATGAAATGATAGATTTGCCTCTTGACTATCAGATAATCCATTTTTTTTGGACTGCCATTCTCGGTCTCTTCAGCCAGCCTCCCTCCTTTAGGATTTTTCAGACAAGAAGCAGGAATTCTCTCTAATCTCACATTTGCCCTCAAACTACTGGGAAGCATGTTAGATTCTCTGAAGGGCCCTTTTTCTGTTTGGTCTCTGCAAGCATCCAGCCAGGTTGTGAGACCAAGACTGCCTGTCTTACTCCATTACGCCCTGTGGCCAACCTTCCTGTTAACAAGGGATTAGGATGTCTAGATACTAAAGACTCAGGCTCAACACCAGTGTATAATTTGTCAAAAGAATGGGCTTGTACTAGGTTCAGCATGAAGCTGATGCTGGGTCTCTTCCTTATCTAACTACTCTGGCAATGTGGGTACACCTTGGGAAAAGTCTATGTGCTTGCAACTTAAATGAGCTGATCACAAAAAGCTGGGGCTTCTGGAATCTAGGGCTATTTATCTTTGATCTTTCAGTAAAACATTGTGGAGAAGGGGAACTTCCCCTATATTCTAGGAACCACAGTGATTCAGCTGTTGGAGCAAATTGGGCTTCAGTTACTATTGTAAAATGGAGCTTAGCACTAAAATGTGCACGGAAGCAGTTGAATCCCTGAAATACGAACAAGCAGGTGGGGCTTAGGAAGTCAGCAGTTCAAGAGAGACCTTAAGAAGAGTATTGGAGATCCTTGTCTCTGGTATGTGCACACACACACACGTGCAGCAGTGAAGAGGGCTAATTTTATAGACATGTCAGCATTCTTCAAGATTGCCAGAAGCCAGTTGGGAATCCAATATTTAGATAAGTGTAATTCTTGTGATCAGCAGGATGGAGACCTGAAGCCATTATTGTTGGATATTTAAATAAATATGATCATATGTTAGTCCACAATCTTGTGAATTGAGATGTATTGATTACTCATCCATCCATCCATGTCTGCAGCTTTACTAGGTGAAAACAAGAATGTATATGACTGTATACTTTCAATAGGTCACATACAGTCTAATGTGAGAAATATCTATAAAAAATGAGTCAATTACAACACAACGTGATAAGTATTAAGATGGAGGAAAGTATCGGGTATTTGGGAGCACACAAGAGAAACAGTTAATACAGGGGATTAAGGGAATTGCAGATGATTTCCTAGAGGGGATAACCTTTGTCCTAAACCTTAATGAATGAGTTGGAATTAATTAGGTGGAGATAGTTTATAGGTGTGGTGTGGTGGTGCTAAGGATTTCAATCAAGTTCATTTGAGAAGCCATTTATAATAGGTATTTATCTTAACTCCTTGGAACATGGTAAAAAATCAAGAATTGGGCAAATGAAGTCTCTGAATAACCAAAAAAGATGATATCAGGTGTAGGTACCAAAGATGGCTAATGATCTCTACCTTAAAAAGTCAGATTTTATAATGCTGTTGATAAATCTGAATTGTAAATTAAAACTTTGGGATTTATTAAGTGGCTAATGAGGAAAATATATAAAATTTATGCTGTTTAGTGAGACAAAGAATTACAGAGACATATTCCACTGTATTGGTGAAAGTGTTGGAAGGACTGTATCTTTTAAACTAATAATGGGAGTAAGTCCAAAGATTTGATAATCTAGACAAACTTCTTGTTCGTACACAAGATAAGTGTCCTTTAATCTGTAATGGGAATATTTGGCTTTCCACAGGTCAGTCTACAAGACACCTGGTGGCTTAAGCTGCTGTGCAAAATGCTATCTTTCTGAGGTAGCT
>NW_006443138.1:1754069-1756792 GCF_000325575.1 Pteropus alecto | reverse complement strand
TACTAGGTTCTTGAATGTGTTTTTGTACCGCTACTCATTAAGAGATGGAATCTTTCCTCATCCCTTGAGTATGGGTTAGATTGATGAACTGCATAGCCAGCGGGGCTAGAGCAAACATGATGTAAACAGAGACTTGGAAAGTGCTTGGGTATTGCGGCTTCCCTTATTGCTACTCTTAGAAGCCTGTAACTGCTATCATGTTAAACAGCTAGACTAGCTTGTTAAATGATAACTAGGAGTAACTCCTATTTACTCCCCAACTCTCCAGCTTACAGCCAGCCAATTGTCAGATAATAAATGAACTACTACACTGTCACTTGACCACAGAAACATAAGTAAGCTCAGCTGAGTCCAGAGGCACTGCCCAGTTGAGCCTAGTTGAGCTCAACCCAAATTGACAATTCACAGAAATGTGAACTAAATAAATGTTTGTTCTTAAAGCTAGCGGTCCCCAACCTTTTTGGCACCAGGGACTGGTGCTCCTATGAGAAGCTAATGCTTGATGATCAGAGGTGGAGCTGACATGATGATGCTAGTGCTGGAGAGTGACTGCAAATACAGATGAATCTTCACTCGCTAGCCTACGCCACTCACCTCCTGCTGTGGGTTCCTAACAGGCCGTGGACCCGTACCAGTCTAAAGCCTGGGGGTTGCAGAACCCTGCTTTAAGCCACTAAATTTTGGGACAGTTTTTTCCATTTAACTACCTACTACTTAGGACAGGTTTTTTGTTTTTTTTTTTTGCCTCTGTTCTTTCTCGAACTGCTCTCTGGAGTACTCTTGATTTATTTCTATGGCATCTATTTGCTCACTTGACCTATTTGGTTTCCTGATTACTGACCATAAAATATTAATAGAGTATTTATGGTATGTTAGGCACTATGCCATTGATGAACTGCATAGCCAGCGGGGCTAGAGCAAAAGTTAGGGAATAGTAAAAGTTAATCGCATGCAACCTTGAGTTATATAGAATAAATTCTGTGCTTCCTTCTGTTCACCTAATTACATGAAAACACTTAAAAGATGAGTGAGAGAAGCTTTATTGAAAAAAAATAAGGTGGTTAGCACCAAAGAAACAAAACAAGAGGAAACAAGTGGGACTGAGTAGCTTATATGTAGCATTCTTCTTTGCTTTTGCACTAGGAATCAGAAGTTTTTGTTCATTTGTTTTAATACCATACATTTTGGCAGAACAGTGAGGGGAGCTGCCGTTTATTTATTTTTTCTCTCCGTTTTTGCCACTAACTTCTTTCAGTTCTTATTAATAGATCCAAGTCCTCTGGCTAAGTCTTTTCCATATCCAGGTGTAAATCATTTTCATTTCCATGTAATATAGGAGATATATTTTAGTTGTGGTGCTGGGGAAGATAGAAAAAAAAAATTGAAGCCAAAACCAAGCCAAACAAAAAACAAAAACTAGCTTTGAATTTAGGTACATCTGGTTTGAATTCCAGCTCTGCCACTTAGTAACAGTAAAATTAAGTGTCAATAATTTTCAGATGTAAAATGGGGTTATATCATCTACTTTATGGGATATTGTGAGGATTTGAGATAAGGATTTGAAATTACATATAAAGCCTCTAGCAAAAGCTTTAAGTGCCTTAAAGTGACATTTTACTAAGCCCTCAGAACATGGAAAGCTACACATGCAGTTACAATCCAGTGAACTTCAGCATTCAAAGCAATTATTTTCTACTGCTTAGACAGGAGGAAGCAGGTGGTTTAAATAAACAGATGCTAGGAAATATCTCAAGATTTCTGTTAGGTATTTGTCATATTGTTCCTTTTAAAAGGAGGAAAAAGGTTTTGTTTTAACATCTAGGAGGTGCTAGGAATAAGAATATCTTGATCTTAAAATTATTGGGAATTATTTACCTTGATATTTATAAAAATACAAAGATTATAGAATTTTAGTTATCATATGACTGAATAAGAAATTTTACATTTTTCAATTAATTTATACATTTTTTATGTTTAATTTTTCATTTTTTTGTTTCATGTTACAAATTAGGAAAATAAGGATGAAATGTCACACATTTTAAAAGAAATAAACTTTTGACAATGTGATAACATTATTGATTTCCCTATGACAATAGAGAGCTAATGAATTAGAACCTAGAGGGATTATAACGTATGTTTTACATTTCTCATGGGCAAGGGAGGCCAATGTTCTAAAGTGATTTTGTAAATGGCTCTTCTTCCCAGCCCAGAGCCTGGGTTTCCAATGTCATTCCTGTTTGGATTACATCCTACCATTTATCGAAGCAGACAGAGAATTTCTGTAAGATCTGCAGTGAAATAGTGCCAGGTGTTTTAAAATGCAAACTTTGTTCCCTGAGGTATTAAGTTGTTAGGTGAGAGGAATCCAATAAAAATCTTTGATCACATGATTTGAATCTTGATCTTTTGAAAGAGACCATTCGAAGGTTCCTCAAATGATTGCCCTGTGCTAGAGTGATTCAAATCTACTGTGGTACAATTAGTTGAAATAGTAAATGTTACACAATTTACTTTTGGCTTCTTGTTTTAGATGACTTCAATCAGTCTAAAGTATTTCATTATAGATTCTTTTCTTTCTTTAAGCCTATGCTAAGTTAGATTACCAACTTAAAATTGAAAGACTGAAAATTCAGAATGAATGGGAAGGAGTTCAATCATAACTTTAATACATATTTTATAATTTTTAAATATATGAAAACACCTTGAAAGCAAACCTTTAAACA
>NW_006443138.1:1699824-1753983 GCF_000325575.1 Pteropus alecto | reverse complement strand
TGTTAAAGTGATTTTGTAAATGGCTCTTCTTCCCAGCCCAGAGCCTGGGTTTCCAATGTCATTCCTGTTTGGATTACATCCTACCATTTATCGAAGCAGACAGAGAATTTCTGTAAGATCTGCAGTGAAATAGTGCCAGGTGTTTTAAAATGCAAACTTTGTTCCCTGAGGTATTAAGTTGTTAGGTGAGAGGAATCCAATAAAAATCTTTGATCACATGATTTGAATCTTGATCTTTTGAAAGAGACCATTCGAAGGTTCCTCAAATGATTGCCCTGTGCTAGAGTGATTCAAATCTACTGTGGTACAATTAGTTGAAATAGTAAATGTTACACAATTTACTTTTGGCTTCTTGTTTTAGATGACTTCAATCAGTCTAAAGTATTTCATTATAGATTCTTTTCTTTCTTTAAGCCTATGCTAAGTTAGATTACCAACTTAAAATTGAAAGACTCTGAAAATTCAGAATGAATGGGAAGGAGTTCAATCATAACTTTAATACATATTTTATAATTTTTAAATATATGAAAACACCTTGAAAGCAAACCTTTAAACACTAAGTTTGCAAAAATCTAAATATTAAAGTCATAGATGAACCTAGCTTGAACTTGACAAACCTAACAAAACATTATCAAAACAGCCACCTTGACCTCGTTAAAATACTTGATACCCTTTTAAATACAAAATATGGTTGAATTAGAAACATATTCCATATTTCTTTGTAAATATGGTACCTAGTATTACTTTTATTTTATAGCTGGTGGAGAGAACATGTGAGATCTAGTTTGTCAATGGTTTCAGTGAACCAGAGCTATAAAAGCACAAAACTTTAGAGCTGTAGGAATTTAGTCATCTTGATGTTTACTAGTCTAGTTGAATAAGAGGTACGGATATCAGCTCCAAAGCAGGATCTTTGAGATATTCCTAGTTGTAAGACACCTGTAAGATTTCCTAGATCAGCATCCTGTTTCTTTGTTTCAGATGTTCTTTTCCCTTCTTAAATCTATTATTAGTAGTTATCTATTTTTGCACAATCTTCTAATGACTAGATTAAGGCTTTGCTCATCACCAAACTTGATCAAAGTGAGCTGTAGAGGACCTTTCTTTTGAGCTCATAAGTATAATACTGCTTAAACTAACAGCTAGTTTGACCAAATCTGTAAAAACATGCCCTTCCAGGGTCTTGCTATTCAATTTCTGTAAATAGCACAAGTTTCCTTTAGCAAAGACTCTGGTTACATAGGGCCGCAGTGCAAATCGTCTCTCTAAATCCATTAGAGGCTGGAACTTGTAAAAATGCAAAATTCTCTGAAACCAGATACCGTTTTTTCTTTGTGGAGAGATTGGAATCCTAGTTACAGCCAGCAAAGCTTTCCAACCCGGTTCTCCCTCTAGAGGGAGACATAGTCCAGCTTTTATACCAATTGCCTCCCTCTCATTTTTTACTGTCTTTTTTTTTCTGCAGGACCGCAGTTTGCTCTCAGCAGCAGCTGCGGATGCTATCAGAAGTGGCTGTTGGGAGAGAGACGGAGGGAGGCAACGCCGTCTGGTCCTGCCATCCCATTTTACTGCTTAACTCAACCTGGAGTGTTGGGATCTATCCTCTCCCTGCGTTCTCCTTGCACTATACAGGGAGGCAAGTCACTCCGTACTCCCTGGATAGCTAGGCTGGGTGAAATAAGGGGTCTGGGTGGAACAGGGGGTTCTGCCCTTTACGGTGACTTTCTAAAAGATATCACCAGTGTCTTTTGACAGTACGGCGCTTAGGGTGGGAGACGGAGAGGAGGCTTTACTAAACAGCTTACTTTTTTTTTCCTGGTGGTCTGGATTTTTTTCCCCCACATTGGCCCCCTCCCCGGCCCCTTCTCTTCTCCCCTCCCGCCTTTAACGAAGTGACACAGGCAACACCTGCTCGCTTGTGTTGGATGTTGGAACTTACACTTTCTCAGTGGTGACGGTGCCAGCATACTGGGGAGAGGGGGACAACGGCGAATTTTCCCTTTCTTCCAGCCCACGATGCCGACAGGGTCAGCGGTTGGGCCGCGTGGGGCTATGCCCGCAGCGCTTCTAGGCGGGATTGAGGGGCTGCAGCTGGCCAGGAGTTGCTGCTAATTGGACTCGGCTCAAAGTCTGCGAGAGGGCATCACCTGCGACCTATCTGCTACAAGCGGGAACACCGGCACCTGAACCGAGGAACTCGAGCGTCTTGAGGGCGGAGGATAGCCGAGCTCAGAGCCTCTCCTCCATCCTGCCCCGAATCTCCCCACCAGCTCGTCCACATTGGAGACCCAGGACCTGCGAGAGCCAGGGAACTGGTGAAGTACGTGGCAAAGGCTGCTTTCGTGAAGGTGAATTGTTCTGTCCCATTGCCTTTCCCCAGAGAACACAGAAGAGGGCGGGAGACAGGCAACGGAAGATGTGTGAGTGTGTGTGAGCGGGAGAGACGGCGTGAGGCGGGAGGAAAAGTCTGTACTCGTCGTTAAAAGCAAACAAATCAGAGATGGAATAAGCGCGGTAATTGCTGCAAGACCGCCTTGATTCTCGCAGTCCTGGGAGCTGAGCGCACCGCGCGCATCCGGCGAGGACAGCGGGCGACCGCGGACGCTGGTCTAGCTGCGGGACTTTGGATTGTGCTCAGTAAACAAATCTTTTCATTACTTCGACACTGTGGAACGAAGAAGCGGGGAAAAGAGACGAGGCTCGCGCGCTCCACCTTCCACCCACTTTAAGGGGATTCCAGTTTAGATGTCAAGAGATTCCTGAACCCTCTTTGCCATCGGAGGAAGAAACACACAAGGGCGCGCGCACACGCACGCTTAGGACCTCGCTCACACGCCCTCCACGAGCACACACCACCAGACTTCGGTTCCCTATGCCCCTGAACCGGGACGGCGGACTGGCATCTGGGAAGCAATGCAAGAGCGATAAGGCTGGCGCAGGCCCGCGGAAGCTGCAGGAGCATCGCTAGGTGTTGCCGCCACCAGGAAGCGGGGCTGCAGGTAGGTGCGAGCCGCGCCCCCCGCGACCCGCCTGTGCTGGGTATTCGGGCGGCAGCTGGAGGACCCAGGGCGGGGACGGCCTCCCCTCCTCTGGCGTTGAGGGCTGTAGGGGGCTCGCCGGGGAAAAGCGAGAGGTGAGCGCAGATGCTGGTTGGGCAGCCTGCGTCTCCCTCGCGGGAGGTCAGGGTAGGGGCGGGGGTAGAGGGACGCCGAGCCGGGATCTGAGCACACGAAGAAGGTCCGAGAGCGGTGCCTTCCTTCTCTTTTCTGCCCCATTTCTCCCAACATAATAAGCGACCCGGCCGAGGATTAAAGTGGGGTTTAATTAGATCCCTCAACCAAACCCATCCCGGCTGGGAACCATTTTGGACTCCTAATTAGGAGTTCAGGGTCGCGTTCAAGGATCAATGAGATGTTAGGTCGCTCTTCTGGAATCCCTACTTTCTGTCCACTTCTGGTTAGTTAATTCTCGGGCCTGTCTGCAGACAGTGGGCATTTCAATGAGGCTATTGATTTCTATACCTCTTTATCTTCGTAAAGAATCATCTTGATAAGTCTCGGAGCCTCACCTATTTAGAGGTTTATTTGGATTTGGGAACGGACGCTTTATTACCGAAGGAAATAAAGCTTTAATAAAGGATACTACGGGACAGCTTTAGGACAGCATTCAGAGAAAGAACAGCTTCGAGAAACTAATGGTTTTTCATTTCTTTCTGGACAGATGCCTCCCAAATCTTGCTAATAGTACATGGTTTTTCTGCCCCACTGCTTTGTTGTCCCTTCCCCCATTCTGTTCCAAAAGGTCAGGTTCCTACCAAGAGGTGTTGTCTTCAGGTTACTGATCCTCAGTAGCCAGTGGGGGAACGTGTTATTTCCAGATACTGCTTTTGCAAAGGAAAGTTTGAGATCCGTTGCCCTATTTCTCCTAGAATCGCAGGCTGAGCTGTCTGGTCTCCACTTGAAAAGGACGAACTGTGGGCGCTTGAAGAGCCCCTGGGAAGACGCGATGCTTTCCCATTCAGTATTCCCTTTCCAGATCGATTGTTAAACAATTCCCCGAAGCTTTTGGAATCAAATGTGTAGTTAAGGCAGTGATTAGCTGGCCTCTCTTCACCTTGTGCTGGGGGAGTTTGGCTTGTGGCAATAAGACAGAAAAGAAAATATTTTCATTTTATAAATGTTAAATCCCCTCTTGAATTTTGCAGAAGTCAGTTTCTTTTTATTTTATTTTATTTATTTTTAAACAAACAAACCTCTGTGCAATCTTTACTCTTAAAAGTACTCCTAAGCAGTCAGCATATAAGCGTCCTTCACTCAGGACAGGAGCTGAGTTTCAATGACTATTGACTGTATAACAATTATCTATCTGGTTTCTGTCTTCCCAACTAGATTGTTTGAGACATCAACGTTCAAACTGTTATCCATTAACACATTAAAACTGCTCTATTAGGCAATCTAAGTTAAGACAATTGAGTAATTAATTTAAGATGTCTGTTTAAAGTGTGAAATGGCAAAACTAGCAAAGGAGATTGAAAACACTTCTAAAGGCTTTAAAAACAAGACCATTAAGATTATTTGTATTTACTCCAGCCTTTCTATGTTTCCACTTGTACTCTCAGGCTGCTGAATCTTTTACAGTTTCAAATTTGGCACCTAAGAGCCTTAAAAATGATCAGACACATTTAATTTTCTTTTCCTACTTTATTCTGTTCTGGATCTCATCTGGGGTCAATTGTTTGCATGTGACCTCTTTAGAGTGTAATTTTTAGAGTCATCAGTAGCCATTGAAAGGCCATCAGTAAACCACATTGAAGCTTGTTTTGACTTTAATTTTCAATGAAAAAAATGGGGTTGTATTATTTATAGATATAATACTATGAGAGCAGTGGCCCGCCAACTGAGTGCTTAGGTACTGTGACTCTTTTAAGAGGCAGAACACAATTTTAGTGTGTTGCTTTTTATTAGGCATTTTTTAAAGATTAAAATCTTGATTCTTGCCTTTAATAAAATTTTGTAGTTAAACTTACGTATTGATACATAGTGCTATGTTATATGTCTTAAAGAAGAACCAAAAACCTTGATATTAAAGCAAACACCTGTAATGCTACAAGTTGTGCTAAAGGGAAATCAAAAGTATCTGAGGTTGTGATTTTAACTCTGAAAAATATTAGCTATTTTTAACAATGACAAATTGAAGAATGAAGATTCATTGAGATTTCCATGGCTCTATGTCAGAAAAGATACATATTGCTTACATACTGCTTTATAGTATTTACTAACCACCAAGTTATAAAATGTGATGACACAGCTGTAAAAAGGTCTGTGTTTAGATATGGCCACTTTCCTTTTAAAATATAAAGTGATGAAACTTTGAGGGTAAAAGAACAGTTTATAAAATTATTTGGCATATTATCGGGAAATTTTTATGGTCCTGGATCCAGTATCTTCAATATAGTATTTTGTTTCCCAATATAGCATTCTAATAATCCTTTTACAACATTTTTGAACATTTAAATGTTGAAAGTGCATTTTAGGGTTGATTTATCACTAATTGCAGGATTACCCTATACAGGTAGAGTAA
The DNA here is from genome assembly GCF_000325575.1 of Pteropus alecto. Lineage (NCBI taxonomy): Eukaryota > Metazoa > Chordata > Mammalia > Chiroptera > Pteropodidae > Pteropus > Pteropus alecto. The sequence continues at coordinate 1,748,403 of NW_006443138.1, read as the reverse complement.
GATATGCCTCTTCAGCATTTTCCAGGCATTTCTTATCATGGGCCCCAATAAAAGATACTGTTAGATTTTGCCTAAGTTCAGCTGTGGCAGCAAACTGATAAATATTTGCCTCTTTAATGCATGTCTTAAACGAGAAATGTTCCAAAGTGTCATCAGTTATTTCTAACCTATTTGAGAAGATGAAATAACCAGAGTGCAAACAGTTCAGTGCCCCTGCTTTTACTTCTCCAGTATTTTATTAGGGATGCCTCATTAAGTCACATTATTCTGCAGCTGTTTTGTTCATTAAAGATTCAAGTAAAAATAAGAAACTACTGTGCAATGCAGTTTTGTTTTCTTGGTAAAAAACTAAGTTAAAGTAAAATAAGCGATTAACATAGTCCCCTTTGATCTATGCCTGACATTTACAAATGTAATTCATCAACCTATTAGTAGGGCTCCATCAAAACAAAGAAGAAATGCATTAACACAGATGCCGCTGGATATGAAGCCCAAACCAGCTGAATCAACCTCATATTTGGTCCACATACTTACACAGTATTTCACTTGATAAATTTTTCTTATGAAGCACTGATTATTTTAATGTCATGTAATATGATTAGTTTGCCATTTTGTTAAAAAATTATTTGGTTAACTTTATTTTGAACTACAGTACTTGGAGCATATTGAATTACACCACTGGAAGAGAAGGAATAATTTTACAATGAGTTACCATACGTCTTTGTAGAGAACAGTTTTACTTTAGTTTTGGAGCACAGTCTGGAACGGGAGACGGAAATGTAGGCCTAGCAAACAGACCTAGAAGTTAATTTTTGTTTTTTAGTTGTCATTGACCACTGATTTATTGGGTCATTTTTAGAAAGTCTGATTTTATTCATTTGGTACAGTACTCAATGTCCTTGTCAATGAACTATAACTAACAATTTTTGTCTTCTACTTATTAACAGAAATTTTAAGAGAAATAATTAGACTTATTGGAACATGAAGAAAAGTACTATTTAAATACATTTCTCTAATACCTATCTAATCTCTATATTTATACATATATATTCACATGCATATATACATACAAATGCTTTTAATGGCACCCATATAAAATACCGGTTTTGTATTAAAGGGGGCAAGAACAACTTTAAAAAATGTCTACACTCTTAAGTACATAGTTTTTCACTATTTTACATGATTTGACCTACAGTGTAACTGTATTCATGGTTTAACAAGGTTGTTTATAATTGAGTTTGAGCCACTGTTACATGCAATATGTTTTTCTCTTTAGTTTTTCTTTTGGAGATATTTTTATTTATTAAGTTACAAATGCAAAAGAAAATTAGTGTCCTCTGTAGGGGCACTTTGGGATATGTTTATTGATACTATGACTGGGAAGTTCAATACATTTTAAACCCTGAACATATCTGTATGCTGTCATTATTAAATATGCACATCCACAGTCAAAACATAAACCATGCGTTTAGAGCATACTATTCTGGTTTATAAATAGTATCTACAAATTTTCCAGAAACATTTATATTATACTCCAACATCATGTTAGAGTTTCAAAACCCACCCACTTCCAATGTGTATACCACACGTATATGTCAGATTTCAACCTGTGCCAAAATGATAGACGAGTTAGTCACTGGAATTAGTGAAAATCTGGCCTATTTAGGCAATTGGTTTTTCTGACCGTTGGAAAATGACTTTCAGGTTATGTGGGATTCAGATGAAAAATGAATATATTAGCTATGAGAAGAACATTTCATTTTGTTCACAGTGATCCATATGGGGTATGAGAGAGAACTAAGGAATCAGGCCTTATAGTATGCTTTTATTAGACAAAGGCCTTTTAATCACTTCCCTCAGTCTCCTAAATTACTCCATAGTAGCTGTAACTGTTTTATGATTTCCCCTGAATGGCCAATTAGTGAAGGTACCTCTTCTTTTCTCTCAGCAATAGCACAAAGGCAGTCATTCAATTACATTTATATTTATATTGCTTCTTTTATACAGTAGATTTTTGAAACTCTTTACAGAGATTAGATAATGTGATAATGTTGCATTCTTAGTAATTATGGTGGTAGTTTGAATGGGGTAGGCTAAATTTTGACAAAATGGGGAAAAGCAGCCAAACAAGTCTCCTTTGCTGTTTTAACTTCTTGCGCTATGTAAAGCTAACTCTTCATATAAAGCCTGGAAAGTGCAAGGTAGCTTTTGATGAATGCAAGGTTTGTTTTACTAAATATTTTTGTTTTTTTTTTTCCTGCTACGAACCAGTCACCGTATAATTGCATGCATGTGAATGGGCAATTGTGTTGACCTTTAAAGGTCATGCAAAAATTCTAAACCTTTCAATTTACAGTGTTAATTGCCTATGGCCTCCTGTTGTTGCATATGGAGATTTCTGTTGAGTTTAATAACAGAGTAACACTTTGGCCTTCCGTGGCGGATTAGGCAGCTCTTTATAAGCACATTTATGAAGGTATCCATAGCAAGCACTATGACAAAAGATTTTTGGAAAAGTATATTTTTGCTTTGGGTTTAAAGTTTTTAAGCCAGAGTGGCCTAGGTTATGAAGAGATGGACAGTTTCTTTCTGGTACAAAAATACCCATCACTCAAAATTATATGTAAAAACTGCATGGTTTTATTTGATTTTGGCTCAGTTTTTCTTTTTCAGTGTCCTTCTTGGAGATTCTAATGAGAATTATACTTAAATATTGGAGGAAGGAAATGTGCTTGTTCTCTCCTGCTCTGTTATGAAAAAGACCATCTGTATGAGAAAAGCAAGGTGTGTTATTTCTTCCAGTCTTTCTCGTGGCTTCATGTTCTTTGTCTTTATGAATTAGAATAAGCAAAAGCAGGGAACTCAAAGAGTTATGTGGTCATAGGAATCTTGATAACACAACCTCAACCTAGTAATAGGACACAGTTTGTTAGTGTATATTCTGTGAGAGGGCAGGTTTTCTACAGCTCTAAAACTTGGTCAACTTAAACAGTAGAGCTTTATGTACCAATGTAGTGAATCTGTGACTGTGCAGATGAGTCAAGAATTCAGGAATGGCCAACAAAGATCATCTGAGGAAAACAATATACACTATGTTTTTACTTGTATTAGTTTATGGACAGCTCCAAATTCATTTAAGGTGTACAAACATGATTATTGTTATCTCTTTCTTGGTTTAGTTTTACCTTTTTGTAGGTATATGACGAATGGCATACTTAAATTCATTGGTGTTAGAGAGTTCAGTAAATTCCTTTCTAGAATGGCCATCAGACATATCGGTGACCTGGTTCTGCTTTTGTTTGTATTTTCTTCAGAAAGTTTAGTTGAATTAAGTGCAACAGCTCTAACTTTAGTTCTTTTTATGGAGAAAGTAGATATAAGGAGAAAGTAGATGATTTACATTTCAGTCAGGCAATCCAAAGGCCAAGGGCAGAGTGAAAGGGCATTGCAATCTCATACTCCATAAAACCATTTTGAGCAGTTTTTAAGTTCAAGGAAAATTTCTAACCTACATTTTTTTTTTTTTTTCTAGCTTTAGTTCTTGAAATGTTATATCAGTAGTTTTCTGCTAAGGTACTATTTAACATTATTGAAAACACCTTTTAGATCGTTGGTTTGTTCATAAATATACCAGTAATGGGTCAAAATTTAGACTTTGCTATTTGAAAATTGTTGATCATACCATTTGTTGAGTGGTTAAAATTCATTGGCTTGCATTTTGGTTAGCAGATAAATTTTGAAAATTGTTATAAAACCAATGTGGTGCAGTGGCCAGAGCTCCGGAGATGCTATTGTAGCTCTATCAATAAGTGACCATGTAACACAAGAAAATCACTTTATTTTGCTGTGCTTCAGGTTCTCAGCAATATATTCTTGAGTCAAGTTTTCAAGACAATTAAAAATATAATTTTCTTTTTTCCTGTGTTCAGACCTACTGAGCATCGTGGCATGGTAGGTATAGTAATAGTATTGCAGGATATAACTTTTAGTTAGGATCTAGCACATAGTTTCTAGCATATCAGTAAATGTTCCATGAATGCTTTTTAATAACTTATCTATAAAAGTTGTCTAGCTTTTGAAGATTGGGATGATGATAATGATAATTATGGTGATGACTAAAGATTACAGATGTGGGGACATAAAATTGAATCAGACTAAATCTTATGATTCAGTTTAGCTATTTTGCCTAGTTTGTATGATGCTGTTTTGCTGTGAAACAAGCTGTGATAGGCTATAAGTCTTAGGCTTGTCAGGGTTACATGTCTTTTCTCTAGTTCTAGTTTTCATAGTCACTGAAATAAAATGGTTTTGTTCAACCCAAATAGAACTAGGCTAGCAAATGAATAATCTTCATGCTATTGTTGGTAATTAAACACATTCTTTCAAAACTGGTGTATGAATTTTTGAGAATTTGTAATTCTTGGAAAAGTCCATTTATTCAATAAATATTTATTGAACACTCTCTAAGTTCTGGGGTATCTCAGTAAACAGAAAAGTCAGACACCTGTCCTCATAGAATTTACCAATTCACTCTATTACTTGACGTTTTGAAATGAATCTGGAGGAATGGTTCAAGAATGTACTGTACTATGTCTACTCTTGCTACTAATTCTTGTTTATAATTGTGAAGAGTTCCGAAAAGAAATAGTTAAAATAGTTAAAATGTCTGAGTTAGAATGTGTCATGTAGAAAAAAATATATATTTAAGGTGAAGTGGTATGTAATTCAGTGGATTGTTTCCACCTTATCAGGTCTATGATTAAACTGAGGGTGACACAAACAATAGCTCCTTTTCCCGAATTACCCATATAAAAGAATAAATTTAGATAGGCTGAATGACTTGAGATTAGTGACATGTTACCCCCTAGAGCCTCTTAAAAGGGTTATAAATTCAAACACCTACAGGAGTCACGCTGGGAACGTGAATGAGCGAACCATACCAAATGGAAGATGACAAATGGCAACTGCCGCTCAGCCTCACCTACATGTTGGAGAGACCATAGGGAGTGGTGGAGGTTCTGGTCCACATCTGAGTGGGGCAGCTGAGCCTTGGCTACACTCGTTGCCATGCCAGAATATGAGACTGGTGTTGCTAGATTTTCTGATTTGTAGAAGAGAACATAGGTGTACAGATTTTTTAACGTAGAAGTTCCAGATTTATAAATGATGGTAATGAGTTCAAAGTTAAAATACTGTGTGGGCCAACAAACACATCTGTAGGCCATATTCAGGCTAATGGGCATGAACGTGTCATTGTTGACAGGGATGTGAGGACAGCTAGTTAGGGAGATATGTGTATGCCTGTCTTCTGTCATCTCTAGCCATAATCCTCCAACTCCACAGGCATCTGGAGTCGGGGTGGTTGCCAGTAAAGCGCTCAGCTATAGTAGCTGAATGATAATGAGGAGTGGTTCAGTCTCACCCCTGTATTTAGTGTTCTCCCTGTTGACTCATTGTGAAGTTGATGCTGAACTCACCTTGAAGTTGGTGGTATCTTGTAGGGTTTAAGAGAGATGCTGAGAATGTAGTTTCAATTTATACCAAATATTTAGAATGGGCTGTATAGTTCTGTAATGCCTTATTCCTTTCGATTAGTGCTTCTTAAACTTCCATATGCACACAAATCATCTGGAGGAATTTTGCTAAATTGGAGGTTATGGAGTAGGGCCTGGGATTCTGCACTTCTGACATGCTCCCAGATGAAGCTAATGCTTTTGGCCCACGGACAACAGTTTGAGTCACAAGTCTTTAGAGAGCTTTTTCATCACTGAAATTCATTTTATGCATGCAGAAAAGTTGGAGGACTCCAACTCTTATTTCTCTGACAGGTTTCTCCCTGTAGTAAGCAGCCCAAACTGACGCTAAGCGCTTTTCTCAAAGGCTCTTTAATCAGAGCACAGAATTCATAAGCATTTTGCTTTTTTCTAATGTTCTGTTTCAAGAACATATTTTATCTGCAAAGGATTAATCAGAAATTGTCTGTTCTTCACATATTAATGCAAGTTTGAATTACTACAGTTTGAAGAAATTTATTTCATAACTAAGGCATTGTATTATACATGGATATATTCTCTCATACAAGGTCAATTTTAACTCTCTAAATCATTTTTGGAATTTCAACAGTAATTGCTTCCTTTTAGGACTTAAATGTCACAATTTTGGCCATAATGTCTAGATTTTTGTTCTACTTAAGTAGTTATTATGAGTTGGTGGGAGAGTAGACTTGAAGAAAGATGGTTTTCCTTGTGTGTTTCTTGGGCTTACAATATTAAAGTGAATATATCTTTTCTTTTGCTCTGCTAATCCTAAATACCTTTCAAAAATGATCTCTTTAAGATTGAAGACATAACTTATTTAGGAATTTTGACTTCTTTATATTTTATTAGCATTTTTTCCCCTTAAACCAGTTTTACTAATGCCAAGTGTCATAGCTATGCTTGTAACTTTACTGTGGTAGGGCCTTATGTTACAAGCTCAGTTCACTAGTTAAAATATTTTTGTCAGTGTTATCAGTTCCCTGGAAATTCTTATGTTTCTAATGCTGGTATATTAATTATAAACTGAAATTAGATTTAGACATGTCAGTCTGAGGGAGTGAAGCAATTTATTTTCTTGCAAGTTGTATGATTAATATAGTTTGTAATAGTAATGCTATTAAAACTTACTCAATTTCTTTTAAGTGCTTAGAAATTTCTATTATATAGAATAGTTTTGCTCCTTGCTGAGTAATGAGATGAATTCATTTTACAGAGTCTGTTGGACTATAAACTCTGTAAGGAAGTACCATGTATATCAAATTTCTATCAATCCCCAATTCTTAGCATTGTCTGGCACATAATAGGTACTTAATAAATTTAATGGGAAGATGATCAAGAGCTCATATTGATAAAAATCCTTTTTGCATATTTCTTCAATGCGTAAGAAAGTAGTTTGTGAAGCACTGTCATTTATTCTGCCTAATTGAGTGTGTGTGTGTTGTGTGTGTGTGAGAAATGGAATTTATTAGAATAAGGGGTGGGGGAGAGGTGAAGAGAGAGGGAGGGAGATGGAGGGAGATAGAGAGGCTATTTTGAATTACACTTGACAGGTATTTTAGCATTCAAAAATACATTCTAAGCAAAACATCAAGGACAAAAATAAGATAAGCATGCTGACTGATATTTCCATTCTTTCCACAATTTATTGTAACCTGGAGGTTTAGAGGCTACATATGCTTGTGATTCTACTGTTATATAAATTAAGTAATTTGTCAATGTCAATTTTAAGTGTTGTTAATCACATATGGAATATATTTTGACCTCTCTTGTCAGTGATTTGACTCATCATTCATTAGGAAATTTAAAGCCATTTATTCTTATCTACCTAATAACCATTTTCATAATTTATCGTGAACCAGATTTGCTTTTTTCACCTTCAGGAAGACTTTTAACTGTGAAACCATTGTTCTTGGCTTTAATGATATTGAAAATTATTGGTATTCTAATGTTAAATGCTGCTTAGTATGGATAGTATGCATTCAAGTATTTATTGATTTTAGTCCTTCTGGGTCAAGTAAAGCTTTTAAATACTTGTTGCTATAGAAGATTTTACAAAAATTAAAACTCTTTGACTATATTTGATTATTAAGAAAACCCATGTGTATTATAAAATTAAAAAAAAACCCCACTAGATCTTTAAAAACTTAGTTGAATTTTCTGCATTGCCTTTATTTTAAAAGATTACATTAAACTGTATATATTAGCATGCTTATATGCTTAAAAGTTTCTCAAAACCCTTGAATATTATGTCTTTACTCTCTGAAGTATAAGACATATTTTTGGAACTCTTCAATGAGTCAAAAGACAGGATGTGAATTGAATGGACCTGTTTTTTCCCACTGTATTGTCCCCGTTGTATTGAGATTTATATAACTAAGGATATAAGGTTATTGAGCTAGGGCTACTTATTGAAAAAGGTAGAACTAGTTTTCTTCCCCAACTCAATTCTAAATATGAAAAATTTAGGGACTGTACTGAAATATTTTCAAAATCAGAGTTAAAATCAAGCTTATGGTATATTGGTGAATTTTACCTTGGATCAAAGCCCATGTTATACTTCTAGGAAGACTGGGTCAGCTATGATTTTCCTTGCCTAGTATCTTTTCCTAACAGCTGATTACATCTAATCTTTACCATGGACTTCAAGGTTTGTGGCTAAATACTTCACTTTGTATTTTGTGAAATCTGCTTCAAGTTCACTGGATAGATTGCATGGCAAACTAGAGTGAAATCAAAGAAAAAAGCAGACTGAGTAACTGGCAGTCAGAGATTGAGAAAGTTAACATTTTGCAGGATATGAATGGTAAGAGGAATTTGGGGGCCAGATGGAGTAAAAGGGAGAAAATAGAGGTCAGAAGAGAAGTCTGTTCTAGCTAGCATTTTTATACCAAAAAAAAAAAAAAAATTCATGACCTTTGAGAGAGGTGTAAGAAGTTAGACAAAGAATAAATCCATTGTGATTCTTGGGGAACAACAAGATAAAATAGCAAAGAACTGAAATAAGACTGTAGAGGAGAGAAAAACACCTGGGACCAAACCAGAATTTCCCCTTGGTCTTGTAAAAAAAACTCTATCCAGGAATAAGAAATTTCTGTCAAGGCTTTTTACCAAACTAAAAGTCAGAAAGGATGTTACTGAACATTTATCATCAGTTTTCTCATTGGTAAATTGGATTTCACCATTACTTAGATCCCTCCAAGCTCTATATGTTAATGATGACTGTAGGTCATACTTCCATACTTCTATTCCGTCACATGAACATATCTCGAACACTGCTTTCTCTTTGCTGCTTTCCTAACCTGTGAAATTCTTGAGGTCAAGGAACGTGTCTTACTCTTCACTGCGTACTACCTAAACTAACCTAGGACATAATCAGGCATTTAATTAGTGTTTTATTAATATTAAATTTTTATTCTAAAATTCTAAATTATTTTCGTCTTTTTTTTCCATAATAAACAATGAAGTGTGTTCCACAGGCATACGTAATAACTATATTTGCATAGTACTATATTGTTTACAAAAATATTTTCATGCATATGATTTCATTTGATACTATAAAATGGCTGTGAGTTAGGAATGATTGCTATCTTCGATTCTGGGTGAGAAAACTCTGGTAGAGAGTGGTAAAAATCATACAGTGAGTGCCAAGAGGCTAGTTTGAATTTAGGGCTTATCTGCTGGGAGACAATTCTCCATGGGTCTCACTGCCCTTTTGTTCCATAATAGCTTTTTAAGGATATTTAAAAAAGTGAACAGCCTTGAATGATAATGTCTCTCTTTGAATCACAGGACAGATTTGCTTAATAAAAATAATGTCTTCCTCTAGGATAAAGGGCAGGTCTGCTTGTAGCCTTTATAAAATATTTAGGTTTGCCAAGCTCAAGGTTACACAAACCAATGAGTGTGCAACATCTACATGGGTGCCTTTGCATCACACCAGTGGGACTTGGGGACAAAGAGAACCTACTGAAATGTGATGTTCATGCTGCATCTCAAGTAGTTCTCTTGAGACCCATCCTCCTCTAATATTTAGAAACATCTTTTGGTGGCTGTAGGATAGATCATATTGGGGGTAGGATAGGAAGCCAGGGAGACCAACTAAAGAGCTCTTTTAGTGCTTCTGGTGAGAAATGGCAAGAGTTTGAAGAAAAGAGTTGGGAGGAGGGAGGAAAATGAGACATAGTTGAGAGGTGGGAGATAGAAGCAACCGGTCTTGGCAACTGAATGTGTGGGAGAGGGAGGGAAAAGGCTCAAGAATAGGTCCTGGCTTAGGTGACTGGTGGTGTTTGTACAGTAAGATCCCCAAACTACTATATCTAGATGAAGACGGTAGGTTTAATTTTAAGCATTTTGAATTTGAAGTGCCCTTGGGATACCCAAGAGGCAATCTAAATGATAAATTCAAGTCTGGAGCTCAGGACAATTATGGTTTAGAGCAGGGATTCCCAACCTCCTGGGCCATGGACTGGTACCCATCTGTGGCCAGTTAGGAACCTGGCCGCACAGCAGGAGGTCAGCAGCGGGCCAGAAGAGCGAAGATTCATCGTTATCTGCAGTCACTCTCCAGTGCTGGCATCATAGTCTCAGCTCCACCCAGATCATCAGGCATTAGATTCTCATAGGAGCACGGGTCTCTGGTGCCAAAACGGTTGGAGACCTCAGGTTTAGAGACAGGCTTAGGAGTTGTCAGTGTACATATAGTAGTGTACATGAAATCTCTAACTGGATGAGCTCTCCAGGAAGAATTTTTAAAACATATGAAGGAGAGAGAGCCCTGGAGTACAATAATGTATATAAAAGAATCTCAGTTTTTTTTTTTTTTTTACTATCAGCAGAATGTCACCTTTAATATTAGCAGAAAGAGTTTGTAGCAACTTGGCCTCATAAACCATGGAGTCCATCTTTCTTGCTGTTTAGAGAAGCTGAGGATAGCAGAAAGAGCAATTGTGGAAAGTGGGGAGCATGCCCAGAGTTCCCTATTTCCATTTTCCCTCTGCTATCCCCTGAATATCATTATATACTAAGGCTGCGCCCCTGCATATCTCTCATGGACAAGAACACTGTGAGGGGACAGAGACTTTTTCTGTGTGTGGCCTTCATTCTCTGTCATGATCTACAGACATTTTAAAAATTAAAAACTCGAGCATTTACAATGTGCCGACCCCTGTGCTAAACACTTTGCATGAATTATTTCATTTAATCCACACAGTAATTCCAGAGGAATGTACTATTGTTATTCTTATTTTACAAACAAGTGGCTTGATCAAGCACACAATTTGTAAGATATAGAGACAAGTCTTGAATTACACCCTGCCTTCAGAGTTGGGTTTTAACCATACAGTACTGCATCTCAGTCATACTTGTTAGAAAATGAGACTTATTCTGTTCAACAGAATGCTGGTTAGAGAATTGTCTTGGTTCAAATTAGTTATATCTAGACATCCTAAGTATGTCCTATTTCTTCAGGTTTAGAATTATATCATTAAAATTACTCTGTAACATCCATAGTATTCTTTGAATATGTCACAGATTTCCCATAAGTGGCTTTCTATGACTCTCCTATTTTATGTGATAAAAAATTTTAAGTAATGAGATGCAGAACTAGTATTCAAGAGAATTTGAAAAATTTATGTACTCAAATATTTATTCCTTTGAATAGAAAAACAAAACAAAGCAACTCCAACTCCTAACCCAATGTGAGCTAATGTGTGTCTTTTTCTGGAATTTAAATTCAGGCTGCAATATTTTATTACATTTATCTTACAAAAATCTCTCTTGGCCTCTTTGCTGTGTAAGAAATGGGAATCTTGGGGGCAGAGTGGGAATAGCCGAAACAGCAGCCCTGTTTGCAGAACTCAGTTGCGTTTGGAGAACATCGATATAAGACTAATTAGAAGCAAAGTATTGAACAGTGCAATCTTCTAATTTTCTGATTAATGGCAAACCTCATGAAAACATTAATTATATTGAAAGAATTTAGACAATTCCTTTTTGAGTAAACAAAAAATATATCTGTAAATGGATGTTTTCCCTAATAATAATATAGGCAACAGATAGTTTATGGTAATATGAATAGGTTTCTATTCTTGAATGTTATGGATGTTTTTATATGATGTCAGCATCAAAGAAGGAATATTGTATTATAGCCATGTTATATTTTCTTTTGACTCTGTCTTTAGAACTCAATGTTGGAAAAGAATGAAACAGATTGATTTTTTTTTTTTAATGAGAGGTATAACGCAATACCACTGTGTGTGTGTGTGTGTGTATAATTTTCAGAATACATAATCTATATTATATACTCTTCATATACTTGATTCACTTTCTTGGACTGAATTATAGTTGCTTATAGAATGGAATAGTAATTGCTGATAATTTGTCTTAATTATCAGCAAGTTAAATATTATTATAGATTGTGCTCTATAAATTATAAATAGGAACAAAACTTTCTAGCTGGGGCTAAGAGAGGCCCTTGTGAAGAATGAGATTATAAACTCATAACAAACAACAGTGTGATTTCATTTGAGGAGCCACTTTGTTAATGATTACAGGGCATTCTTTTTTAAATGACTGGGGATGTGGCAAAGTGAAAATGTTTAAAAGGAGCTTATTATAAATACACAATAACTAAGAAAAAATGTAAAGTTTGGAGAAATGATATAATCAGAGCAGCAAGTAGACAGTTCAAATATTTTTTCTTTACACATTTTGTTATAGCATTTACATATAATCACCCCCACCCCCATAATGTTATAGTTTTAAACCAGGGGAAAACTTTGCAGTATATAGAATCCAAGAGTCTCATTTTATAAATGAGGTCCCAAGGCCCAGGAAAGTACCCAGATTTGCTGAATGGCACAGAAATTGTGGCAGACCTAGGTCGGAAATGCAAGTTTCCCAAATTTCCAATGGAATGTGTCTACTACAAATGATCTTTGTCAGCTTTTCATAGAATCAAAGTTTCAGAAGGGAGTTTGAGAGGCACCTAATCTATCTTGCTTTCTTACACTGATTTAGAAAGTTATGTGAATATCGATCCAATTAAGGAAGAAAAAATCCAGAGAGAAAGGAATGCTAACGTTTTGTTGAATAATTTATTCTAGAGTTTAAAACCCTGTTTGTTTATACACATTCATTTCGTCATTATTTATGGAGCACCTACTATGTGTCAGACACTGTGCTACATGCTGCAGATACTTGGTAAAGCAGAGAGTATCCTTGGAGTTTATAATCTAATTGGGGAGACAGCCAATAAACAAATATATATTTCCATATGTACATATACACAAATATATTTGCAGATTAGGGTAAGTGCTATATCAGAAAATTTACCTTCAAATATTTAGAAAAGTGTTGTATCAGCAGACAAACATACAAGGAAAAAAATTTTGATTCAAAATGAGAGAATTCTAATATTTAGAGCTGTTCAAAGATTAAGAGTTTTAGAAAGTGGTAAATTTCTAACATTGAGAGTTTTCATGAAAGTGCAACTAGACAGCTCCCAGGAGAGCGTGATTTGAAAGGCATTCAAATATTAGATGGACCCTTTATTGTCTTTCTTTGAACTTCTTTATGGCTAAATTAAATTCTTTATCCAGTGGATTTTATTTAGGCTTCATTTTATTTGATTTCTCTGACTTTTTATCTAGATGACCATTCCCTTCTTTTCTAGTTTCACTCCACTGCCCACAAGCTTATTAAACAGTATTCATGGTTCTCTTCCTACTTCTATGATCATTTCTTTAGAACCTCTTTTGCTGACTTTTCTTTCTCTGCCTTTCCTTGAAATATTGATGTTCCCCAGTACTCTGTTCTTGGCAGGTCTCTCTTATTGACACACTTACATTTCCTTGTTGATCTCATCTACTCTGATCATTTAACAAGGGCCTGCCTGTGTGTTGATGATTTCCAAATCTGAGGTTCCTGGCAAGACCTTTTCAGTCTGAATTTCCAACTGTATATTAGGTCTCTCCGTCTGGGTGTCTTAAAAAAATCAAACTGCACATATGTCAGATTGCATTCATTCTCCCTCAAAATTCTTTTTCCGTTTTTCTTAGTCAACAAATAATATTTAAATCTATCCAAAGACTAAAAGTTGTTTTGGAAAATGGTGAATTTCCACAACTGGAGGTTGTCGTGGATACTTATCATTCATTAGGTCATTAGAGCAGAAACTCAGACACAGGTTTAAAAGACACTGGTCTGGGACACAATCCATAGCACATGAATGAAATGTATGCTTGATAAGGGGGCCCCCTACCCCCAACCTGCCCCACCCGCTCTCAAAGGAGATCAAACTATTTGGATAAGGAATGGAGTAACCGTTTCTGCATATTTTCAGTTTAGGATGTCTTAAAAGGAAGTTTATGAGGAGATCCATCAAGATTTTTTCAGTTAGGAAATCTTTTTTCTATGAATGTAGAGGAGTCTAAAATTTACCGAGTACCCTACATTGGGCCATGGCCTAAGTTAGGAACCTTCATATATTCTGTAAGTTCATCTATGCTTCACAGTGATCCAAAGGCCCAAGGGATTAGTATGACTAAACAGTTTAAAGTCTCAGAGGTTAGGAATGCTGCTAAAGGCTAGTAAGCTTTTTAGGTGGCTAAACTTGAATTTGAACTCAGTATATGAATTTTATGGCAAAGGCTTTCTCCAAGTTTTATTTATTTCTTGTTTATATTTTCAATTTATCAAGGGCACTGGCATTTTAATTCTATCTATACATGAAAACACTTCATATGTTCATCTAGCTTTCAGTGTGTAATTAGATGTATTAAGCATCTACTTTGTGTTTATACTGAGTATTATATGCAGTAAAAAGAGGCAGAAGTCAGCCTTTTTCTTGAAAGAGACTTTAACCTAGTTGCCTACAGTGTTACTGAGCATGCTTTCTGGTTCATCATGAAGGTTGTGAAAAAATATTTTAAAATCACTCTGGATCCAAGATTAATGCCTGCAGCACTCCATTTTTCCTGTTGAATTATTATAGTTACATGATCTTGGAAATTCTCTTTTGGTGTTTTGATGAATATATCATTCAAGAAATGTCAAGAGAGTCTTCTATATAGATGGAGCTGTTGGGGCTCTCTTTCGGGTACTTACACAACTTTGGTTTATATTTATCAATCCATCCTCCTTGAAATGAAATTACTTATATATTTGCCTTCACCACTAGATTATATGATTCTTGAGGGCAGAAGCTGTTTTCTTCCTATTTCCTGGCACACTGTTGTCCCTCAGTAAATGTTTGTTGAAGGATGGAGAAAAAAAAGAAAAGCATCTTTGTCTTCTGTTACCTGAACCTATAATTTTGTCAGATAAGGATACTAAATTTGTACAAAATGTTTTCCGTTTTTAAAGAATAGTTTTACTACATAATCTATACTATTTTTCTTTTTGACAGAGATTTTGTGATGATTTGTTTCAGTAGGTTTCTAGTTTCATATAAAAAAAATATATGAGAGACAATACACTTACACTCTAACATCATTCTAATCCTCCATGAATTTTTAAAAATGGTAAATGTGGGCCTGTGCCCAATTTCTTAGTGTTATAGGTTTATATATTTTTATTTGATCTCAGTATTATCAATATATAATGCATCATAAGGGAAGAAAAATGGTCCCGTAAAGTATTTTGTGAAATTTTTGTCTTTTTTTTTGGAGGGGTAGCTTAGATGATTCATGACCAAGGAAATGTCATGCAGCAGAAGTTTCTTGTTATTGCTCTAACTTTGTTCTAGTCACAGCTGTAGTTTCCTTTCAAAGTGCAGGGCCTATGTTTCAGAATTTGGAATTGTTTTGTAATGTAAAATTTTAGCAGAGTGGAGCTTAAAATTTGCACATGGAGGATTTGCTTGCTATTGTTCTCTCTGTTCTTTTTTTTCTCTTTAAATACTATAGATTGCATGAATCAACTATTGGTAGAGAGGTGGTGATTAATAATAAAACAATAATAATGGTGATTAATACTAGAATAATAGCAATAATACTACATATAATTAAAGAGACCATGTGACACCTTAAGTGTGGGGGTCAGAGCAAAGTGAATAATATAATGTTGCTAGGTTGCAAACTACTTATTAGTTCCAAAATATCAATCAAGAAATGCTACAGCAGTCTAAGTATAAAATGAAGAAAAAACAGTTTTAAAAATCGTGGATATAAAATGTTCTCAGAGCCATGATAATAGACCAATAGCTAAGGTAGTCTGCTACCTGATGGAACCCATTTTGCAGTTGGGGTTTATAGTTCTAGATGGTCCCTATTTAGTGAATACTGTAGAGAAGTAATAAACAAATACGTAGCTTTGGTAGAGCAAATGTGGAAATGGAAGAACATAAAAGCAGAGTGATCTATCTCAGGCTGACTTGATGTACAAGTTGGACAGGTTTCAAAACCAGTATTTCTTTTGTGTCTTGGCAACATTTCAGCAGAAGGTGCATATTGGCTCTAGCTGCATCACTAGGAAATCTCTTTACTTCAAGAGATCATGTAAAGTGCTCACCCAGTGTGATGCTAATGACAATGTAAGATTCACCTGACTTAAAAAAATCTTAGAATTATGGCGATGATAATACTGGACTCTAAAATACAGTTTTCTTTGGCATTTAAAAAAAAGATATCAATTATTTTAGGCTTCATGGGTACTATTAAGTCTTGCCCTAGGGTCCTCAGGATGGCACTTTTCTCTTCTGGCTTTCATAAATCACTGGCACAAGACAAACAAGAAGACACTTATGGTGCTTATAAAGAACTTGGAAAGCCATACAAGATATGCATTGTTTTTGAATCTTAATGTATTTTTTAGATATGTGCTTATGTTGAAAGCTGATTTCTGTTATATACCTCAGACTCATTTCTATTATACAGGTGCTATCACCTGTTATAAATAGAATGTACTAATAAAAACACTTTTTAAAAAATACCTGTTACTTTTTAAAAAAACTATTTCTTGTGTTGTTTTCTAATTTACCATTCTTCTCATTGGCTTCACTCTTATTATAATCCATATACAGTTATAAAACTTTTACTAAATGTATATTGAAGTTACAGAAAACCTTGCAAAGCTAATACACTAATACCTGTAATACAGATAGTCATCAATTTACAAATGATTGTGTGCTAGTGTCTGTGTGGTGCATTTGAGAAATATCTCAGTGTATTGAATAGATCATAGACTTTGGAAATAAACAACCAGGATTAGAATAATAGCTCTGTTGCCTACTAGCTGTATGATATTGGCCAAAACAGTAAGCTTCCACAAAACCTAAAGCTTTGAAATTCCTGTGCTTTGGGTACATGAGAAAGTAAACACAGAAGGAGTAACAAGAGAGATAGGAATTGGATTAATGTGGTGTCCCTCAGGCTAATGGCGATGGTATTGAATGTAGCAGAGAGGTTAAAAAAGGTGAGGAAAAGGCCATCACGTTCTGAAATTACAAGTTAATCAGAATAGAAACTGAAAAGGCTTGCTACCTGAAGATAAGTGAAGCTTAGCCCTTTTTTATAAGGATACTTTATATGACAAAATAGCTCATTATAATTAAAAAATCATTTTCCCAAAGTATTGGGGAAACAATATTATTAAGGTGCCTGCATTCCAATTTTAGCCCTGCTACTAGCTAGCTTTGTAACTTTGAGCAAATAATTTAATTTCTCTGGGCCTCTGAACTGTTGAGGTATATGGACAAGGGTATGTGATTGCAACTATGACTACCATTAATATACTATTAAATTACCAACTGTTGTTTATTGAGCCCTTTGTACCAGGCCATATACTGATTATTTTATGCCTATTCTTTCATTTACGTGATATTTGCTGTTCCTTTTATTTAAAATGTCGTCATTTAATCAGAAATGCCTCAGAAGTACTAATACTGGAAACTACTCTGAATTAACCAAGATTATATCTAAAAATTTTTCCAGTTTTTTGATTTTTCCAATTGATTAATTGCTGGATGGATTTACAAAAATAATTATTTTCAATCTTGAGTGAATCGTGTGTATGAATGTCTAAGACCTGAACCCTGGCTAGATTTAAAACTTATAAATTCCCGTGGGAAGTAGCACTTGTATTTTTAGGCATATTTCTTCCGTTAAAGCCAGACATACTCATTAAGAAACTAAATGAAATATTTCCTTAATAAGAAATAATTCCTTAAAAAGAATTCAGTGTCTCAATAAGTCTGCCTGGCTTTCGTAGCAACTTTTAGCACAATGATGTCTTGAGTATTAAAAAGTTATCTTAAGTTCTCTAGGAACAAGATAGATGTTCCCAGGTTCGCGTGCAAATGAGAATTGTTGAAAAACGAAGTGAAACTTTGGCTGCCCTTCAAAAACCTCAAGTTTACCAAATTGCAGATCAATGGACTCAGTTCTTACTAAAACTTCTAAGAGAGAGCCTTACACAGAAGGATCCATGGCATAAGCACAGATGTTCTTTTAACTGTACTTATGAAAAACAAATCAAATACTAGATTTCTTGTTCACTCTCTTTGATTGCCTAAAATAAGACTATTCATAACATTTTCATTTCTCTGTTTTCCAAAAATAAATTAGATCTCCGCTCTGCTGATAGAAGCATCTGCTGAAGTGAAAATTCTTTTAATGAAGTCATGGGAAAGAATTAAAATGCATCCTTTTCCCCGCTTCTCTTCTCCTCACCCCCAATCCTTGTGTTTTTAATATATCCATCAAAGGAAAACTGACAGGTTAATACAAATGGTTATTGTGATGTCCGTTTCTCACTTAGCCCACCTTTCTGAAGATCCATTGTAATAATATTAGGGCAGTGAGAGATTTACATTACTTGGGAAGTAAACAGGTATGTTTGCCATACTTAAATAACAGCCTCTCTCTAAATGCATCTGTCTTTGAATGCAGATTTTACAAATGAAAGAGGACATTCTGTGGGTTCTTACATTTCCGTGACTGCTCATTTGGTTTCAACAAATCATCTTTAAATAGATAAGGTACCTCCCTGAGATGAGAAGGAAGGTCAAAGAAAAACTAGAACCACTCACTGGCCTTAGCCACTGTAAGAGACAGCATAAGAAAAGTGAGAGCAATGATTGCTTCTGGCCCAGAGTATGAGTTGTTGAGAACAAAGAAAGTGGTTCTTTTGAACAGTCATGCCATCTTAATAATAACGCCCCCAACTGCTGTTAGCTGTTATAGAGAAAAAATAGATAATTGTGGTCAGTTAAAAGACAAGCTCTTAAGAGCAATGAAAAGTTGCGATTAGTGTTTTCTATTCACGTATGGAGATTTTGAGTGGAATTGTGGCTCATTTGTCAGAATCGTAAGGGAGTGTAGCACTTGATCTTCATATTTCTCATGAAAAGATCCTTGTTGAGTCATATATATTATTTTCTTCAGAGACAAGCTGAGTGATATTTTAATAGTCTTTTTAAATATTTGAAACTTTTCCGACTGGCATTCAGGTAGCTGCACTTACTTCCATTACTGGTTCTGTCTTCCAAGCCTCTACATGTGCTTGACATTTTAATGTGATTAGATTTCTTAGTTTTCTCCCAACACTTTTTTTTTTAATGTACTTTGTTCATATTGTGTCTTCTACTAGCAATGCCATCTTTTCCATTTCTGCCTTTGAAGATATCTTTCCCTTCCTTAGACCTTATAAAAGCTGGACTTATTTTTTTTTTTTGGTGGAATGCCACAAAGAGACATTCATATAGTAAATGCAATATTTTTTTAGATGTCATCTAAAATCCTTTCAAATTATAAGATTTCATTACTTATAAATTCAGAAACTAAGGAGGAATCTCTGTCAAATGGACAAGGAAAATTTGCTAGGGACCAGAGAAAGGCTACAATGGATGGAGAATCTCACTGCCCAGAGTTCTCACAGCATACTGTTGGGGAAATATAATTAAAAACAACATCTCAACTTTGACACCCTCTTTACAAAGAAGAGAAAGAAAACAGTTTTGTTGTTGAATAAGCATTAAATCAGAATGTGAAGTGCATCACAGGCAACCTGCTGTGAGATTGCAAAGACGGAAAGAAACCTCACTCTTTTGTATAGCCAGGCAGATACAAATCATAATACACATGTTCTCCAGATAAACAACTAGTCTTCAAGTAAGAGGACTTGATAACACTACTCGTCAAGCATATTTCATCCTGTGTTCACCTGGTAATTGGATGAGCATTTGTGTTAGCTACTTGGCTTTATCTAGAGAAACAAACTTATTTTTATAACAGGAGATAGTTTTGCAACTTGGTGCAAGAAACCCACCAAATCAGACTACTGCCCTCCCACAGACACTGGGAAGTAGGGTGCTGTCTTTCTTAATGTTTACATTTCAGAGAGATGGTTCCCATAGAAAGACATTACTGGATCTTAAAGCCAGCAAGAGACCTATTTAAGCTATTAAAATAATTTACATATATTTCAAAGAAAGAACTTAGAAGTTTTCTAAAGTAAATAAGAAAAGGGATGTTGTGATGAAAGACACCTCTACCCTTGTTTTCTTCTTATTTTTTATAATTCCAAGGTTTTAAACTTTTTTTTTAACATACAGAAGAGTAACCCTCTCATCCATTGCTCTGTTGCTGTAGATAGATACACATTCAGATGTTCTTTAAAGTATTTTTCTTTTCTAGTGGTTTATACATCAGAATGTTAGTTATTGTGGTAAAATACATATAACATAAAACTTATTGTCTTAATCATTTTAAAGGATATAATTCATCGGTATCAAGTACATTCATATTGTTCAACTATCACCACCATCCATCTCCAGAATTATTTTTATCTTGCAAAACTAACTCTGTACCTATTAAACAATAATTTCCATGTCCCTCTCCCCACCGTCTGGCAACCACCATTCTATTTTTTCTTCCTTCCTTCCTTTTTTTTTTCCTCCTCTCCTTTCTCCCCATGGCCCAGTAGAATAGTAATTACTATTCTACTCTCTTTTACTATGAGTTTGGCCTAAAAACCATATATATATTCCACATGTAAGTGAGACCATGCAATATTTTTCTTTCTCTCATTTATTTCACTTGGTATAATATCCTCTAAGTTTATCCATGTTGTTTCAAATGGCAGGATTTTCTCATTTTTTACAGCTAAATAATATTCTATAGTTTGTATGTGTATGTGTGTGTATCACATTTTCTTTATTTATTCATCAGTTAATGGACACTTAGGTTCTTTCCATATCTTGGCTATTGTGACTAATGCTGCAATGAACATGGGAGTGCAGATGTCTCTGAAATAGCGATTAAGCCTCTTATCTTGAATTTGTGTTTTCCCTTATAATACCACCCCAAGAGCGACAAGACGAATTTCAGACCCCTGTTGGAGGTGAGTAAGGGACACAGAATTAGCCAGGGTTATACCTACAAGAGATAGGCTTGCCTCCCTGTTCATAAGACTTGCAGCTAGCTGATTGTATTGAAAACATCAGAAATTGGCAGTAAGAGTTCGTACCTTTCTCTAATAACACATTAATTTCGTATGTTAGAGTTATTTATATGCTTGCTTCATCTCCTTTGTATGACTTGGAGCCTCTGGATGGTAGGCAGAAAACAATTTTTTCTTTTCTAATTCATTCATTGTTTAGCAAAATTTCTTCAATATTTACTGTGAGAGGTTCTGTGCTAAGGCTAAAAGTACAGAGATGAATATGGAGATCACCAAGTAATTACAAGTAACTTGGTCAAGGCCTTTATAAGTATGAACAAAATGCTCTGAGACCTCAAAGGATGGAGCTTTTAACTGCCTGAAGGATTCTGGAAAGATTCCCATTTAGGAGATATGATGGTTAATTTTATATATCAGTTTAGGTGGGATATGGAGTGCCTAGATTAAGCATTATTTCTGGATGTTTCTGTGAGGATTTTTCTGAGTGAGATTAGCATTTGAATCAGTGGACTCGGTAAGGTACATTGCCCTCCCCAATGTGGGTAGGCATCTCCTAATCTTGGGGACAGAATAGAACAAAAGGCAGAGGAAGTAGGAATTTGCCCCCTTCCCCCCATTTTGCCTCATTGCTTGCTGCTTCTCCTGACCTCTGACTCAATTTACCTCATTGACTCCCCTGGTTCTCAGATCTCCAGATTGAGGCCTGAATTATACCACTGCCCTTTCTGGGTCTTCAGTTTGTAGCTTGCAGTAGATTGTGGGACTTCTCAGCCTTCATAATTGCATAAGCCAATTCCTCATAATAAATTTACACCCTATAGGTTCTGTTTCACTGGAGAACCCTGTCTGATACCGAAGGTGACATTAAACCTTGGTAGAAATCTCTATCAGCTGCCTACAAGTACACTCATATACATTTTGACTTGTTCTTGTACCTAATCATCTTCTGGGATCCTAGTGCTGTTTGGGAGAGAAGAAAGGCCAAGAGAGAGAACCCTAGTGGTGGAAAAGACAATTGCATGGCTGGGTTCCCAAGATATTTTCAATAAGGACTTCAGATATAACCTCAACAGCAACCACTTTGCCTTTCAGAGCTCTAGAACCACAGCCTGTTTTGGATCTGACACACAGGATGTTCAGAACTTATTTCTTGATCTGAATGATGTGGGTAAGGGTAGAGAGGTGAGAGGAGAAGCTTGAAGACACAGCTCCAGGGGCAGGGCATCCCAGGAATGTAGGAACAAGCGTATTATGGAAGCTGCTGAGAGCACCAAACACTGTCTCCCTTTACTACTTTGAGCTTAGTTCAAAAACTGAGACTTAATAGAAAAATACAAGCATCATATTCTGATTCTACCATAAGAAATATTTATCGTGGCCATCTATTATAACAACTTAGAGCCTGACACTCAAAGGAGCGGACTGTTCCTTTTAAAATATTTCTTTCAGAGTTATAATTTCCAGATGGGGGAAATGCATCCTACAAGATACTTATGAGTTTTATGATTCTCAGTGATTCAACATAGTCTACTCAGTTTACGGCAGCAGTTCCGCTGGTAATGATAGCTTGAATATTAAAATATATTTTTGGCCATTACATTGAATGTTAATTTCTTCAGGATTATTAAAATCCTTTGTTTAGCTATTTTATTTCTGTTTTATTCTCCCCCGAACCCACCTTTTAGCAAACCATTGACTATAGTACCACATGGGCCAATACTTTAAGGAAACAACTTGGGCATTCAAAATCTCTTTTAGCTGCATATAACACATTTAAAGAAATGGAAGAGTTCTTCAGTGCTATGTCAAGTTACACCATGGGACAGGAAGAAATTATCTTTCTTTTATAATGAGTCTTTTGATGGCCTGAACTCTAATTTCTTTTAGAACTTCATATTGAATTAAGAAGTTTTGATTGTCATACCTGTATACTATGTAAAATTATTTATTATCTTTTACTTTTAAACTGGAGTATTTCAATTAAAGATGAACATTTCCTTTTTCTTGCTTTAAAGGAATTGAATAAGGAATCACATGCTTACCTTCCGATGCCTTTTCCTTTTCATTTGTATGGAGTCTTTAGACTGGGTTTGGAAATACATGAACCTTGTTAAAGTGATGGAGACATTGAAAGAGAATAACATTCGGTTTTGCTTTTAACTACATATCTTACCTTTACCATCCTGTCTTGGAAACTAAAGGGGAGAGAATAAAAAGAAACATTCAAAATAAAAGCAATTATATTTTTGAACCATGTCTTAGTAACTGGGTTGGGTAGGAAGGAACTGAATCTGAAGAATAGAGATCTAGGACTAAGATGCAAGATGCCAATTTAAGGGGACAAAGCAATTTAAGAGTCCTTAGTCCAAGGAATCTAGCTTATAGAACTGAGAAGACTTAGTCTGTTCTCATGGAGAATTGACAGTGTCTGGAAAATTATGTCCTTATATGCTAATAAATTGTGAGAAACTCACCAGGAAAATGTCTTGTGTCCTTTAGCTATATTCTTGAGATAATTAAATCTCAGTAGACTAATACCAATATAATATGTTTTAATGGAATCATTTTATTTATGATTTGAGATACTACCTACTATGTACACCTATATGCAGCAGCTTAGCCCTTTCCAAGTGTCTTTTGTTACTTTTTCATATGTATAGATTAAATATAAATAAACTTTGAATTACTGCAATTCAACTAATTACTGAGATCTAAATGTCAGGTTCTGTCTGTTTAGATTATATTAAGTATAGAATGCTGTTTATAGTTTAAATAACATATTTGGGATACACCTTAAAGTTATTAATTTTTTTTCAGAAAAGTTTAAAGGGAACACAATTTATCAGACCATCAGAGCTTACATATAAATATCCATCTCCCTCACTACTCAACAGATATTTATGGAGCACTTACTTTATGATGCATCTTCTTCGAGATGTTGGAGATAGAGCTATAAACAAGACAGACAATACCCCTGCTTTTGTGAAACTCATATTCTAGTTCCACAGAATATGGGAAGGCAGAAGATAAACAAACTAAATAAAACATGTCAGATCATTGTAAATGCTATGAAGAAATAAAAGCAAGATGATGGTGAGTGTCTCAGAGAGGAAAGGGTTGGAGGGAGTCAGTTATTTGGTGAGGACGTTCAGAGAAATCATCTCTGTGGAGGTGACATTTGAATCGGCACCAGAAAGATGGAAAGGAGACAGCCATTTGGAAAATTGGGGAGGTGATAGCAAGTGCAATAGCCCTGAGGTAGGAATGAACTGGTATAATTCAGGGAGGTGGATTGCATAATGAGGGAGGGCAAACTTGACCAAAGAGGTCTTGTTGGTGTGGTAAAGTATAAGTAAGGTGTTTTCTGAGGCTTTCCAAACAAGTTGCTCCTTAATATCACTAACTACTTTAACATCATGCATGTTCAAATTGCATTTTAATGTCTGTCTGTGCTCTGAAATTCAATAAAAATCAAGTTACTGTGCCAACTGCTTCTTCATAGGGCACTGTAATTATATTGTCACTGAGAAAGAATATTTTCCTAGTTTCTTCTTTCCTGAATTGATTTTTTTAAATAAAAATATCTTCCTTTTCCCAAACTGTTTTATAGGATATGAAAAAATTCATAGACCTCTTGAAAGAAAAAAATACAATGTCTGTTTATGTTCTTGGATACTGAAGATAAATTATTTTGAAATTTGTACTTAAAATTTTTTATAGTTCTTTTAAGTTTTTTTGAAGGAGAGTATTTTAATTCACAAACTGCATAATTACCGTTTACTTTGATCAAATGTAAATGAGGTAAAGGCCTATATGCTCCATTTTTAGACAAAAAATTATCATCGAAGGTAAATCATGTTCTTTAAAGCAAGAGTAAAAAGCTTTTATACTTTGCTGTAATATTATAGATCATAATTGAATCATATGTTTTTAATTTATATTATTTCAAATACACAAGGAAAATAAATTTATCCCTTCTATTGGCTTAGGGTGTGTGTGTGTGTGTGCATGTGTGTGCGAGACAGACATAATATACTATATATCAGGTAATATATATATTTGTTAAAATGTTTTATATAAAGGTAATATTCCATGATATCGTGTGTATATATATATATATGAAAATAGTATAACATTTATTGCACTTAAATGTTGCACTCAACATTTTTCAGCTTTATGGTTAACAAAATACTTTCAAATATGTTATCTCATATAGTCAACACCAACTCTGTAAAGAATATCAAGGCAGACATTGCTAGTTAGCTATTCATTCTATTCTCTTTCTTTTATATAACCCCAGTTTTGACTAGACTGGCAATGTGTCCTGCTTAAAAAATCTACATTTCCTAACCTCCCTTGCTACCAGTGGCATATGAAAATTCTAGCCAATGAACTATATAAACAGATAGATATATTACTTGGATCTGGACAGCTTTGTCTCGTCTAATAAAACCTCTGCCCCATTCTCCTGCTCCTTACCTGTCCCTCTTCTTCTTTTTATCACAGACACAATTGTCAGAGCTGTCACAGGTTTCTTGAAACCAAAAGTAAAGGCTAAGAACTCTAGTGACATGACCCTTGCATCCTTAAATCACCAAACCAACTCCAGCAACTCCATACTCCTGGACTTCTTGTTTTATGAAAACAACCTCCACAGTTTATCTGCACACAATCCATTACTAATAAGTATCTTACTAGTTTTCTCATGTTCGAGTTTCAGTGATTTGACATAAGTGGCAGTCTTTGGGACTTGAATATAAGTCTTCAGACTCTGTAACATACACTGTTTTCACTATACTATGTCATCTAATTAGAAACCTTGTCTAATTAGATTGGAATATTTTCCAAAGCAGAGACTAATATTCTTCCTCACCTAATACAATAATGGGATGTGATAAGTTAAGGGTCAATGTACCAAACATACGCAGAGGTAGCAGATAGATCAATTTTTGTTGTAATCACCATTCTGCTTTGTACAGCCGCTACCAGCCACCTGTCCAAAAAACTGTAGCTGGCCCTTATACCCTCAAAAATATAAATTTAAATTTCTAATATAAATCGTAGAAATGAAAAGTTGTATTCATTCATTATAAACAGAACTATTGAATGCCAAGCAATGGGCAAGTTGGTTGTGCTAGAAATATTAATAGATTCTTACTATAGTATATGTAGTTGGCATCCCTCTTTGTCATG
Organism: Pteropus alecto; assembly: GCF_000325575.1. NCBI lineage: Eukaryota > Metazoa > Chordata > Mammalia > Chiroptera > Pteropodidae > Pteropus > Pteropus alecto. The sequence goes on along the minus strand of NW_006443138.1, from coordinate 1,722,274 downwards.
CCAGACATCAAGATATCACAATACTGTGGCATTTTTTTTTGTCCTAAAGCAAGGGTTCAACAAATTCTTAGAGTTTGATTAAAATTAAAACATGAATATTTTCTGGAGAACTGGCTCTATTGTTGTAATATAATTTGACACTTCAGTGGCTTTTAAATCTATGTCTTTAGAGCCACAATTATGCTGTTGATTTGGGCAAAAGCAATTACCCATGCAAGTAGCTGCAGCTGTGTACAAATAGCCTAAAAGTATTCACTGCCCCTATCAGAGCTCTATGCCTCACTTCTCTGGGAGAGTGACTCTGAATTTCAGAATAGCGTAACACAAATCTTTAAATGGGAGATGAATTATCATGCAAAGGAAAACATAGTCAGAATGTTCATGTCTATTCTTCAGATTCAGATTAGACAATTTGGGATCCAAGTTTCCAGAGAACTTGGGACCTCTTTATGCCCCAAGCAATCAACAAATAAGTAAAATCTCTAAACAGTGAATGATGAGTCACATTTTAGTGCTATCATATGGGTCAAGAGTGAATTCTGGAGTCTGAGGAGTGTCAAGGTACCTCAGTCTCCCTGGGGAACTTCTTACTCTTAAGCTGCTTTATCTGTGTAAGGAACTGACATCAGTTCACATTTTCCCCAGTTGCTTGCAGCAAATCATATTTACTTTAAGTTTTTCCTCTACATTGTTCTCTATGCATATAAATTAGTAATATGAGAATGTGAATGTAATTAGAAAATGCTCTCTAATGAGCGACAGTAAAAACCTTCAAGATATCATCTTTCTCCCCTACCCCCCATAGATACAGTTGACTGCAGTGTAAGGTGTTTGCACATTTTCCAAAGCAATATCATTCTGCTGTGTATTTTACAGATAGGCCTGTTATTCCAGAGGAATGTATTAAATCAGAAATGTCTGCTTTATTGAAAATATTTCACACAGCCTTGCATTGTGTTTCCTATTCCCCCCTAGAACCATAAACATCTTAAAGGCTAACATCACTTTGTTTCACTTGTTCACCAGGTAACTGTATCTGATAACTAAATGAAACATAACTGAAGAATTTATTTCTCAAGCCTTGTTAGTATTCCTAACCCCATAAATATATTTCTCTAAATAATAGAGTCTATTCTAATGGATGGCATAGAAGCCCTGTTGAGCTCAAGGGTGAGTAGAAATAGAGATTTCTATTCTATGTACAAAGTACACAAATCTGGAAGAGAGAGAAATTAGCTTACTAACAATTTTCTTGCTAGAAAAGTGAAAAAATTACAGTAGAAATCACAGTAAACTGGCTAAAAGATTTTCCTCTCCAAGACAATATATAATTGTGCTATGGAATTGCCACTAAAGTCTTACTATAAAGTATCAGGTCTTTTCTACATGACCCTAAATATCTATCTACACATCAGATATTGCAAATAGGACATATATATTGTTGTTGTGGGCAATCTCTGAATTTAAAGTAGAGAAGTCCTTTTCATGGAGAACACATTTTAGGTTTCTCTGCAAGTAACAAAATCTAGGAACACTATCTTTCTCTTTGGAGGCTTTCAGCTAAGGACTCAACTGCAAGAGGCTGGCAAGAGGAATGCACTGATGGATAGAGGACAGTCACCATGGACTGCCTTCAGCACTGGCTGGTGGGTCTACATTGTGCTTCGTAGAGGCACCAAGGGAGGAAGCTGAAAGCAGCAAGATAGGTACTGATTGGCTGGGTGACCTTGGGCCTTGGTTTGCCAAAGTTGTTGAATTTGTAAAGAGCAAAAAATGCTTTTTCTGTTTAAAAGAAGGAAACCTGTCTACATCTCAAGGTACCTCTTGGAGACCCTCTGGTTCTAGGAGTCAGATTTTGGGCACATTTGAAGTTACAAACTAGAACTGCAAATCAGTTCTCCACTCCAACGCGTCACCTCCCCCACTTTGGTGGTGGTGGTGGTGATATGAATGTGAGCAAACCTGTGAAATAAAATAAATAACCGACATGGTGGTAAGATAAGATCCCAAATGGGCAAAATTAAGTTGAGCTTTAGGTGAAAGTACACATGTGTCTATTGTGACATTAAAAAAAAAAAATGATAAGGCCTTAAGCCCTTGGATGTGCCTATTTCAGTCTAGGAATGGGTTACCCAGTCCTACCCATTTATAAGCACATATGGGGGAGAAAGCATTTAGGCGCATTCCATATTCTTTGTGCCAAACTACCTCTGACATCTGACTTGCAACTTTTTTTTTTTTTTTAAATTTTATTTTGCGGGCAATGTATGTGGTGTGGCAGTTGATATTTTTGAGCAGATGAGTGACACGATCAGAAAAGGCCTGTTAGGAAAATTAATCTGATGATTGATTGCAGGATGGGTTGGAAGAGAGGTTCAGTCTGTAATATGATTTAGGAGGCTAAGTGAGAATATAATATCAGTTATCTACCCCTCTAGGCAAATTGAAATCAATACTTTCTTTTTCCAGAACATGCTAATTCGTTTATTTACCTATAACACCATGTCCGTTTTCAAAAACAAATATGAGACAGGTTACAAATAAAGGTAGATAATAGAAAGATCATGAAAATAAAGAACAAGAATGGCTCTTGTTTTTTTTATTTTCACGGTCCTTTGGTATATATCTACCTTTTAGGGGAAATCTACCTTTTAGGGAAAGCATCATGTTTTAGTAGTCTTGGTGAATACTACAGTGCATGGCACCTAACTCCTCAATTAATGTTGCCTGAATTAATGGAGAATGGGGTGATAATTGATGATTGGGTCAGAAAACATCATCTTAAATATAGATTCTCCCCCCGACCTTTTGCCTTTCAATAGTTTTTAGTTTGCTGGCAGCTAAAGGCAAACCTAAATGACAGTTCCTTGATAGCTAAACATAAAAAAAAGAAAAGATTTTTCTATGTTTTTCTAAGGGGGAGTTTATTGAATGTATCTTTATATAAGGGATATGGACAGTATCTTCAGCAATTTTACAAACAAGGCAGAAATGTTTGTCATATTGTGTTTCCTTATATCGACCTCAATAAAGGCCAAGGTGTAATATTAAATTATCGTTCTACGAAGGCATTTCTGGGGCTGAGTGAGAGATGAAGGAAGTTATTTGGCATAGCTGAATACTAAAGAGTGACTCTCAAAAATGTCAATTGAGTTTTGGCATAGTTATTAACATACTGTTTTTTACGACAGTACTGTAGTTGATAAGCAAGTTCAGTTGTTCCTTCAGGCACCTTTTCTTCTTATTTGACAAGGCAAGAGGATATATATTCAGTTCATCTAAAGAAATTCATATAACAAATGTTTACTTTTTGACAATAAAACCATTTTTTTTCCTCATACAAAATCTTAAGCCTAATATACAAATTAGATGAACCTGATCTACTTTGGTTGACGGTGTGTGAGTGAGTGAGGCGGGGAGCCACACTTCTGAATTTCCTACCACCATGAAGGCTCTCATGATAACTCTATGGAATCTCAGGGCTCTGTAGAACCATTTTAAAGTCTCTTTCTAAAAGCTTTAGAAAGTCGCCTTGGTCTATATCTTATCTTGTTCTCCACCATTTATAAGACCTGAATTTTAACTCTTAAGAGCCAATTATTGTAAGAAATTACAATAAATAATGCAAAGGAATATTACTGGGATTTATATCAAGAACACAGAGAGGGCTCATAAATGTTTTTGTTTTGGAATCAAAAGCAAATGATACCTCAGCAAATGCTGTGTTAAGGCTGTGCTAAGACCTAGCTCAGGTCCAGGCTGAGGGTGTATCATTCCAGCTGAAGTCCATGAATTAGGCATGGTCTAGAAAAGGATTCTATATGATCCTAAGATTATAATGTTAGGTAATGGGTCATAGAAAATATAAATTTGAAAGGCTATCAGGTTGGGATGTCCAATCCATTATAACAGGGTCAGCCCAGCATACACATTAAGACATACTGGATCTTCTTTTATTGGGGAGGGGACCATACTGGTATTAGAGTGATTTCTAACTGGATATATCAGGTAACTAAGAAAAGTCTCTCTAATATTAAAGATCAATGAGACAACTCCCTCTTGTCTGTACATTGCCTAGTGGTCATATTTTAAAAAAAGACCCAAACTTTACCAAGGGGGTGTCACTCTTTTGATCTCAGGCTCTGTATAAACCAATGGAGTTTAGAAGTTTTAAAACTTCAAAAAGGAGATTATCAGGTCAGAATCTGTATTTGATTTTTTTTTTTTAATCCTGTGACATCCTAAAGATTTTGTCTTTATCAAATATATCCAGAATTCTCAGGTCATGGAAAAGGCAGCCCTTTGCCTCTTAAAGCCTTGGATCATACTTCTACATGTGACAGGATGTTGAGTGGCAGTTTTCCTGTTGCCTGGGATATAGGAACTGGATCTGAAAGCTAGGGAAGGAGGTTAAATCTCCCATTCTCGAGAAAGCCATCATAATTGGGAGCTACACACTTCACTCAGGGTGAAGGGGCAGAAGACTTGCTCCCTCCAATCCCCAGCATGCTGGCCCTCCAGTTCCAGTCTATAAAAGAAGATGGGATGAGAGAGAAGGGTGAGCTTTACAGGCACAGAGAGTAACAGTCTTAGGTGTGCAGTGTAGCCATGGTGGGTGGGAGGATGATGCCAAGCAGAAGGAAGGTGCTTCAGCTTCTCGAGGTGAAATGAGGGGGACTCCAAAAAAATTTCTCTTGGGGGGGATGGTGCCTGCAAGAAAGGGAAGTGTCATTCCTTTTTATATTTGGCAAAGTACTTGTTGGTATATCCCTGTGCCTACTATATAAGCAGTGGAAAGGAAAACCAGTGAAATATTAGTGCAGAAAGGAGGCAGAGAGAATATTTGGCATGGCAAAAAGAAAGCATGTATTTCTCATTGGCCATGCAGGTAACAAAAAGTAGCTGGACTTGAGCTGTTTTCCCATACCCCACAGAGTATGAGGGGCATTCTCACAGCAAACGGCTTTGGGCTGTGCCACTGGTGGTAGGAGATGAGAGCTGGCCAGCGAAGTCAGGCTGGAACTAGATTTCATCATGTCAAGGAACTGTTCAATGAGAATGCCTTTCAGAGTCAGCTAAGAATTCACACATGTGCCTTATGATAGAGGAGTTGGGAATTTTGTCCAGATTGGGCATCCATGGCCAGTGGAAGCTGGTAATGCTTATCAGGTACGAGACCCTTGTCTTTTCATCTGAAAAGGTAGAGACTCAGCAGTGGTGGGGGATGACTCAGCAGACCACTGATGTTCACTGTAAGGTAAAGGAGGAAGAGGAGTTAAAGAATATCTTTTCCTGCACTTCTTTCCCTTCTACCACAAATGGAGCAGTGATGGGAGTGGGGAAAGCAGACTGGACAAGCTATTAAAAAGTGATTAAGCAGTTATGGAGCCTGCCCAGGACACTGTTAAATGATTTGCCACATTGGGGAAGGGAGGGACCACTTAAGAGGCTCTCGAGAGAAAGAAAACATCATTTTATGCTTATACCCCACTGAGAAGAGGCTTTTAAATAAACTGGTACGTGTAGATGATGACTTACTTACTCTTCCAGATTGGACATCAAGGCCAAGTCTCACCTGGCTGAGGTATAACTACCAGACCAACTTTTTTATGAAATGAGAAAATAGGCCTCCTTGACCAGTCCATCTTGAGAGGGCAGGGGCTTAATGAGAAAACTGCCAGCCGTGTGGTGATGATGGCTTATGACACTGGATATAGATGGGGCTCTACCAAAGGCTCTGGGATGTTGCTTAAATGATGCCAAATATTAGAAGTGTCTCCTTTGGGGCTAATCTTAATGTATATTTTAAATTATAAAGAAATCCAGGACACTGAAAGGTTATTCTTTTGCTCCTTTGTTCTGTACCTAAAACAATATCCCACATTTATATATTGCCACATCGGCAACAACTCTCTTTGTGGTTTCTTTTTCTTGATTTTTTCATACAAATGTCCAACCAAATGTGGACCATTTCTCCTCTCTCTTTTTGGGTGGAGGCGGCACAGTTATTCCTTCCTAGGTCTTTAGCGATCTTACCTCTTTGTCAAGCTCTCCTGAACGGAAGCAATTGGCAGGAATGATAGCTAGTCATGACTGCATGCCTCAGTAGAAGTGGTTCCAGAGGCAAGCCTCTTTCCACGTTTTAGAAGAAGCAATATTATTAAACACGAAGTTGGCCTAATTTTAAACTGAGATGTTTCTTACAGGGACTTGGCTGGCATCTGATTATATATTGAAATGTATCTTCTAGAGAAGGACACAGACATCTTAACAATAGCGAGCAGAGTTTGCCAGTTCCATTTGTTTCCTGCAGGAAAGATAAAAAGCTATCAATTATATGGTAAACATAAGAGAGTTTTAGGACTTTAAAAGATAATTTGACTAAAGGTCTCCAAGAAACAGGTACCACTGAGAGAAGACTTGGTGAATGAGACTGTACCACTCTGATGACAGTGAGATGTGTCAGGGCAGCTGCTCATGTTGTTTGCTACACTGATCCAGGTAGCTCCCATCACGTGGACATCGTGAATGGCACATGCTGGAGTTGTGCAGTGTGGTGGCTGTAGGGATGTTACCCTGGACAGATTTTACAAATGAAAAACTGGTCCTAGTCCCATAGTCTTTGGACTGGTCAGATTCTTTGAGAAGTTCAGCGGATGAAGATTTTTTTTACATGATTAGTTCTAAACTCTAAGTTCTATATATTGATCACTTGGCTTGATAGAAGGTGAGGCATGCCTTTAACAATACCTGGTTCTTTCTTAAGTAAATTTGCACATACAGTTAGGAGACTTTCTTCAAATGACCCTTCATATGTGGGGGATCCTTTTGCATAAGGGGCTTAGTATTTTCAGGGAGGTAAAGAAGGCTGTTCATCTGTGGGATTATGCAAGAGGGGAGTGGGAGGTACTCTAACATAGTGTAGCCATCTCTTATTGAAAAATGTTGTTAGGTACAATTTTAAACTGAGCCACTTCTTAGGTTTCTTTGATAGCAAAGGAATCTGGACAGACAGACCTAGAAAGGTTGTATAGCAAGTAGTCTCTGGCACTGGGAGGCCTGGTTTTAAATTTTGGCTAAGCCTTTATTCACAGTATAATTTCGAACATGTTCCTTGACCTCTTATGTGCTTCACTTTTCTCCACTGGGAAATAGGTACTAGTAGTACTTATATACCAGGGTGGTCATAAACATGAAGATGTTTATCCACACGAAGTGGTTAAAGCCATTGCCAGGAAATATACTTACAATTCAATAAATATTAACCATTTAAAAATTATCTCAGGCACATTGCCTTGACAGAAGGGCGAATCTGTTTAATTGGATTTCTTCGAGAATCCACTGAAATGTAAAGGGGATTCTAATAATTTAATTATAGACTGTTATACCTTCTTTCAACAAACGTCATAGGGAACTTGGCTTGAGGTAGAACTGAAGAATTTTATTGAAAGATCTGACTTGGGTAGATCTTTTCTCCTACTTTCTTCTCAGCTGTTCTGCAATATTGGGTAGTTAGGTAAGGGAGACAACATGAATTTTCATTATTGTGTCTTAAGTTAGGCTCCAAATTATTCTGGGGACATAACAATGTCGTGATCTGAAACATGATACAGTGTAGTGAAAGGAATTTAGGCATTTGAGGACTGAGAGACAAAGTTGGAATTCCTGGTCTGCTGCTTACCGGTGTGTAACTCTGGATAACAAGAATAGAGCCACCATTCGTCACAGAGTGTCCTATTCAGTTTTCATGTGGTATTCCTATTTCTCATCACGTTTAACACTTGGGACTTTCATTCATTCAACAAATGTTAATCAAGGGCTCAGTGTGGGCCAGGCAGAGCATAAGGGGAGTGGACAGTGTATAGAGTAGTTAATACTTTTTCCATAGTATAGAACTGGCTTGGATAGGTTAAATAGCTTCCCTAAGATCACAAGCTCCTAAGTGCCAATTCACTTAACCTTTATGAGCCCCAGTTTCTTCTTTTATAATAAGAGGAAAATAATAACCTACCAGAAACTAACACACGGAGATAAAAATGCCTCTTTTGTCTTTTACTGGGTGTTGTAAAGCCTGTAAAGCCTGGCTTTTGTGGGTGCTTGTATGTGGTTGATAATAACAAGAGACAATGGCAATCCAGTGTAAAGGCCAGTTCCTGTGCATTTCCATAGGAAAATTTAGTTTGAGTCTCCTAAATTACCAGGATGAGTGATGAGCATGGGTCTGTCAAGATTTCTTAGTTGACTGAGTTTAGTGTTCACTGAGGCTTGCCTAGGAATCCTCTTTAGGATCTAGAAAAGGTCTCTGCGGAGCTAACTATAGAAAATAAACAATTGGTTTCTCCTATTTGGGGAGTAGCACTCCTCAAAATTGCTTTGCTTATGTTGACTCTTATTGTTTACAGTTAAAAATTTTTTAAAAGCAGATAATATAAAGCCAAATCAGAGGTTATTCATGAAAAAAGACAAAACCATGAAACTGCAACATACAGTAAAATTTAAATAATGAAATAGCAGTCAAAGGGCCAGGCCAAATTTTTTCATTTGAATGTTGCGAGGAGCAAGTTTATCCTCAATGCAGTGAGTCGAGACACGGAAGATTTCAGGTAAAGCTTCTGAAAGTTGAGGCTAAGTGAGAGCCCATCCAACAGCACCAGGAACTGGATCCTTCCAGGCAGGCACCAACAATCTTGAACCTACAGAAAAAAACATACCCATTAGCTGAGGTAAGCACTATGCCTGCAATGTTTCTGGTCAGGCCTCAGAACCCAGTCAGCATTCTCTCTGAATTTTCCATCTCTAGAGATGCTTAGGGGCTTTAAACCTACCTTCTGTGTATGAAATGAAGACTTTGTTCCTTGTTAAAGTAATTTCAGGCATCTTTCATCAGGTCGTGACCTTGGACAATTTATTTAGCTTCTTTGAGACTGTTTACAAAATTGTAAGATGGGGATGATTAAAACTTACCAGGAGAAGCTGATCATAATAAAACATGAATAGAGGGTTGTTCCCTTGTATCCACCCATTAGGGGTTCATCTGTTCTTTCTCTGGTAGAGGCTGTTTTCACTCAGCCCCATGTGCTAATTTTTTGATCTGATGTGAGAAATGCCTATAGTCTTTGATCTGCTAGTCTCTCAAATTTCCCTGTTCCCACAGGAAATAACCTATTTCTGACAGCACTAGTATACAGTCAGCACCGGGAAACTGATTATAGTATGAACTGGGCACCACTCTAGGCTGGCTGAAAGCTCATGGTTAGCGTGTCTATTTGAGAAACAAAGTAGACATATGTTTTAGGTTAGATAGAGTGGAAGCAGACATTGAGACAGAGCTTGGGGTGCAAGATATTTGTTAGGAATCAACACTTGTGAAGGGAAAGGGTTGAGTGCAGAGAGAAGTTGAATTGTGATGTAGAATTGACAAAGCCTTGCTCCCCGGCAATGACTGGCGGAGTAAGTATTCATCATTATACTCACCTTGTTTGGACACCAGATTTGGGTAGCACCAGAAGGGGTTGAGCTCTGGCAAGGCGGTTTTTGCCAGCTGAGGGGAAGCTAAAGGAGCTGATAGCCGATGCTATTCTTTCTTGTTGGGAAGGAGGAAGTCCTTTTATGAATGTCTGCCCCAACATTCTGTAATGAAGAATGCCATCGTTCCTGTTGCAGGCACTCCCTCACAAAACCACTTATAATCTGCAGACATCAGCCTGTGGAGTCTGGGATAAAAATTTTATCCCACAACTAAATAATGGGAAACTGCTAAAATATTTACAGTAAAATCTGCCAAGTTCCCAGGACAAATCTCTTCATAAGACACATTTACCCAAGAGCACATCATGCTCTCGGGAAATAAAATACACATTGCTGCTCTGGTATTGTCTTTCAAAAGTATTTATATTAAGAAATACAAATAAACGATAATAAATGACAGTGCCCTCTCTCTGTCTTTCCTCCTGCTGCTTCAAAGAAAGGAAAACCAATATTTATTGAGTACCCACAATGTAGTGAAGAGAAGATTGAATTGAGGGTAAGGAAACTTTATTTTAGTCTTGGTTCAGTCAATGTATGACCTTGGGCAAGTCACTCCTCAAATCCAAACCCTCAATTATCTTGTCTGTGTAATGAGGAAATTGGGCTAGATCCCTTTCTGTTCTGATATATTTGTTATGACTTTTAAATAATAAGAAAGCCTCTCCAAAGTGTTGGCTCCTTAGTCTTTTTATGACATGCTGTGTGATACAGTATTTTACGACATGCTATGTGTCAAGCAATGCTTGTTACTAAGATGTATGTCGTAGGTCACATGGCCGCCTAACTGGAGGGATGCTTCTCTGGTGTAGGCATTGGCTAACATATCGCTCCTCCTATTCCCAACCAAGAGAAGACATATTACTGAATCCTCTGAATTGCCATACTTAATTTTATATTAAATCAATGTATAAACTATAAAATAGTAGGCATCATCTTCATATTCTATCATAAAATTTTGTATTTTGTTATTCCAGTAAGAACAACTTGTAGTGTTGATACTCTGAGGTAGAATGTTTCAGTTTATCCCACTTCTTTATATAAATTATAATCCCTAAACAGGGGGAATGAGTCCTACAAAATACTTAAGAATTTTATGACACTCTAATTCAGTAAAGAATACTCATTTGACAGTGTTGGATGCATTGCTTGTGATAGCACCAAATAATTATAATAATGACTATCTTGCTCACTATTAGTTTCCTCAGAAGTATTGAAATGCATTTGCTTACTTATTTGTACTTATTTTATTTCTCTCAAACTCACCTTTTAACAAGATATTGACAAGACCTCTACCTAAGTTGGCATTAAAGGTAAACAGCTTCGTGAGAGTCCCCCTTCCACACTCACGACCATTTAACTACATCTAAAAATTTCATAAAATCATATGGTTTCTTCATTTATATGTCTAGTTATTCCACAGGCAAGGACAGAAATTATTTTTTCATCCTATAGTTGATCTTTGGCATGAAATCTATGAATTCTTTTGGCACTCATTATTGAACTAAAGATTCAGTTGGCAAGCCTGTTTAAAATGTAAAGCTCATGCCTCTTCTGAAGTAGGTGATTTTAAATTAAAACGAGCATTTGTTTTCATTGTTTTAGATGTCTTAAATGGTGCACTGAACTGAAAAGAGGATGCGAAACAGACATTTGGTTGTACCAGGGGAAGCCAAACTTTGCTGAGCACTGCGTGTGCACTCAAAGGCTGCATTTAATTGGCGTGCAGTGGAGTATAGCAAGGCAGCCCTCCCATTACAGCGGCCGTCATCCAAGTAGGCTCTCGGAAGGCTCCACAATTCAATGTCTTCTGTTGTTGTGTCAAAGGAGACTTGAAGTGCCAGCAATTATTTAATTCATTCATTAAATGTCGATTGTGCACCTACTCTATGTCTGGCATTGTTCTAGGAACTAGAGCTACAGTAGTAAACTATCACAAAAATTTCTGCTCTTGTGAAATTTATATTCTACAGGGGGGCAGAAAACAGAACATAAGCAAACAAGTGACAATAATGGTATGTCAAATGATAATAGGTGCTTTGGGAAAAAACAGAGAAGGGTAGGGGAATAAGGAATGTTGAGGTGGGAGTTGGTATGCAATTTTAAAAAAAGTGGTCAGGAAAGACCTCATAAAGGAGGTAGCATTTGAGGGTTGATGGAGTTGGACTTTGTTGACTTTTGTAAAGTGCACAGTTTTTATTCTGAGTATGTTGAGGAATCACTACAGGATTTAGCAGAAGGGTGATGCTGTGATCCATCCTATGCTCTAAAAGGATCACTTTAGCTGCTGTGTTCAGAATAGAATGAATGGAGTCAAGGACAGGAGCTGGGAGACTGGAGGCTATTATGATAATCCACATGGAAGTAATGATGGCTTCTACCAGGGTGGTTGCAATAGGGGTGGTGAGAAAGGGCTGGGATTTTTTAGACTAGACTAGATTAGATATCTGCTCCAAGAAAGAGGCCCTGACTTCTGACTGTATTCCAAGCACTGTGGTTGACTATAACAAACTTAGCTTTGGGGAAATTGAATATAATAGAATGTGGGCTTTGGAATTAGAGAAATCTGAGTTAGAATCCAATTTTTATGACCTACCAGCAGTGTGACCTCTCATAACCACTGTTGTTGTTTGTGTTTGAATGGGAATGTTATGGTCCGAATGTTTGTGTTCTCTACAAATTCATATGTTGAGATCTAACAACCATATGGTGGGTGGTATTTGGAAGTTAGGCCTTTGGGAGGTATTTAGGTCATGAGAGTGGAGCTCTCTTGGACGAGATTAGTGCCCTTATAAAAGAGTTTCCAGAGAGACCTGTAGCCTCCTTCCACCTTGTAAGGACATAGTGAGAAAGTGCTGGCTGTGAACCAGGAAGACGACTCTCACCAGAACACATCCATGCTTGATGTCTTGACATGCCTTGATTTGAATGTCTCACAGTTCTGGTGCCTTGACCTTGGACTTCTCAGGCTCCAGAGCTGTGAGAAAGAAAAGAAATTTCTCTAGTTTATAAATTACCTACTCTGTGGTATTGTTATAGCAGCTCGAATGGACTAAGACAAGGAATAGTAACTTCCAGGGTTTTATGAAGATTTAATGTGGTAATATGGTAAAAACAACTCATAGAGGGTTTAACACACCTAAGTGCTTCATAAGTATTATCTTCAGTTCTTCATTAGCTTAGATGTGGTCATTTATAATGTAAATTCATTAGACCATGGATCCTTTGTCCATAAACTATAAATTTATGGACTCTCTGAGTAGAATCTGCATGGCATTTCCTGGTACATTTGTCCTTGAGGTAGCAGGGTAAGAAATAGGATCTTTTCTGGCCAAATAGCTGCAATTGAAGACAAATTCCTAGTACAAGGCTTTTTTTTTTTTTTTCACATTTCTGTCACGCATTTAAGGTAGAGGTTCTCTCCAAAGCAGAGGCTTCTATGGGGAGATGAAGGGGGGATATCTAAGGATAGACTTAGGGGCTCAGAGATTTCTCTCAAATTTTATGAAAATTTTGTTAAAGAAATTGAAGATTATAAGATTCTCAAAGAGGTTCATGAGCCCCCAAACATTACCAGCTACTATTCCATAAAGCTTTACTTAGCCAATGGCTGTGTTATAAACACCCCCCCACCCCACCTCTCCCATAAGAGAAATTGTTGCCTACTCTCGCTAATTCTGTTAACAAATATTTCACCACAAAACACTTTGTGGTTAGAAGATGTCATCCTGGCTTCTTATATTTCTTAGTCTGTCAATATCTTCCATTTTTGACTTCCCAACCACTGCTAATTATAAACCTCTCTGCATATATTCTGTTTACAAAAAAAGCTTAGGATGTCTTTATACCTTATACTTATTGTTGTGAATTACAAGGATAGCTTGTGCGTGTGTGCGTGTGCGCGTGTGCGCGTGTGCGCGCGTGTGCGTGCAGTGTTCCCCTAAGCCCTGGGAGGGGAATCAGATTCTGAAAAGGTTTGTCCTTTGCTATTTGTATTGGATGAATATTAGAATGATAGTTTTAAAGAATTAAAAAGCAGATATCTTTGAAAATTATCAGAGTTGACAGAAGAATTGCAAAGGCGATGAAAACCGCTATATTCTGGCTGAACCTGATTTTGTATCTAACTCACCTGTATCCATACTTACGTTAAATAATTCATAACAATCATGGATCACTGTATTAACTTTTAAGATTCTTGGATCTTCTAAATTGATGAAAAGGAATATACTTTTTTTCCTGATAAAAATATCTATAATTTGAAAACAAAACCCTGTCCATTTGTTAACTAGGAATCGTACCCCAAAACTGCTGTGTGTGTAAGCCAATGAATTTACAAAGCTGAAAAATTGCATGCAGAATAAGTGTCTAGGCAGTGATGAGTCAAATATTGTCTTATCAGCATTCATCATGATGGAACTAGCATAAAAAGAGCATTCTTCTCCTGAGACACATGGAAAGGAGAGAGAAGTCAGTCAGGATGAAGAAGCCATGCATTTCTTCTATCCACATATGAATTCTCCTGAGATTCACATTGTTTATAAGTTCACATCACAGACTAAGTAAAATCCTCATTCGTTGACTACTGACCAGTCAAGAGAGAAGCTTTTCTAATAGCACTTTATTTGATTTTTCAGTTTATTGTATAATGCAAGCTTTGTTACTAACTTAATTGAGCCGATAATATCCATAAGTAGAATAATGTAGAGATGGTAAATCAACTTCTAAATTTGCTTTAAAAAATGCTTATTGTCTTGTTTAATTTGGTTGTTTTACTAAGATTTATAAAATCTTTTTATTATCTTTTTTCTTTCTAATATTGTTTTCATTTTCAAATAACCCTTTGCTTTATAGCTGTGATGAATCTTCCAAATCTTACCTTGTAGCAGTCAGACTCTACTGGCTCTATAATCTTGTGATGAAGAGATTTTTACTTTTGTTGAATAGTTGAGTTTCCAAATCATAAATCAGACAACAATCGTGATGCCTGTCGCTGGAGTGCTAAGCAATTTATTGAACTATCCAGCCCTTCAGAACTGGCATTTTGCTTGATATCAAGTTACATCAGTTGAATTTTGCTAAGAACTTGGCTTTGCTCGAGTCATTTGGAAAAAACCAAATAACTGGTTCTTTTTTGCAATAGGCTCTTAGCTTACAATCTCAGATCTTAGTACCAGTCTTACTGGAAGAAAGAAGAGAATAGTCTTTGTTGAGCCTTCGTGAGGCTATGTATTGCTCTTTTCCCTGAGTCATGTTGCATCCTTGGAGGGTAAGGAGAAGACAAGAGAACTTCCATCTGTAAGTAATGGAAAAAGATCAATATGGCTTACATATTAGAGGAGAATTGTTTGCTTATGTAATTGAAATAAGGCTTCCAGGATGATGGCATAAATCTCCATTTCTGTTTTTTTTCCAGTCTTTCTCTTGATTCAGTTTTGTTCAATTTCAAATTTTGTATCGATATACCACACTATTCCAAAGGAGAGAAGGTTCTAGAGTTTCCATCATAAGTTCTGAGCTTTGTGCTAATTGTGTTGACCTTGATAGAACCAGGAGAATATTCGTGTTGACTGGTTTCTGTATTTATTCCTGAACTAAGTATCGTGGTAAGGATATTCTCAGTTATTCTTAATGGGGAGCGATATTGACCCTTGGGTGTGTGTGTGTGTACATGGAAATTATGGAAAGGTGTGCGCAGAAATTTATGAAGTGTTCTGTTGTCACGATGAAGGGAGGGGTTGCAAAACTGACATTTAGTGGCTGAGGGCCAGGGATGTTAAAGGCCTTTAGTGCATAGGACAAGCCTGCACCACAAAGAATAATCCCACATTCTGCATACCTTTTGGATGTACTTCTGGACAATATATAGGCAAAAAATTTTATATAATCATCTGAACCTAGAACTTAGCTATTTCATGTTTAAATACAAAGTGCGGTCTGGGAGGCACTATTTTAATATATACTGAATGTTCTAGAAATGTGCCTATTGGATGTATATGAGAATATTGTACTTTGTTCAGGATTTTTCCAAGATTTGTTCACCTATTTGAAAAAATCACATAACAGTTAGAATGATGCTTTGCTATTTGAATTGCCTGTGTCATTTGAATTTTACACAGGGATTTGTGGGGCTACTAGGTAACACTTCCAAAGCTCTGTACTTTTAGGATGTACTCAGTTTCTATAAAATAACTGACTTATATACCAAACATCCTTTAAATATGTAGGAGCTGACTACTTGTTGTTGGATAAACTTAAGTTCATAGAGAAAGTGCAAATGTTACCTCTTTTTATTTCTCTGTGTGTGGATGCCACCCAGAGTCCTTACAATTTAAGGGGGGTGGTAGGTGATCTGTTCATGCTGTAATTACTTAGCAGAGAACTGGCTCTGACATTCTGCTTTTGTCTGCTAAATTTCTAGCTTTTCTAGTGAACTGAAGTACGTGTTTTTTTTATTGCTTCATGTATGATATTCTTTCCACAAAAGCCAATGAGCTCTACAGCATTGTCCCTTTTCATTAGTGAGGTTTTCAGTTTTAACATATTATTTTATGTCAGCTGGCTTTTTTGGTTTTGCATCAACATTGTAATCAGTAGCTAACGTTATGTTAAACAATTTGTTGATTCTTATCACTTGTCAGGTTTTCAATTTGCTAACTGCTGACATGATTTTCTCTTTTGTTCACAAAAGGATTTTTACAGTTTAATTACATGTTACCAAACATACCATTTTCCCTTCCCTCTCTTTTCCCTTTGACCCTTGCTTCTAAATAGGTATATCCTTCTCAAAGAAAACACATTATGTTCAGAAATCTGAACAATGAAAGCATATCAAATATGTGTCAGTGGATTCCTAGTACCACCTAGAGAAGAGAAGACCATCACGTGGAGCGTGTCATCTATGCGAGAAAATGCTCTTCACCTCTGTCACCCTCCTTAGCACAGTGCCTGCCACTTAGTGGGTGCTCAGAAAATGTTGAGACAAAATGAGAAGCTCTTGCAAATAATCACTTTCTAAGTTTAATGAGAAATCCTAGTTTCCATTAATTTTCCTACCATAATATATCCTAGGGAGTGGGTTAGCCAGTGAAATGTCATGAATTGGTTTTACTTTATTTGCAAGATTAGTTTATATATTCCCTTATTTCTTACGCTCTTGAATTGTATATTTTATTTTCATCACTTTCATTTTGAACTAAAATGTAATGTTTTTCCTCATTCATCTGAGTTGGAGCAATAGTAGGAGAAACTCTGAAGCTTTCCTGATAGCAGTTGAAAAGACATGATTTTTCTGTGTTTATGGAGAGTAAAGGAAAAGGCTAAGGGGCGGGGCATTACATGTCGGGCTACAGCCATGGTTGTAAAGGCCCTTGGGCCTCCCAGTCACTTGGGACAATGGAGCCAGTTTTTCAGAAGAACTCCCTCCATGTCTTCTAATTTACTGTTAAAAATAACTGTTAAAACATAGGAAAGTTAAGTTCATGATTATAGTAAATACTTTGAATTTATATTTATCATTTTTTATAACAAGGAAATGGGATTTATGGGTTAATCTAATATGTTGGGTAATGGAATATTACTAAGGCATAAGAAACTTGTAGTATATCTAGAATGGTTGGGAAATGGAATATCATCGTATTATGGATCTTTAAGAGTTACCACACATTATACACTTTATAGCAGTGTTGCTCCCATGGGCAGGGGTTCCCAACCCCCAGGCTGTGGACTGATACCTGACTGCACAGCAGGAGGTGAGCAGTGAGCTAGGGAGCCAAGTTTCATATGTATTTGCAGCCGCTCCCTAGCACTAGCATCACCACCTCAGCTCCACCTCAGATCATCAGGTATTAGATTCTCATGGGAGCATGGGTCTCCAGTGCTGAAAGGATTGGGGATCGCTGCCCTTGGGACATTTGGCAATGCCTGGGGATATTTTCGATCATCAGGGTAGTGGGAGGAAGAGTTGTTACTAGCATTTAACAGGTTAAGTCCTGGGATGCTGCTGAGCATCCTTCAATACATAGGACTGTCCTTAAAACAGAATTATCTCGTCCAGAATGTCTATAGATCTGAGTTGGATAAACTACTCTGCAGGTTAGCACTTTGTATCAAATTAGAATTCAGCAAAATTCAGTTAAACTTCAAGATGACAGAGAACATTTTTGATGATTTAGATAGTAAGTTAGCATCTTACAGAGCTTCAGTGTCTTTATCAGCCTCAGTTACCACTGTTTTGGTGAAGTGTAAAAGTGTTGGTTTATGAGGACTCTGATTGCTAGATAAAGATGTTATGTTGTACATTTATCTGAAGAAGCTCAATTAATTGTCATCACAGCCCTTTTGAGTTAAAATTGCTGCTACTTATAGAGAGGATTATTTACTTTTTATATTACAACAGAATTAAAATATAACTTGATCTTTGTTAATGAGTTTTGAATATACTTTAAAAAAAATAAATGACATGGTCTTGGAAGAATACTTCTGTCAACACAGCTGTTATTACAATGCCCTATGCTTTTATTTTAAGCCTGCTGGGGGAACATAAGAAGGAAGAAAATTTTTTCTTCTGCTGGATGAAGTTTATTTGTGTGCACAATCTAAGAAAATGGAAAAGAAAAGCCCCCACTTCTGGGTAGAAAAAAAAAGGCATCTGTATCTATTAGCAAATTAAATATTTATTGAGGACTGTCTCATTCACATTCTGGGGCTAGCACAGTAAATAAGGTAGAACTTCATAATGATGTCGTTTACTGAATTATTTGGAAATAAAGTTTAAAGCATGAGCCTGAATTTAATTTTATGTCTGTAGTAACTTCTTGCACACACGAATTCAGATACAATGCGTGGTATTTACAACTATAGAGACTTAAATTAATAGAAACTGCCTATTGTGCGACCCCAATCTTGTCCTCAGAACCACTCTTTTGAGCCATGAGGTGATTAAGTAGCTTATCAGTAAGTGGGTTTATACAATCAATGATTCCTTTTTTATTAAGCGCACATTAAATACCTAACATATGTGATGCTATTCTTGGAAGAGAGGACATAAACATGAATCAGGAATAGTCTCTGCCCTTCTGTGCAGCTGCATGAGGAGGTGTTGGGACAGGGAAATGAGAGCTAGAGGGGAGTGTTGAGAATGTTGAGTGGGACCAAAGCAGTAGGAGATAGTCAGCTAAATAGTAGTGTGTTATAAGTGATAAAATAAAGCACAAAAGGCATGAAATCTGTCACCTATACCTGTGTTGACCTCCTGTTCTTTACCTGGATTTGTTTGTTTTTAACCCTTTCTTTTAGGCACTTACGAATAATTAGCCTTGGGAAGGGCAGGGCAAACTTAAGCTTAATTTGTGTTTGTTTCACAACCTCTGAGTTTCCAAGGTAATGAATTACCTGAGGGCAAACTCAGTGCATTGATTTAGTCACTCTTAATAACAAGCGTGTGGCTTCCAGGTCTATTTCTCTGAATACATTAACTTTGAATAAATAATCAAAATTCTTGGGCCTACATATTCTGCAGTTTCTATTTCAAAGCATAATCCTAATTCAACTTTTAAATATATATATATTTTTTGTTTTGTCCTAGAAGAGATTGAATAAATTGACCTGAACAAACTGCTGAGATAGAAGGAAAAAATGTAACTCAGGCACCTTAATCTCAACATGTCCAAAACAGAATGCATTATTTTCTACCATAACCTTGCTTCTTACTCCCTACCCATTTTTTCTTACCTTGATTGTGCCTTCAATGGATTTCTTTTTGCCAGTCTTCATACCTTCAAATCTGTTCTCCATATTGCTGTCAGATCTACAGGAACTACAAATATGAAGGGAATATTATATCAGCAGATAACATTTAACTGAGTAATAACTATGTACTATGTACTTCTGAGTGCTCAATATACAATAAATCTTAAAATTTTTACAATAGTATGATATCAGAACTATTACCTTTTTCGTATAGACAGAAAGACTAAGTCACAAGAAAAACTTGCTCTCAGTGACATACTATGTGCTAGAGGCAGGATTTAACCCCAGGATCCTGACTTGGGAAAACTAGGTCATAACTGCCATGCTACGCTCTTCTACTTAAGGCATTTGTTGTCTTTTAAGAGCCTACCACACAATTCAAAGTACACTTACATCTCATTTAATAACTTTAACTCATTGAACCTATTGCTAAATGAAAAATTAAAAGTAAAAAAAAAATACATTAATGAAAAAGATTATAATGAATTCGATCTCAACTTAAGATACCTAAACAGTTTTCACAGGTAGAAAAAGATAAAAAAGATAGCAATTCAACAATGGGAACATGTTTATGTAAATAATAAACAACAATTTGAAAGTAAATAAACCCAATTTCTACATCAAATGAAGGTTTATTATACTTGCCAAAAGAGGAAGAAAAGACTCGGGTGTGGATAGTGATTGGTGGATGCAGAGTGCAACGAAATCATTTGGAAGGCGCAATCTCCTTTCTGTCTCATTTTCTTCATCAATTCTTCACCCTTTTTGGACTTATGATTATCTTGTACTTAAGATTCACTTTATAAGTGATAGCACAGAAAAACACCTTTAGGACAAAATGAAGGGTA
Organism: Pteropus alecto; assembly: GCF_000325575.1. Lineage (NCBI taxonomy): Eukaryota > Metazoa > Chordata > Mammalia > Chiroptera > Pteropodidae > Pteropus > Pteropus alecto. Next base: position 1,702,151 of record NW_006443138.1, on the reverse strand, counting down.
AACCTAAGACCACATCTAGTATATGAACCCATGATGAAATTTCTTTCAAAAAATGTTTAGATTTATTCAAATGTGGTACTTAAATGTATTCCACAAGACAGCTTGCTGACTAAAAACTGATTAGTCAAGTAAATTGGTGAGCATGTCTCCCTAAAACAGTAACATCAGCATATCATATCTGAGAGTATATTTATTAAGTGGATTTTGGGAAAAAATATTGCTCTATTAAAAAAAAGGCTTTGTTCAAATAATGGCATAACTTTTCAAAAGCCATAGTGGTGAAAAATCATTAGCTAAACAGTTATTATGACATAAGTTTATACTTGGTACACCAAGTCCCCCGAGGTTCTGCCCTTGCATTGCTCTCCAGCCTCATCTTTTCCCCACTTCCTGTCTTAGACCTTACTTGTTGGCATTACTGCATTATTTATACTTGTGCATCCATACAGTGCTTGTTTCATACCTCAGTTCCCTCTGCATGGACTATTTCATTTTATACACACACAGCATGTTTGTAGCACAACTGAGTAATTCCAAATGTTGGAAATCTCAGTCTTTTAAAAAAGGGCTGCTAGCAAGCCTGCCCAGACTTTGCCCTCGAAATACACATTATCTTTATTTTGGTCAGAAAACAAATTTGCCTTCTGCCCTGTAGAGAGACACACTATATCTTCCATGGCTGGTTGGTATACAAACATTCCTGAACAGTTAGTCTGAAACAAAAGGTCTGTTAATGCCTTTGCTCACAAAGTTCAGAAACAGGAGATATCCTTGGAGAGTTGTTTCCCAGTAGTTGTTGCACTTGGTACACTGTATTAAAATTATCCATTTAAGTGTCTGGTGAGCTCATTTGGAGCAGAAATGAAATGAATAAATGAAGATCTTTAAAAATCTGGAACCCATGGGGCTACATCAGTTATTTTTATATAAGGTAAACCATTAAGCTACAGTAAGCACAATTGAATTTTAAATGTCAGGTAGCTCATAGACAATATGATCTAGACTCTAATATGTTTGAAAATTTTTCTTATTATATAATATTAGTCATTATTTATTATGCACTAAGTGCTGAGTTAAACTCTTTAAGAGTAGTGCCTCAAAATAGCCCCAAAGGCAAACCTGTGAAGTAGTACTATTATTATCTGATATTAAAACCAGACTCAGAAAGGTTAAGTAACTTGTTCAAAGTCACACAGGAGGTCAGTGGTGGAGATGGGATTTGAACTTAAGTGGTTTGACTCTGGAGCTTGTGTTTTTAAGCATTAAAATTATATAGCCCTTCACAGGTAAGGAAAGAAAAAAATCTGCATGTGTTACCTTAGGGTCTCTCAACAGATGCTCTGTCTCCAAAATGACACTTGGATAGACAGGACAAAAATACGCCCTATTAACAGGTTCCAGTATGCATTTGGGGAACTAAACTGGAGTATGTTTGTCTTAGTAAAGATGTCTCTGTCTTGCAAAGGAATTTCTGCGAGGTTGGTAAGATGTTAACTTTTTTGCTGATGAGTTTTGAGGAAGAAAAACCCACGAAGACATTATTACTGCTAACCTCCAGCTAACCCAGGACCAGAGCAGGCCAACTTCGTGAGTGTGTGGCTTATGCAGTCACACAGGCCCCCATGCTTAGAAGGGTTTACTTGGCTGATTTCCTGCTTGTCACTGTCTTGAAATTGTTAATGGCTTTTGAATAAAGGATACTGCATTTTCATTTTACACTGGGCATCTCAAGTTCTGTAGCTAGTCATGGGCTGAAGTCTTAGCTCACTCTTTGGAAGCTAATTATTTGACACTGGAGAAGGGAGGTGGACTGGCAACACCGAGAACACTACTAGCAAAGACCTTCAGTAACCTGAGGTTCTGCCACTATTCATACTGGACTCTGGAGAGAAAAGCTCAGGTCTTGAATTTTTTTAGGCTGGAAAATATCCACTTCCCCTAGTATTCGGTGATTCTACAGGATCACCTGGGGACTGATTTAAGATATTTATTGCAGAATACCAGTCTATTTTAAGGGAAGAAATATATATTACACACAGTTTTCCACATTCTTAAAGGTCTTAGATGTATTTTCATTCTTTATCCTAGCCTCATGATAGTTTGTTTTAGGTCAATTTAACTATTCTCTTTTATAGTAAGCACCAAATCAAATAAGAAATATTTCCTTTTGACAGGAATCAGTATCTACCTTTTCTGTTTTGATGTATGAGTTACATTTCTGTTACCCTTAGTAAATGTGAATGCACTTTGTGATTTTAGGGTATGTGTGTGTGTGTGTGTGTGTGTGTGTGTGTGTGTGTGTGTGAGTGAATGCACACACAAACACT
>NW_006443138.1:1691057-1699806 GCF_000325575.1 Pteropus alecto | reverse complement strand
ACTCTATAGCATCAAATTTGCTAGTATATTTCAGTGATGTTATCAAAAGCTTTGATTTGTAATACTTTAGTAATACCACTTAGCTGCTGCTGCTTTTTCTTTACTTTGCAGAGCCCTTACTTAGAGACTTTATGTGGACTTGGTCATATTCATTGGCTTCTGACAAACACCTAGGTAATCTGGGTCTTATTTTTCGTGGTCATTTTCTTTTGCACAGTTTCATCGCATCTCTGTAATCTTTGAGATTCCCTGCTGAGTTCTATCATTCCACCACAAATGAAATAAGCAGGGGCAAAAACACTTGATATGTGTATCAGTTTTTTAAAAAAAACCATTTGGCTTGATTTAGTTACTACATTTTGTCGGATATTAAGTTTAATTTTAATTAAAACAGAAATTCTGTTGGGAATGAGTTCCCTAACCTCCAGTTCTACAGAGCTGTATGTTTTACTGCTGCAGACCCAGCAGAGGGAGCCCGAGTTAATGAAGGAAACTCAGATGTCCTGATGACTCAGAACTAGTAATTCATAGTCAAAAGGTGATTTTGGGGAGTAAGGGGTGGGACGGGAGTCAGGATATATGGATATGTGTGTGTGTGAGAGAGAGAAAGAGAAGAAGGAAGAAGTAAAATAGAAGTTGCAAGCCATGTGAATTTTAAGATGTACATGAAATGTGAGAGGTATGATATCTTCTGAAGGAAAACAACAGAACTGATGGAGAGAAGCATTTGATTTTTAGATCCTGAGAAGGTACTTTATGTATAAATGTATAAACCGACTTTCTTTTTCTTACTTTTCCAGTTAGCCAATTCTCCCTTTAAAACTTCCTCGACTAAATTCTTATATATTTCCATTTCTTGTGATTTTTATATTTAGGATAATTTCCCAGCAAAAGCTTTTTAAAACTTTCTTCTTCAGTCTCTCACCTTACTGGCCCACATATTATGTGTGCATACATGTCTGAGCATAGAAAATCTTGGAGGCTATTTAAGTTTAGGCGAATATTTATTCAATAGATTAATCAATTAGTCTACCAACTATCCAAACAGTACTTATTGAACTTTTAGTACTATATAAGGTGTAAGATGTGTGTGTCTGTGTGTACAGGGAAGAGTATAGCCAGGAGGGAGAATCAAAACTGTTTTCTCAGTAAACTTACATGTAGCTGAGTAAATAAATGCGTTTGGTAAAAACAAAACATTATGTAACCAAATGCTAAGCAGTAGTTCAAAGTGCCCATAAAGTAAACTGAATATAAAATAGGCTTTCCTAGAAGAGAGACGCAGAGTTTTGAGGTAGCTACAAGAGCCCAAAAGGCTTCAAGGAGGATATGGCTGGACCTTCCCTGGTGGAGAAGTGACAAGAGAAAAAAGGCTGTGAGCAAGAAAGTATATGATTGAGATGCAGGGTCACTGGTGGGAGTATGCTGTTTGTGTACTGTATACGCTGCGGGGTGCCGTTCTCATCAAGCCTATGTGAATGGTGCTCCTGGAGGTACCTAGGGCCTTAGAATGAATTCTGGAGTGACTGTGGTTCTGCTGAACAGTGGTTCCTCACTCTTTGTGTATTATGACCTTCAGTCACTCTATTGAGAGGAACCTATAAAGTAGGGAACAGTGAGTACAGATTGGACTGTATAATCAGGCAGCCTGGATTTGAGTCCTGGGCACAACAAGAAATAGATGTGTGGTCTAGGGTACATTTCTTAACCTCTTTATGCCTTATTTCTCCCATCTATAAAGTGGCAAGATAATAATAGTACCCACTGCAATGGTTAAATGAGACAGACTATATCATAATCTGCTTAAAACAGTGCCTAGAGCCTAGTGAGCCCTGAGTGTTACTTGTTATTATCAAAGAGCTAATGTGTCACTCAGGCAGGAAGCCAATATCCTACTTTTTCAAGTAAAGAAATATTCCATTAGGCTTTCTGTTGTGAAAATCCTAGGTCTCAGCTAGACTACTTTGCCTTTTGCTGGTTGAGAATGATAAAGCAGGTCATATGGTTTAAGATTATACTGGTCACACAGGCTGATTTTTGGAAGTAAGCCATATAGCATGGCCCCTCTTATTTCAGTAAAAAGGACGACACCCATTTCCATAAGAATGACACCTGGGAATTTAGTGGTCCTGTGCTTGCATTGTCTCCACATTTTCCAGCTGTTTTGAGCCATGGACAGAATATAACTCCATGAGGTCACTGTTTATGTCCTGTGCCTGATGTTCACTCTTTTATTTTTATTTTTTTGAATGAATGGGTCAATGATTGAATGAAGGCATAATTTTTAAAATTATCCTTGTCCTCTCCTACAAATTTGTTGGCAGTCCTATTTCTAGCATGGGTGAGGTAGGCATTATGACAGAATGTCTTAAGGAATGTTTAATTAAATACCTTCTCTGGTGGTTTGTCATTGCCATAAAATGAAAATTATATTTTAGATCACTTTATAGTTTACAAATACTCTTAAACTTCATGTCATTTCCTACAGCATTCATGTGAATTTATTATTATTTCTTCCATTTAATAGATTGAGTAACCGAGTCTCAGTAGAGTTAAATGACTGGCTCAATCTCTCAAGCAAATTATTATGGACTTTGGACTTGATCTAAGGTTGCTTGACTGAAGATTTTCTTTAGATTTTTGTGGCACCATACTTTTTTCTATCTGAATTGGATGCCTTACGAATGTATTTACTCCCCTAAGAAGGATGGAGCCTCTCTAAATTTCTCATTTTTGTATACATTATTTGTGAGATTCAGTCGAGGCTGCTTTGGAAGATACCCAGAAGCTCACAGGGGATGTGATACTGGGCAGAACCTTGAGATGGGAGAAATAGTGAGCAAAGTTAGAATTTACCTTGGGTAGTTCATTGAAATCATGATGCATCCATTGGCACTGGAAGGCCTGGATGGGCTACTCCATTAGAGATTCTGAATAAAGGCAGTGGGAGTGTGGAAAACATACAGGCAGGGAAGGCTAGAAAATAGAAGACCTAAAACAGGCATTAAAAATATTTATAATTTTATGTAATGCTGGTCTTGCTCTTGGGTAGGTAGAAACCTAAAGCCAAGTAATTGAGTAGGCTGGAATTGTTTGACTGCATATACAAACAGGAGGGGAGAGTTTGGAAAGACACTGCTCTTCAGTGCTTTCTTCTCTTTCTTGGCTTTGGAGAAAAGCCTTCATCAAATGTGTTGGCAACATTCATCATCTCCTATGTCAGTATTTACATTACGGGCTGAAGGATGCCTAGAAATGGATTTTCTCTAACAAATTTTACTACTGTTGACTGTTTCAATTCTAAATTCCCAATGTCATGAAATTACTAAATGGACTCTTAAAAAAGAAAAAAAAAGCCTGCTTAATGAGACCATTGAAATGTACAATGCCATATCCTCTTAGGTGCTTAGTAATTACAAACATAATTGAACTCAATTAACATTTGTTGGTACTTCTATTAAATAACTTATCATAGTTGGTCCCATTTTAAATTTATTTATGGCTCTGTGATTACATTATGGAGCAAATTTGTGTTCTTTATATTATCTAGTGGAGTGCTTTAGATGTTTATTAGTTGTTCGTTAAATGGATTGGAAAACAAATCCTGTTATAGAGTAAAATGGTAGAGAAACACAGAAACAATATCTCTGAGATAGAGAATATTTGGCAGTTTACTTTTTGGTGTGTCATTTCTTTATTTGTGAACCAGTTATATACAAGGTGGAGATTAACTCAATTTCATCTTAGAGCAGAACTCAAAATAACTAATATAAAAAGATCGTAAAACAAATCATAGTGGGAATGCAAAAATAAAAATAGAAGTTGATATATGGAACAATGATTGCGCTTGCCTTTTCTACATTGCCATTGCTTTCTGTGTATGGTGTTTATATGTGTGAGTTTGTGTGCCTGTTTCAGTTAGTCAAAATAGATTTTTAAATATGCTGTGGTAAGGGGATTGGGGATGCTTAGTTGTCAGGAAAATCACCTTCATGTTTCTCTCCTTTGTATAATTATTCTTATTGTATATAATGGAACAAACAACTTTAGTTTGTACTCTGCAAGATTTTCATGTACAAAAGTATTGTATAAGTAATTAATATAAGAACTTTTGAATAGTTTATTTTAGATTCATGTAATGGTCATTTTCTATAACTAGAGATCAATGCCCAAAGAGTAAATAGTTCATTAATTGTAAAGAAAAATATGAAATTAGATCCTTACCTCACACTATATAAAAAAATCAAGTGCACATGGATTAAGGATCTAAATTTCAAAAGCAAATCATTAAACAGAAAATATAGGTGAATGTATTTTTGATCCAGAAGTAGGAAAATATTCCTTAAACAGGTATAAAACATGTTGATTATAAAATACATGAATTTTACTACATTAAAATAAAAAAAAATTAGTTCATCAAGAGACCACTTAAAGAAAATAAAAAGTCCTGTCACAAACCGGGGGAAGATATTCATAACATACACAACTGTCAAAGGATTGATGTGAAGAGTACGAAAACATCTACAAATTAGTAAGAAAAATGGACAAAAGTCCTTAATAGACAATTGACAGAAAAGGAACGTATATGACCAACAAACATATAAAACTATTCATTATATCTCATATCTACTAGTGATCATGGAAATGCAAATAAAGACAAAATAATACAATATCATTTTATTCTTTTGGCAAAGAATCAAAATCCTGATAATATCAATCATTGGAAAGGATATAGATCCGCTAGATATTCACTGCTGGTCAGAGTGCAAATTGGTATAATCATTTTAGAAAACATTGAACACTTTTGGAAAATGTTGTGTATTTGTATATCCTGTGACTCAGGAATTTCCCTGCTAGGTATTCAGTACAACTCATTTACATGTACAACAGAAAACATGTACAAAGATGTTCATATCAGTGCTATTTAAGGAATTACTTGGAATCAATCCAAATGCATATCAGTAGGACAGTGGGTGAATAAACTGTGATATATTCGCAATAAAATATAACACAGTAGTCAGATGAAGTACGGTATTTACAAATATGAATGAACTTTAGCAATATAATACGAGTAAAAACAAAGCCTGAGATGTGTCTCTTCTAATAGTGGTCATGTGGACCTCTTGCACCTTGCCGTTAGCTGCCCTACAAGATGGCTACCTATGTCTTTTGAGGTGATGAACTAATTTTTTTTTTATTTCCTTAGTCTCTCAAGGGGAAATTTAGGTAAGCTACACAGTATATATTTGAAGCCAAAGAATCTCAAATATCCTCCAATTTATTTTTTTGCAGACTAACTTCAGTAGGATTGTGTCTCATTCCAAAAACTAACACCTAATTGTACTTGTTTGACAACACAGGTCACTTTAAGGTAGGAAATAGATGACGTAGAGATGGAGAAAAATGGCTAATATAAGATAGAAGCTTTTCTCACACCCAAAAGGTGCATACAATCTAGGGTTGGCAAAGTGGCTTCCAAGTGAAGGGGCACTGAGGGCTGTCTTCTCCCCTCACCTTCTACCCCACCTCCCCAAATCAGATACGCAGTTTTCAGCATCATAGAAGCATGGGTCTAAAACTTATCTCTGGCCAATGCAATCAGTAAGGCTCACTTTTGGCTGCAAGTACTTGAACTGCAAGCAGTTCAGCAAAAACATTTAATTACTTCATTTTGTCAAGAATGTGTGTTCTCGATGGCATCTCTGTGAGGTCGTGAGAATCCTAGACCTTTCCTCCTCTCTTCTCTGTATTTTTCATCATGTCAATGTTTGGTCCTTGAGCTTATCATTTAATGTTTGGAAAATGGCCCCACACATCATATCCTCACACCAGTGTCCCAAACGGGTAGGAAGGAAGTGATACCATTTATGTCTTCCTTTTTTTAAAAAAAAAATTAGGAGAACAAAAGTTGCCTGGAAGCCCCTCAGAAAATCTTTGCTTACATTTTTTTTTGTTTTAAATTCAAATTTATTTAAATTAGAACAACAAAACAAAACAAAGCAGTTCACCCATTTCTCCCATCCCCACGCCTGCCTCTGGCAACCACCAATTTGTTCTCTGTATCTATGAGCTTGGTTTTTCAAATTAATCTATTTATTAGATTTCTCATATAAGAAAGATCATATGATATTTGTCTTTCTCTGTCTGACTTATTCACTTTAGCATAATACCCTCAAAGTTCATCTATGTTGTTACAAATGGCAAGATTTCATTCTTTCTTATGGCTGAATGACATTCCACTGTATATATACCACAGTTGCTTTGTCCATTCATCTATCGATCGATACTTAGGTTGTTTCCTTATCTTTGCTATTGTAAGTAATGCAGCAATGAACATGGGGATGCATATATATATATATTTTTGAGTTCATGTTTTTCTTTTCTTTGGGTAAATATCCAGAAGTGGAATTGCTGGATCACATGGTTGTTCTATTTTTAATTTTTTGAGGAACCTTCATACTAATTTGCACAGTGGCCACACAAATTTACATTCCCACCAACAGTGCACAAAGGTTCTTTAGTCTCTACATCCTTGCCAACACTTGTTATTTCTAGTCTTTTGGATAAAACAAGGACAAGAAAGGAAGCTGGATGCCTGAGTAAATACCACTGTGGATAAATGGCATTTGAGAGATTCACTTCCTAGTCTCTGGGTTGTGGTACAGTTCAGCTCCCTCTACAGGGCAGAAATTGGACATAACCTTGGGAAACTAGGGCTAGGGGGGGTGAGTGAGTGAGGGTAAATAAGGAAATGTATATTTAAATTTATTGAGATGATATTTTCATCAGACAGTTATAGAAACATCAATATTCAGAAAGTAGTACCTGAGTTTATGGTCTGTGATTTGTACCTGGCACTGTACATTCCATATGTGGTGGTTTAGTTACAGTGGTCTCTCTGCTAACAAGGACTGAAAAAAGATTGAGCTGAGCATGGCTTGATCCAGGGCTAGGGACTCATGAACTGTAAAACTCTTACCATAGCTCTTGTAACATGCTGTCATAAATTGAAAAAAATATCAGTACAGTGTGAAATACTGGCTTTCTGTAGCAGCAGGAAGGTGATCTTATATATAAACTCAGAAAATGGGGGCCTGAGAGGGAAGCATACACAGCTCAAGCAAATGGGAAGGTAATTCTCGTTAGTTTTCAGTTTGATAACATTCCGGGCATGATGAATTTATTAGTTTCTCTTCTAGACTTAAGGTTAAAATAAAAATGGAAAATGGCCAAATAATACGGTAGAAATTACTCAAAGGGGGTCAATATTTTTAGAAAATATTTAAAAAGAAAGGTGTGTTAGTTTTAGAAATTAGCATTGGCTTCAGTGACCACAATTACATGGCATTTGAACAATCCATAATTAGATCAGCCCATGTTCAATTAAATGATGCCCTTGAATTAGAATATGTCCTGTATCAGAACTATGACAAAATTATTAATAAAAATAAAGTTCTTGGAGGAATATTTGGGGACTCAGAGTTATGAATCAAATCATTCTAAGAAAAACAACCTGTACCACTACAATTGTGACAGTTGATGTAAATATGCCTGGAGGCAGCAAGCAGTGGTTAAAATCCTGGGATTTGAATTCAGGTCAACTCTGATTCAAAAGCTGGCTCTACCGCTGAGTATCTGTGTGAACTGGGCAGTGCACTTTGCCTTTCTATAAAATAGGAATATGAGCACAACTCCACAGTATTGTTGCAGATGTTAAATCCGATCACGTATTTAATGTGCCTAGCAATTCTTAATTTATATTATTATTAAATGTTTTATTACTTGGAGGTTTTTTAACAGCCTGACCCATGAAATAAAATGTTGTTCTTTGTTGGTTTAAACAAATTTGTTTAATTATTGAAATATTATGATTTTTTGCAATTTAATTTTGTTATACTTTAGAAATTATTGGTATGTGATAAAAGCTTTCATAAGGTTTTTCACAAAGTATGACCAAAACAGCCATGAAAATACAGGGAAAGAATGAATTCTTTAGGTAATACTCCTTATGGCTTCTTAAAATAGGAAAAAGAAGATAATTTTAATGGCCTCTGGCAGATATTAATGATAATATTTAATGTAATAAATGCTACAGTAATTTATATTCTATTTAGTAGCATTCTTACTTTAGTCATCCAGGAGATTTTAATGAAATGAACTGGTGAGCTTTTTACATGCTAAGTGAGGAAAGAGGAGGTGGTGGTTATGAATTTGCACTGATGAAAATATAAATGCAGAAGAGTTAAGAAGTTAAGTCCATTAATATCATCCTAATGAAATAACTTTCCTCTTTGGCCTCTTATTTCAATTTCCTCTCTGAATAAAAGCCTTACTTAAGAAAATACTTTATGTCAGAATTCTGAAAATGTTGAAGTCCCTAGACTAAAATTAAACATGACTTTAATTCACTACTTTATTTTCATTTTTGAAATAGAATGTGGTTTATTTGGAAAAATAAAGTGCAAGCCAAACTTAGGACTCTGGTAGCATTTACTTGAGGTTCTCTGTAGTTATTCTTCCTTCTTTGCCTTTTGCCATTTTGAAGAAATGATGTCTATCTTTTTTTTTCTAGTAGATTTATTAACTCTAATTGACTTTGATTGGTCCCCATTCTCAAATTTATTATTATTATTTTTAAAACAAACTCATAGATACAGAGAACAAACTGATAGTGTCCAGATGGAAAGGGGGTTGGGGAACTGGATGAAAAAGATGAAGGGTTTAAGATATACAAATTGCTGGTTATAAA
>NW_006443138.1:1647051-1691034 GCF_000325575.1 Pteropus alecto | reverse complement strand
AGGGAATATAGTCAATAATATTGTGATAACTATGATGTCAGATACAGGTAGTAGACTTATCGGGGTAATCACTTCATAAGGTATATAAACGTCTAATCACTATGTTGTACACCTGAAACATAATATTTTATGTCAACTGTAACTGAAGAATAAAAAAAGAATTATCAGAAATACTTTATACTTTTACCTAATTGCAGAGTGACCTAAATTTTTGGTTTGTTTTAAACTTTCTACGAGTTAGTTTTATTACTGGTGAATCTTAACAGCATAAATACATGAAAGCAAAAATGCAAAAAAAAAAATGCCTGCAGAGCATTTAAGGAAGCAGAATGTTTCTTGTTAAGATTTTGTCTTGACCTTTGTCAATGAGGGGAGCAGCAGAGGGCGATAGTGAGTAAGGGTAGAGTATCATTTCTTGAGAGATTCTTTACTGGAGTCAAAAGGTAGCTGTGAATCCTTTGAAAATAGAACACACTACTGCAATAAAGGAAGCTCTTTTACAAGTCCCTCCATTGCTGCTGGTACTCCTGACAGTGAAACTATTTTAACTTTTAATTTGCTGAAAGGCAAATAAGGCAGCTGTCTTCACAGTAGGAAGTTAGGGGTGAATGTTAGAGAAACAGCTTCTCTTTTCATGTAAATTAAAGGAGAATATACTAAAGAAAAGTTTACTGTTACTCTACAGACTCTCAGCAAGCAGGCCAGAGTGTCATCGTCAGTGATTCTCTTGCATCTTCTTTTAATTTGCCGAACACATTGGATCTGAAGGCAGATTTTAGATCAACAGCATTGAAGCATCCTTTTTCTTTTGCATCTTCCTCTACCTTCCCGAACACAAAAAACCAAAAAACTTTTTGGATGATGTCTGAAATTAGTACTTTACTTTCTGTTTTCATTAAACCTTCATTCTTTGTGATATATATATTTTTTAATCAAAGCATTTTCCTAGAGGGATTGAAGCACATGTAGCAAGAACTAGGATTGTACCTATTTTTCATTAAATAGGATCTGTGTTAACATGTGATCTACTAATGGTGACAGCCTCTGGATGATTCCTTTTGATGTTGCCCTCTAAAGGTCTCATCAAAAAGCATTACTCTCTACATTATCCCCTTCTGACTTTTGGTGGTTTTGTTTTATTTGGCTATTGATTGGTATTACACATCCCTCTTAATGCTAACATTAGATGATGCTTTATAAGAGCACTTAGTGGAAAATTACTGTATATAGGTAGAAGGTTCATGAAATAGTTTGAACTATGTGTCTGGGATGCATCATCAGCCAAATATATGTTCTAACTATAGGACTGATTGGAAATTTTGGTAAGTTGATTCATTTAACCTATCTCTGCTATACTTTTTGTCCTTTGTATGGTAACATGCATTATTTAGATGAATGCAAAACTCCCCTTTGCACTCAATATAATACATTTTTAATGACTAATGATTGTATAGATAATCTCATACATGGGAGCAAAAGGGGTTTCCTTTGGTTATTATAAATTTACTTCTGAACAAATTAAAAATGAAATCATCATTCTTGTCATAAATGGTCAGGAAAACAAAGGCTTATTAAGAATTTGCTCTTCCTTGGTGAAATATATTATCAATAATCATTGCAGTTCATAATGCATGTGGTTTGGCGTGATATCTTAATTTATGCTGATTTAATGGTTTAGAAACCATTTTTGTTTTACTCTTTTTGATTTTCTCTTTTGGAGACTTGCAGTTTTCCACAAATCTTCTGTAAACAAGTTTGCATTGTGGTAATCACACTGAACCTGTATGGTTTAAGGACCAATACAAATTAAGAGGCTCAATTCTCTGTGTTGAAAATAAAGAAGGAGACTTCTCTCCACTTTTTCTTAGAACATTTACTATAGCAAATTCATGGTTGTAAGTACTTTCTTCTCTCTTTCCAATGCATAGAAATCCTTCTGGAAACTGGATAGGCCTTTCCTCAGTTTTATGACCCAGAAATATTTTCCAGAAGGTCTTGGGAGCCATCTCTTTGAAATGTAAACATCAGGGAAGATAGTACCCTTCTCCCAGTGTCTGTGGGAGGGCAGGAGCCTAATTTGGTGGGAGCCTTGTACCAAGTTCCAAAACTACCTCCTGTCATAAGGATGTGAGGTTTGTTTTTCCTTTGGATAAAGCCAATTACCAGGTAAATTTAAAATGAACTATGTGTGACAAATGGTGCTGTCAAGTCCTCTTATTTGAGGACTGGTTATTTATGTTGAAAATATGTATGTAATGATTTGTGTCTGAGGATAGGATTTCCTTCCATCTTGGCAATCTCTTAGCAGATTGCATGTGATGTACATTACATTCTGGTTTAATTTTTCTTCAAAAATAGAAAAATTTTTTTTCTATTACCTTTGGGAGAGGATTTCTGAGTTGTGAGAAGATTTTGTTTTTCAATTATATTTCCCCAACATTGGTCATAGACTATTATGAAAAGTGACACTTTGACCAGTTGTGCCTTTAGTTGTGCTGTCTTTCCTTCTTTAACCAGAGAGAAACTTTTTGGCTAAAAAGCACCGAAGTTGAATAGTGTTATGTAAAAAAGAAAACAAGACTGTTTCATTAGCATTTTTTTTGCAAAAGAACAGCTTTCCAAATTCAAATGTGAAAGCTATTGTGCAGATAGCAGTAGCTAAGTGGCACGTTTGTTACTTTTTCTTTTAATTACTTAATAAATTCTCTCAAACAATCTCTATTTTTATTCTTTTAAAGTTACCACTATTCATTTTAAATATCACTTGCTTTCAATTATACAGTTTGTAGAATCCTGCAAAATGTTAAACTTGGCATTGCTAACTCAAAGGTGAATTGTGGCACAGGAATGATTTATGCCCATGGAATTGCAGAGGTCTAAAAATAGGGCTTGATGTTATATTAATATGTACTGCTGTACATAGGCACAATAGGGTTAGAGGAGGATGGAGTTTCATCCCTGACTCTCAGTTTGCTTGCTTTTGTTTCCGAGTCTGAGCAGCACTGGAATAATTAGACATTGCTCATTTTTCGTTTATGTCATTCCTATCAGTGCCTATCATCCTGCTCTGCCAGCTCCCAGGTGTCTACAGGGAGGCATGTAGTCTGTAAATACTCTTTCTGTATAACTCCAATTGCTGTCTTAATTTGAAGATATCCTTCATATATTGGACTGGACAATAACAGACCATTGCAGCTAGGTTCTGATGGGGTAAGTATGTGACTTTGACCTTAGGATGAGATCAGAAATAAAAGTGTTCAGGTAGACATACAGCAAATATTACAGATTCCAAGAAGGTGTTTTTGTTAGCAAGGTGATTGCCAGCATTTCTGGGCAAGCAGCATTTCTGAACGAAAGGCAAACATTTCAGTCAATATTTCTTCTGGTTTGAATCTTCTGATTTCAGATGTAATGAGTGAGATGGTAGTGTTGACAGATGCTTTTCTTCAACCTTTCCAAGTATGAACTTTGATCAGATGAGTGGAAGTCATGTAATTGAGTTCACACATCTATTGTCAACAGGGCTAGAGATTGCATGAACCAAAGGGTGTGCTGTAGAAAAAGAAATGAAAGCTAGTACCATCCTGGATATTATAGACTGAAGTGGACTGTCGCCAAGACAAAAAAAGTGATGATGAAGTAACTGTTCTCAGGATAACCCCAGAGTCTTTTTAAATAAAATCTATGAGGATCGAACATGGTAGCTATAGGTATGCCTACATATCATAAGTTGCTACCTTAGTTTTTCTCTACCAGGATATATTTGATTGTCATTATCTTACTTTTAGCTGATGAGGCAGTGGGTCCAGGGTATAGTACTGTTCTATAATAAAGGAATTGTTTTGATTTCGATGGTAGCTTTGGAATTCAATAAAGCCATGATAATTTAGAACATTTCTGATGCTGTTATTTTAATAGGTAGCTCAGCTATTGGAATTTACTGGAAAAGATCTCAGGGATCACCATCTCAGCAATAATTTTACATCTGTGTAATGGTTTCTATGTTGCTGTGGTGTAACAATGTGGAAAATATTATATTAGTCATCAGGTGCCAATTTAAATACACACTGGAAAGAGTAATCTAACTTTCAGGGAGTATAAACTTGATCTTAATACATGTCGATGTTTAATTTAATTGTGACCTTTAACTTATACTTTTTGAAGAAAATGTCTCATGTTTTCAGAACACGAACTATCGAAAAGTAAAAGTGATGTGGCTGACTATTTATTTGTTTATTTATTATTATTTATGCCTACAGCACCTAGTCTTCCTAGATAGTCTCCCATCCAAGTACTAACCAGGCCGGACGCTGCTTAGCTTCCAAGATCAGACATCGGGCTTGTTCAGGGTGGCATGGCCATAGACCATGGACTATGGCTCCATTGGGGTGTGAACCCAGGACCTTCTGCATGTAAAGCAGACATGCTAATCGCTACACTATGGAACTATGTCCTAATATTTTTTAATGGACTTAGAAAAACATTTAAAATATAGCAGTAGTTTCTTTGCGAATTTAGCCCATTCCATTTTAATCCAGATAATAACCTAGTGAATCTGCTCAAATTACCTACTTTAAAATAAAAAAAAAAGTATCATCAAGAGAGGACAAAGCACTAATATAGTGAGAGCAGGAAAGAGATTTTCCTCTTACACTCTTAACAATTAATTATGCTGCAAGAAGCAGCTTGCTCCCACTAGCTTTACCTCAGCTTCTTAACCAGGCAAACTCCTACTTGTCATTCTAAACCCATTAGTAATGTTGCCTTTTGTCTTGTGACTCTTCACAACCTTCTGTCCTACCCACAGGCAAAGCTGATGACTCGCTCGGCACTTTGTTCATATTTTAAAATTTATTTTTATATTTTCTCCTCTTTTGACTGTGAGTTCCTTGAGGATAGAGACTATTCCTTATTTATTTAAATACCCATTGTCTGATGCTAAATCTGGTATTAGACCTAGAGTAGGTACTCAATATTTTGTGAAAAATGAGAAAAATGAATGGGCTCTCAAACAGACTTCAGAAAGGGTCTATCTTTTTTGTGTTAAAGTACAACTTTCAATGCAGGGTGGTGATGGTGTATCCCCTCTGACAGATTGCTCTTGCAAAAGCTGCACCTAGGCTCCTGCAGCTAATCAGCTACAAATCTACCTGGGAACCCACGTGTTTTCCACAGTAAAAAAGAGCCATGGCTGCTTATAGCAGAACCAACTGTGAATCTAAGGAAATGTGATAACCCACTATTGTATGATGAGTGCACATCTTCAGGTAAATGCAAAAACCTTCAGTGTAAGTTCAGATTCATGATAAGCATGATTATGGATCAGAGATATGTTAATTCTTTGCACCTTTAGACTTATTTAGGAGATGGTTGGATAATTTAGTGTCAGCATGGTACCATATGGGTCAAGTCCATGAGGTAAGTATATTTTAGCGCTTGGGAATCTCAGGTGAGCATGGGTTGTTGGTCAGAAATCTAGACTGTAGAGTGTCGGCTCCTCAAGCTGTCCTTATGTTCAAAAGATGTTAGAGGGATTTCTCAGAGTCCTTAGAACTTTCCTTTCCTGGGTCTTGGTTAATTCTGGAGCACTCTTGAAAAACAGACTGATTCACAGTTGTTATTAGATAATCTGCTACTAATTTAGGCCATTTCTTCATTGTGAATGTTTGTGCATGTGAATCTGAGTTTCTCCATGTGTGAGTATTGTCTTAGTTTGGGCATCCATAACAGAGTACCATAGACTGGGTGGCTTCAACAACAGCCATTTTTTCCCCTCACAGTTCTGGAGCCTGGATATCTGATATCAGGTTGCCAGCATGGTCCAGTTCTTGGTAAGAGCCCTCCTTTTGGTTTAGTCTCCTCTGGGTATCCTCATATGACAGAGAAAGAGTGCAAACTGTCATGTTTCTTTATATGAGGGCACTAATCCCATTCATGAGGGCTCCACATTTACGACCTAATTACTCCCCTAAAGGCCCTGCCTTCTAGTACCATCACTTGAAGGTTAGAATTTCAATATAAGAATTTGGGGGGACACAAACATTCAGCCCATAACAGGTATGTCTTAGAGTGTCACAATTAAAAAGCATCCTGTAGGAAACTAGAGGATGTAGCTTATCGTAGTGATTAAGATCTCTTTTTCTGATATATCTCTACCATTTACATAACTTTCTAAGCCTCGTTTTCCTCAGTTTCTGTGATAACAGGGATCAAAGTAGTACCTATCTTTAGGCCACTGTATGAGTTAGGCAGTGCGTCCATCCCCAAGGAGCATCATTCATATTGCAGTATATGTGACAGGCACCCTGAAGTGTGAAGAGTACCATGAGTGCAGCCACTATTGGAAGACCTGCTTGGTTATGAGTTAATGAGTCACTTCATATACAGTGCTTACTTAGCACAGGGCTTGGCGTTGAGGTGTGCACAACTAATGGTCACCTTCATTATTATAGGAAGGTTCTCACTCTTCTTTTAAGAAGTTTGGATACAATAAGAGGTATGACATGGGCTATAACAGATAATATTTTAAATGATGCTAACAGGTGAAAGGGATTAAAAATATCCATTTTGTAAATCATTACTAGAGTCTATGTTTAGAAATCAGCTTCTTGGCTAGAAATCCCAGACCAAATTGTATATGTATAATTACAAACACATTTTATGTATTTGAAGGTGATTTTCTATCTAATCCTACTTTCTGAGATGCTAATCCTTTAGAATGTAACTTTTTCTATAAGTAAGGAAATAAACTGAGGAGGCCTCTGAAATAGCAGTTTCAAAGACCTTACTATACAGACACAAAATTGACTTTCTGGGTTCTTTCAGAATTTTAATGACTTTTAAACTTGTAGTTATTAAACAACATGGGGACATCCGTAACTGATTGAAAGAGCAAACCTAAAGAGGTGTGTGTGTGTGTGTGTGTGTGTGTATGCACGCACATATATGTGTGTGGGGAACTACTATTATGAAGAGGCAGTGTTTGTGGTACATACAGTACACAATGATACCAAATGGAATAGTCAAAAGCTTTACCTAGAGGGGTAAAAAAGAAAAATGAAAAAAAAAACAAAACCCAACTCCATACTGATGATTATCCCTGAGATATTAAGGAAACATGCTCCATATTTTGTATTTTAAAAGGAAATTCACATCTATAATTTATTCCTATTTTATGACCATTTATTAACTAAAACATAGTCTAAATGAAAAAAAAAAAAGATGGTTAAGAGGAGACAGCATGATATGGTGAAAACAGGACTTGGAGTTAGATTGGGTTTACATTCCACATTCATCTCTTATGCTCAAGGGATATGGGCAGGTTACTCAATGCTGTGAGTTGTTTTTTGTTTTTTTTTAATCTATAAAGCGAAAGTGGTACTTCCCACCATGCAGGGGTGCTGTGAGTCTGGGATGACATATATGTTAAGTGCAGCCAGCAAGGGACAGGCACATTACTGCTTCTAAATGTATTATTTGCCTCCTTATCTGCTTGGTGAAATTTATTTATCTGAAATACCCCATTCTCAATGAGATTTTACTACTTTGCTATTTCTCTGACTAGAAATTAAATTTATGATGCATACTTCAGACAATAACTGGTCATTGAACTCAGTAATTATTAACTTTGAATGATTTATATACTGTTAAAAACCTAAGGTATGAGTCTGTAGTAAAGTGCTTGGGTGGTCTAAGAGTCTCAGAACTATTTGTTTTGTAGTTTTTGTGAGACTTCTGCAGTGTTATGACACTCTAGTATGAAGAAGGAAAGATAAAATTTATTTATTGCCAGTGCTACTGAAGTTAAGAAGACTGATCACATTCTTGTGTTAAATGCACTTTTAATATAGTTTGGAAAATGGTTCTGGGCTGTGTTACAATTCACTTTTTTTTTTCATTTACTCTTAGGTGCTTGTCATTATTATATATCTTATTGATTTGGAGGATGTTCTAGAGACTTACACTATTGATTAGACAGAGTGTTTCTATATTTTGTGATTTAGCAGTTTTTGCTCTTTGTGTTATTGTTACCACTAGAATCAAATTGAAAAGACCCATAGATTCTTTTCTATCACGGAATTTTTAGAGTCTTTTATGATATTTACAGGATTAAAGAATTTTATGAGAGCTGCCTAATTTAAGTTTATCTAAAATATGCCATCTGCTTTGTAACCTCAAGTGATCTTATGGTTTATTAGATTTATTAAGCAAACATTTAATGTGTACATGTAACGTAATAAGCTTCCCACAGGTGTCTAATTAGGCTTTAATTTCTGCTACTAGAATTAAATCCAGTAAAATGTGTGTAGATCTCTAAGTTATAGTATCTCTCAATGTTAACAGGTCAAATATGAATTTCTATTTTGGTTTAATTTCAGTTTTGATATCTTTAAATCTCTAATGGAGTCTGATATCAGATCTCTACATTAAAGAGATGATTCTTCAGTTTTGGGAGGTTACTTTATCGTCAAGGACTAATTCTGTTGTGACAGAGAACTCCAACTCAAACCAGCTTAACAAAAAGAATTGATTGGCTCAAGTATCTCAGAAGAATACTGGGTTCGATCTCAGAATTGGAGGAAGAGAAGGAAGAACTAAGGCCTTAGTGAGTGGAACTGGGGATTTCATGATAACAGAAATCTCTCTCTCTGCCAGTTTTTTTTAAACCCATGTTTGTTTCTTTACACATTTGTTCTATTTGGAAGGATTTTTCCATAAGGTGGGGGACATGGCCATTGCAGCCCAAGCCTTGCAACTTCAGTGAACAAATAGCTTCTTTCTCTTCCTGTTCATTTGTCAGTGCCGGGGAAGACTCTGAATGGCCAGGTCTTGGTCATATGCCCATGGAGGTAATGGGAAGGCTTGCTAGGCACAGGCAAGTTAACCTCAGTCATTCACTCCTGAATCCTATTGATAATCTGATGAATATTATATACCTCTGCAGGAAAATTCTAAGCACAAATAGATCTAAATATTTGTATGTTCTTTCAGAGAGCTAGCTCCTAGTCTCTCCTTAAAGGTTTATGGACATCCAGTTAAGGACCCCTGTGATAAAATGTTAAGGCAACAATGATTCATCATTGAAATAAAATTTTGGCAAATGTGTTTTCAGTTCATATATAGTAAACTTTTTCTGTTTAAAAGTAGTGCGTGTGTGTGTGCGTGCATGTGTACGTGTGTGTCTCTCCAAGTAGCATTTAAGGAAATATCTCCTTGTAGTATAAAGGAATATAAAGACTTTGTTATCTGGGGATCAACTTCACAGCTTAAAATATCTTTAAATTTTAACAAACAGTGAGAAGAACCAGAACTTGCCTCACGCTGCTTATTTGATTTGCCACATAGAAGAAAAGAGAGATCCTAGTATCTCTAATAAGTCAAGGTTTTCCATAAGAAATCAGAGTTGGGTATAAATGGCTCGAAGAGATAGCAGAAATTCACTGAAAAGAAATTGAATCCACCTGGACTACTGTCTTCCCCTATAATTGGCCTCCTAGCTTCCACTCTTGTCGTCTTAGTTCTTTTCCATGTATCTAAGTATTTGCATATTCCATTCCCATGGAAAGAGCTAAGGCAGAGCAATCATTTAAGATATAATCAAGCAGATCATGTCAATACTATTCAATGGCCAATCCTTGTGCTCAAAATATTTAACATGACCTATAAGTCTTGATCTGGCTCCTACTTCTTTCCCCACTTCGTCATTGCCAGTTTCACCTTAGCCATTGACAGGACATCTTTCAATTCATTACATGTGCCAAGCTCTCATTGTTACTAGGTCTTTTCCTATATTATCCCTTGAATGTCCTCTCCATGTTTTTTTTCTCTCTCTCCTACTTACCCTTTAGGCCTTGGTTTAATTATTATTTCTTCAGAAAGGCCTTTGGGAACCTAAGCCTAAATGAACTCCTTTCTGTTCTTCCCCCGATAGTATTGTATTATTGCAAGTTGTAAGGATATACTTACTTAATGTCTCTCTCCCTTTTGCATTATAAGTTCTGTGCAATCAGGTATTATCATGTCTGTTTTTTTTACTTGGTGCCTAAGTGCTTGGGACATAATTCTTACTCAATAAATGCTTTTCGAATAATCAGTGAAGAAACGGAAAGGGAATAGGGGAGATTAGAAACTAATGCACCGGCTGACTACAAAGCCTAGAAATAGCAAGGGGGTGATAAACAACAGTAGACATTCCAGTGTGGGGTCAGAGATACATGCAGAAAGCCCACAGAACATCATTGCAGCCTGGGGCACAGGGCTGTATGATTTCAGGCATGTGCCCATGAGGACGTGCACAGGCACATGCGCCTCCTGCCCAACATCCTCTGAGTCAATCGGTGTGACATTTGGGAGGCCTGGCAATCAGTACAGGTTAGCAGCCTGGGGAACAGTTTGCACACTGCCTGTGACAAGCTAAGCCATTTGTGCCCATGGTGCAACACAAGCTCCACTGCCTGACTTGACTTTATTTGTAACATGGAGTTATCATTATTGAAATATTGGAAGTTGCTCTGTATACTTCAGAGGTATTTTCATGAAGAAAAGTCAAAATTTGATCATTTACCTTCTGAGAATATTTACAAAAGTGGAGAGACTTCAATTGTAATTGAGACCTACAATCCTGGAATATAAATTACGTATAATAAATCATTATTATCCAATTTAATAAACCTTTTTTTAATAAACCTTATTCCCCTGCTTTTTCAGTTAATATTTTGCATTTCCTTATCTATGAATAGAATCACATTTTGATGTGCAACATGTCCTTTTATCTCAGCTTGTTTTTTTTTAAATGCTTTCTTTTTGATTCAAGTATAGTCAGAGCACCCTCACTTTCCCCCTGTTTTCTCTATAGTACTTATGTGCTTCTATTGTTTGAAAGAGCACATCTCAATCTAACCAACATCTTTAACATCAAGATAGGAGTCTTCAGATCCATCTGGGGAGTTGTACTGTGCCTAAAGGCATTAAGAGCCCACCATTAAGAGCCCCCAAAGAAGAGGACCAAAAGTCACCCCTCTGCTTCTTTTGATAGACTTCTACATGTTATCGTGGGATGCTGGTTTTATGATAGTGGGACATGGTAATGTAAAAAGGTATTAAGAAATATACGGCGAAATAGAGAGCCATCTTTCTAGTATCAGTCTTTGTAAAAGTTTACTCTTTAAACCAGATCTGTAATACCATTTTCCTTGGAGATTTGCATAACTGGTTCCTTCTCATCTTTTATATTTCAGTTTAAATATCACATCCTCAGCCAGGCTTTCTGAGGTAGGCCAGTTCACAAAGGCTTGGTTCAAACTTGAAGATTGGCAGAAAAGGATTCTTCATCTTTGAGCAATGTTAGTTTTCTTTTGTAGTACTACGAATCAGAAAATAAACAATGCAAGGGTACTCATGAGTTTAATGAGACAATGATGAGAATGGATGCAAATTCCTGGAATCCATGTTTTTCAGAGCCTCACCCTAAGTTTAATAGAATCAGGTGTGAATCCCTTAGGTACGAGGGATTTCTGCCCTTTAACCCTTTTTATACTAGTGTGAGAGTTCGGCATATCAACTCATGGGGGTCTGCTTTGTTAAAAGAATTTCATTTGAACTGTGCCACTTAGATAAGGATACTGGATTCATAATTTCTTGCTGTGGCATTTATGCATTGTATTCACTGCTGTACCATTTGGCCTTACATGGTTTCAGTGTGTTGGGCCTGACTGGTCTTCTAGACTAGGGATCCCCAACCCCCGGCCTGTGGACCAGTACCAGTCCGTGGCCTTTTAGGAACCTGGTCACAAAGTGGGAGGTGAGCGGTCAGTGAGTGAAGCTTCATCTGAATTTGCAGCCCCTCCCCAGTGCTAGCATCACCACCTCAGCTCCACCTCACATATAGACATTGGATTCTCATAGGAGCACTGGTCCTTGGTGCCAAAAAGGTTGGGGACCACTGCTCTAGACCTTTCCTATCCATCCCCTTTATTCTCTACCACATTGCATGTTTTTTTTCCTTCGTAAATTTGAATGACGCTATTTAATTTGTTTACTTGTTTCTTGACTCTCTATCCCTCAAGATGTTAACTCCAGTGGCATGGCAATTATATCCCTTCTCTCAAGTATAGCCTAAGTGGCAAGCACAGTGTCTGAACACTTAAGGACCTTGTATTTCCTCCCATAGTTTCCATACTTATGATGCTCTCATGGTTGTACATATCATGAGGTAGGGAAGTTTTCTAAGAGTATGCAAGCCAGACACTTTTACTGCATCACTCAGATACCTTAGCAAGGTCTTATCTATGAGGTCTGGGACCTGGGATCTGGATGTAGACAAGCAGGTATAGTGATACTATTAGAAACATCTTCGTCAATGGCTGATGATTTATTGTTATCTCCCCTCATACCTGCAAATTATTACCTTTGAAACATACATATTTCCAATTCATCATGATCATTTGGCCAATACTCTAAGCAATATAGTTCTGTAGTTCAGAGAACAGGTTCTTGATTGAATCTCCAGTGTTCCCATCCTGTCTCTACCTTTTTTGAGCTATGTGATTTTTAGTGGTTTCTTAATCTCTCTGATTTTAGTTTTATCATTTTATAAATGAAAGTAAAATTTTACGAGACTCTTGTAATGGTGAAATAAAATAATATGTTCAATGTGTTTAGAACAGTATCTGGAAGAGAATAACATTCAATGTTACCAAAATTAAATAAATAAATAGACAATTCAGGGATAAAATTTAGGTTTACATTTGTTTTTCCCTATGTTATGTGTCCATTTGAAATTTTAAGAGGTAAATTAATTTTTTCCTAAAATTCTAAATAAAGCCAAGAGCCACTTTAGTGATACAGATATTTTTAAAGTTGGGAGACCAACCCTGAGAAGGATGGGGAAGGTTGATTCATAGGTACCTGAATTTACAAATATCCACAGTAAGGAATTTAAAAAACACAAAGTTTCTGGATGTATAATCAAAGTGATATCTCTCAAAGTATTCACCGCTAGAGGCTACACACATGGCAACCCTGCTGCAGTTACTCAGTACATGTTAAAAATCTCCTCTTTGAACTTCAGATTTGCCTTCAGAGCGAATTTACAATCTTTACAAGGACATCTGCCTTTTTATTTCGTATTTAAATCCTGTTTTAGATTCAAGACAGTATTACTCAATTTTATCATTCACCTGATTTATTGGACTTGACACCAAATAATTTTGGTTCTTTAAAAATAATCCGCTCTCAAACTATGAACATGTGGTCCTCTGAGAACAATCAAAAGTGTGATGTGGGCTTTGGTGATGTTTTTGAAGGTGATGTTCCACAAGCGTTATGAGCATATGGCACTATCACTGGAATATAGTGCAGCCTTGCAAGGTTATCACTCTGAGGAGAACATCACCTATTTGGATATGTAATTTCTAGCAGTTATTATCTTTATAGCTAAAATTTAGACTCTCCAGAGGATCTTGTTGATTCTTTGCTTTTAAGATACATAATAACTTTGAAGCTCAAATTCATTTGAATGTATGAATTCTATTAGTTAAAAAAAAAACTCTAGCAATGCCAATATGCAATCTATTTTTGTCATCACAGGATCTTACCATTAAACATTTATTTTAATTGCACATATTCGAAATCTTCATTTTCATCATCAGTACTTGATAAACCCATAGCATGCACACGAGAGTGGCTTATGTTAAAAACATAAATGCATTCAGTCTTTGATTTATATCACAACATATTCCTAAAAATGGTGCCATAAAGCAGATATTTTCCCAAAGGGACAATATTGTTGGAGGTTTTGCTACTAACCAATGACAGAAAATCAAATAAATCAGCTGTAGCAAAAATGCATTATAAATGCAAATTTTAACAGGCAAGGCTTTTATAATAGTCTAAAATAATAAAGTATACTATCAAATATCCATAAATATACTGGATATATTGTTGTAAAGAGGATATAAATAGGATATATTTATATTGCAAAGAAAACCTCTATTGGCATGTAAAGTTGACTGGAAACTAATGTCTGATCAATAATAAATGATAATTGTTCATTTACTTATAATAGTTTTAAAAATTATATGGGATTTGGAGGGAGCAATTTGTGGGGCGTGTCTCTGAAACTGTCTAAGGAAATTTAAACATTATACCTTTTCTCCATTGACAGAATATTCCTGCAAACAGGCAGATATGTAAAAAAATCATACCATTAACCTTGGAGCCAACTCTTAACCTATTTTAGTAGATTTTCAATACATTTGTTAATGAGATTGATTGACTTATCCATTCATCGACTCAAGAGATATACATTAGACATCTATCATGTTCCAGGTCCTGTTCTGGAAACTGGGCTATTAGGTTGGGAAGTTGAATAGGAATCACTATAGGAGGCTGAAAATAAGTGGAAGGAAAACCTAGTGAGTGTTGTGTTGGGGAATTCAGAAAGATATTTCGGGGTAACAGGGCTGATTATTTGTGTCAGGTAATATGAAGACCGAAAACTAACCATAGAATTTATCAAGCTGAAGTGTCTTTTGTGACCTTGATAGGAGTGGTTTTGGAGGAGGTAAAAGCTGGTTAGAGAGATCAGGAAGCTGGATAGCAGAGATAGGAGTTAAACAACTCCTTTGGGGAGGTTCATTGAAAAGGGTTGGAGAAAATGAAGTGATTAGGAGATGAAGGTACAGGGGAATGGAGTCAAAGGTTTTTTTTTTTTAACTAGAAATAAAATCACAGCATGTTTGTGTGTCTGTGGCAATGATTTAGTAGAGTGACAATCTGCTTATATAGGAGTGAAGAAAGAAGAGCCCAATCAATGTTCCTGCGTAGGTGTGAGGGATTGAAATCTAGTGCACAAATAGATCTTAGCTAGGAGCACAAATCGCTCCATGTTATCAAGAAAGAAGGTAGAGCATGTGGGCACAGATGCCAAAAGATGAATAGATGTAGCAGTGGGTATTATTTTTTAAAAATTATTTAAAATGTTCAAAGGATTCAGTATTGTTGCCCAGTATCACACCAGATAATGATCCACTGAAAACAATATATCACTCAACTTAATAGTCTGTTGACAGTCATTTGGAAACTCATTAAAAACACTTAATAGCAACTTTTCAAATGGTGCTTCAAAATCTTCGTAGAGCAGGTCTGAGACAGTTATGGAAAAGTATTGTGAATGAACTTGCCCTTTGCCTTCAATTTTAGTTGACCTTGACAAATCAGTGAATGAATAAACAGCAACTGGGATCACCTAGGTGTGGCTGTTAATTTGGGACCTTCAAATGATTGCAATAAAGATATGAGTAATGAGAAAAGATGGCAAATAGATTTATGAGATCTGAATTACTGGGTCTGACTACCAATTAATTAGTTCTTCATGGGAATTTTGATGATCCTCTTCTTCTTCACCCTCTAGTGATAAGAAGGTTGTAATATACATGCCATAAAAATGTAAGGTCTATATCTGGAGAGAGGTTATGTAATGGATTTCCATATGTTTATGTTAGTATATACATTACGTTAAAGAGGGAGACAAATATTTAGTATACATCTACTGTATGCTAAGCATGTGCCAACCTCTGTAATGATGTTATTTAATGTCAAATGGGCATTCATTGCCTTGAATTAAAATGAGAAATATGGACATAAATGCTATAGTTGCTTAGAAAAAGAAAAATCATTATGGACTAGGGTAGTTGCAGAAAACTTGGATGAGAAATGTGAAACTTGCACTCAGACTTCAAGACAAATCTTTGTCTTGATACCTGACATAAGAAAAGGATGTATCTGCACTCAGCAAAATGCTTGGCATGTATTAAGCACTTTACAATGCCTGTTTGATTAATTTTGCTATATTACGTGTTTGAATATTCAGATCTTTTGTTCACATTTCTTGAAAGTGACAAAACAATGGAGAATAGGAACATATATCTGTATATATGTAGAAGAGAATCCAGTTTTGCCAAGATTATTCAGTATTAATTAGGAATCTAATTTAGGTCCAAACTGGCTATCTTCCAAAGGATTTATGAAATGTTTTAACAAAAGTGGCAGGTTTCTGGAAAGGACTAAGCAACCCAAAAAGAGATAATTTTACTCATTCATCTTGATTTAACTGAGAATATTTTCCTGGAAAATGAAGGTTATGATTGGAATTACTTATTTTTTAGAAAAATATTTGTTCAGCAAGAAAGAAAAGGGAATGATTAAGTGATTGTGGAAAAGAGGTAGAGAATATAGACAAGTGTTTTAGTTGACCTTGAGGCTCTAGCCGGTGGATTCTGGTGACCCTATTTCAGCCTCCAATTTTTTTTTTTTCAATTGCCAAAGGGAAGTGTCTTAGTCTTGAGGCAAGCCTTTTCTCTTTCTAAATCAGCAGATTGTGATGCCAACTGTTCTGTTTAAAAACCTCACTATTTTTTAAACTGTAAAAGTATGCTTCTATTTTCCAAACTAGAAACATATTTTATTTTCTATTTTCTTTGCTTTTGCAGTGAAATTTTGATAACTTTGTGGTAGAGTTTGAAAATTTTTTATTAGATTATGCGTGTATAAGTGACTGCCAGGAGATTTTGTTCAGAGTCCAAATTCCTATAGCTAATCATTTATTTGTAGAGAAAGCTTTCAAATCAATCCATTAATTGAAATTCTTGAATAAATTCCCCAAGAGTTTAACTCTTCAGGACTAGAGGTTAGAGACTATTTTGAAGTCCTGTAGCTATTTTATCCACTGAAAAAGCTGAGATCTGAATGCGAACTGAAACCAACAGAGACTCTCATGTTAGGTAAAATGAGCAGTCACTGCAAGGGCCTGAAAGTAACTATGTGTGGAACATGATATTCAGGCAGGCTTGTGAGAATTGAGATTATTTAGGTAGTATAAAACTCATAAAGGATAAGATATAAATGATATCCAGCTTAATTTAGAGTACAGGATACAATGATGAGTGATATTTGATGGATCTGTGTCAATATCTGTGGTTAAAGAACCCTGTTAAGGGAATAAAGCAAATGATGGTGGCAAGATGAATGATATTTACATAGGCAAAAACGTAATCAAATATGTTACCCACAGCTGTTGATCTTGAAAAACTTGAAAAAATAGGGGCTTCACCTAACCTTCAATTCTGATAACTCTTTAGCAATTACTTGTTTCAGCTTTGTGGTTTTGAAAAGATCATTCAGATACTTCTGTGAACCATATATGCTTAAAGATTGGACTAAGTGAACAGGAATATAGAGTAGATTCAATTGGCCTAAAGGGATTCATATTCTCTATCCCTCCCTCTTTCCTCCTCATGATGTTAACAGCTGCATTTAGACGCTAGTTAAGTCCTGCTGCTCTTCATATCCTGTTTGGCTTATCTTGAGGCTGTCAACTGACAAAACCAATTACAGCAATTAAAAAAAAAATCAGCATTGAGTCCTTGGGCACTGTTAGGGGTCTTCCATTTAGGGTAATACTGGAAATCATATGTAGATGGTTCACAAAACTGAGGCTTAAAATCGTCTGGAAACTATGGGTAGCAGGCGAAAGGCAACAATTCCCTTTGAAACACAACTAATCTATTTGCTTCTTTACCCAGATCACATGAACTGACAGTCCACAGTCAATTATTTATCACTTAAAAAAATGTTGGCTTATTTTGTAGTAAGAGGTTTTAATCTTAACTAAATGTCCTTTGAATATTAATAAAGGAGAATAGTTCTAGTATAAGCTTTGGTGTTAATTTGGTGTTAATAAAGGAGAATAGTTCTAGTATAAGCTTTGGTGTTAATTTGGTTAATTTGGTTATCTCAGGGTTATTTGAAATCCTATTTTGGCTTTGAGGAAATTGGTTGAACTTTAGAATTTAGAAAAAAACTTGAGTTTTTTTCATTGCTGCTGTTTCTCCTGTGTATAAAAGGAAAGAAAAAGCAGTACTATTTTATAAGAATTTTTTTCTTTTGTGAGGGGAGTAGATAGGTATTTCTTTGGGCTGCATCATCCTGGTTTTTTTTTTTCCCCTCACAATGCAAAATAATAAATCTGACACTACTTGAGAGTTTTTCAGGAAATGACAAATTCCAAATGTCCAAACATTTCTTGACTTCTAATTTTACATAGGGCTATCTTCACCACGTCTAATTATTTAGATGGAAGGTATTCTTGTGCCATTATCCTCGTTCTAAAGAAGAATTCTTATGTAGCCTTAGTCTCTTTTGATGTGTGTTGTAACCCATTTGCCAGTGCCATTTTCTATGGAGCAAGTGATTCTCTGCTTTTTTCCGAGATTTTTCTTGAGAGTCTTTCCTTCTGCTCCTTAGCAGTATAAACCCATCGCATGTTCCAGGATAGAGCTCATTCTACCACAGCCTTCCCAGACCAAAGATCACCTCTCATGATCTTTGTCTCTGCATGAAGAGAAGGATTAGGGAGCATTATGACAGCTACTCCTGTACATACTGCTCTTTTTTTAAAAATTACTTTTTTTTCTTTATTTTCTGGCTAGTTACTTAAACTGTTATTTAGCTGGCTAATTCAATTTGCCTTATTTATTTATTTTATTGAAGTTTTGGGATGTGTACATACATATCTACTGAATTCGGGTAGAAAGAGTAACATGGGATTGTCGAATGATCATGGACAAAAAGAACTCATAACAAATGGAATATAAAGTTCTAACTACATTCTTTCCTTCCTTAATGATATGGTTGATAGACCGTTTTTGAAACATCAATACCACAAACTTCTAGTTGGTCAAGCTGGAGAGTCATCCTTGATTCTTCTTTATCCTTTATTCTCCATAGCTAGGATGACTATATTATTTATTGTCCAGGCTGGGGTAATGTTGAGAGTAAAAGAGACACCAACTGTACAGGTCACTAGGACAATAGAAGGAAATCAGTTGTGTCCTAGGTGAACAGGCAATGTATGATTAACCTATCCATAAATAAATCAGCAAGACTTATTGGCTTTACCTTTAAAACATATGTTAGCTGTCTTCATTTGTCTCCATCTCCACTGCTATCATTTATTCCAAGCCATCACCATGTCTCTTCTGTACTGTTAAAACAACTCCTAATGGATTTGTTTTGATTCTACATAGCTGCCAAAATGATCTTTACAAAAAATTAGATCACATAATTCCCTTGCTACAAAATCTCGAGAAGTTCCAGTGTCCTTAGAAGAAAATCCACACGGCTTCCCTGGCCTCCAATGCCTACCTATCTCTTGTAGGTCATTCCATATTAACATATTCCTAGCACTCACTCCACTGGGCCTTCTTTCTAGTCTTTCAAATGGAAAGCTTATGTATTTGCTCTTCTCTCTGCTTAAAATGCTTGCCTCTTCCCTTACGTACCTTATTCTTTCTTATCATTCAGATCTCAGAAAAAATGTCACCTCTTCCGAGTACTCTGATTCATTCTAATGCTGTCTTTAGCCTTTCTCCTATTGCTTTGTCATAGTGTGTTTCTTTATAGCACTACTCAATATCTGAAATTATTCTAATTTTAAAAATTATGGTAAAATATACATGACATAAAATTTGCCACATTAACCATTTTATAGTTCAGTGGCATTAAGTATGTTCACATTATTGTGCAACCATCATCACCATCCATCTCCAGAACTTTTTTTATCTACCCAAACTGAAATTTCATACTCGTTAAAAAATAACTTCTCGTTCCTCCCATTCTCCAATTCCCGGTACCCACCATTCTACTTTCTCTATGTGTCTGACTACTTGAAGTATCTCATATAATTAGAATTATATAGTAGTTGTTCTTTTGTGACTGGCTTATTTTACTTAGTGTAATGCCCTCAGAGTTCATCTGTGTCGTAGCATGTGTCAGAATTTCTTTCCTTTTTAAGGCCGAATAATATTCCACTATATGTGTACATACCACATTTTGTTTACTCATTCGTCTTTTGATAGACATTTGAGTTGCCTTTATCTTTTGGCTATTGTGAATAATGCTTCATTGAACATGGACATATAGATAGCTGTTTGAGTTTCTGCTTTCAAATCTTTTGGGAATATACTCAGAAATGGAATTGCTGGATCATATGGTAATTCTATGTTTAAGTTTTTCAGGACCACCATACTGTTTTCCACAGTTGCTGCACCATTTTTCATTTCTACCAGCAGTGAACAGGGTTTGAACTGGATTTCTTCTACCTCCTCACCATTACTTATTTTCTGTGTGGGTATTTTGTGTTTTCTTTTGTTGTTGTCGTTTTTTTTTTTTGGGGGGGTAATAGTCATCTTAATGGATATAAAGTGGTATATCATTTGATTTGCATTTTCCTAATGGTTAGTTATATTGACATTGAGCATCTTTTTATGTGCTTATTTTCCATTTGTATATCTTTTTTAGAGAAATGTCTATTCAAGTCCTTTGCCCATGTTTTAAATCAGATTTTTTTTTTTTTGAGTTATAGGAGTTATTTGTATAGTCTCAATATATGGTTGTCTGTCAGATATGTGGTTTGCAAATATTTTCTCCCATTCTATGAGTCACTTTTTTACTCTGTTGAAAGGGTCTTTTGATACACAAAATCTTTAATTTTGAGGAAGTTCAAATTATTTTTCCTTTTGTCACTTATGCTTTTGATATTATATCTAAGAAATGGTTGTCAAATCCAGTGTCATAAAGCTTCCCCCCATGTTTTCTTCTAAGAGTCTTATAATTTTAGCTCTTACATTGTAGATCTTTAATCCATTTAAAATTAATTTTGCTATATAGTTTATGGTACCCATTCCACTTTTTGATTTTTATCACTCTAATAAAATATAAACTCAATGATATCATGGACTGTGCCTGTCTTGCTCTACATTGTATTCCCAGTCCTTCCATCAGGGCTTGACACATGGCAAAATGTGGAATGAATGAATAAGAGAAGACATTCATGTAAAGTTTCTAAGGCAAATTAATGTTTACGTCTCAGAATCATAGAATCTTATGCCAGCTTGAAAGTTTATTTAATTAACGTTGATTACCTTCTAGATCAACTTTCTTCTGCCGTTCTTGTTTCTTTTGTGACCATATAGCCTAGAAGTTATTCTCCTGGAAGCATGGTTAATCAGACTTAATTTATCTCAATCTACTAAGACTGGGATAAAACATAAGTAACTAACATAATGTAGTGGAGAAAAGTTTTCTTTCATCTCAGGAAGAAATGGGGGCAATGAGCTTCAGAACAAATAGTTTTTTCAGATTTTTAAAGTTTCATATAAGATTTTTTTTTTTCACTTTAACTTTGGCTAGTTTCTGGGGGAAATCCAGTCCTATCTGTGATTCTTAACATAATATATGACCAATAATTGAGGAAATGGGCCTAAAAACTTCAGCGTTGTCCCTTTTCATAATTGAGAATAGAGAAGACTCTTCTCTCCGCCATCCCTCTTCTGCTGGCGCAGGTAGGGAGATTTGATAAAAGAAAGACAAATCATAATTTCTTTGATGGTAGAGATTGCAAGGACCAAAGGATGGATCTAAGGATGGACAGTTTCAGACTGTGGAAAATAGCCTTATTTCAGTCTGGGATGGGGCAATCATTGTGGGTGGCTGTGGAGTGGGGGCTTGGGGACCTGAAAAAATAGCAAAGGGGTATTTATCTTGGAGAAGCACGACAAGCCAGGGGTCTGACAAGACCAACAACACTTGGATTTTTTTAGGTCTTAGTTGGAGCTCAAAGTCAGGTGCAATGAATACAGTGGCCTCTGAGTCACCTCAAATAGGTTCTGTTTTTTTTTTTTTTTTTTTTTGAGGAAGGTAAGAGACTTGGATATTCTTTTAATTTAAATTATCAAAAGAACTTAATTTTGAGTATATCCTCTACCTCATGTGGCATGGAGGAACAACTATTGTATCAGAAAAGCCTTAGTAAATGTTTTAATTGATGTCAACATGTCTTGACTATAACTTTTGTCTCACTGATTTTTCTTTTGAAATATGAGATTTATTTTTAACTCTACAGATTATGGGTAAAATAAAATTAAATTCTCTTGGTGGGTTTTAGAGTGTTTCTGAAAGCTTATTCAGATACATGCCTGATATCTCTACTACTTCTTTTTTCCAGTCTTTACCTCTTGGCATGATAGTCATAAACAAGATAGTTTATGATAGTCTAAGCATGAAGTCTGCTAATTATGAAGAAAAAATTCAACAGAAGTAAATAAACCACTGGAGGGAGAACTCACCTTTGACTGTGTTTCTACTTTCTGGGAGCAGAATTTTTCTTATAAGAATTATTGCATACTCACGTCCAAACATTGCTCTCAAGCTTTGGCAAACATTTTTAACTGTGCATTAGTAAATATGCCAAGAGACCACTCCCACTGCTTGTGAATATGACTTTGCACTGCTCTATTCAGCATCATTTGTATTATGTCTCCCCTTCTGTACTGTACTATTTTAATTAGAGAAGAGCAAATGGAAAAATGCTAATGCTTGTCATAATTGGGTTCATTATTTAAATGAGTACTAGATAAGCTGTTAGGTATTTAAGTATTAAACATATAATTGGAAAGTGGTTTTGTGTTTTCCAAAAGCCTTCCTGTAAACTAGATTTGAAAATTGTTGGAGGGAAAGGAATAGAAAAAAGTGAAAGAAGATATTAGAAAAATGTAGTGCAGTTGCCAGATGACTTTGTCTCTCTTTGCATACCTATTACAGATTTCGATGAAAGGTTGGCATTTTGGAAAATGTACTGTGTACTCATACTTAAGCCATAAATCTCTTGAATTTGGAGTTCAGTTTAAAAACACCCTGAGAATACTGATGCATCTCTTCTAATATGTTTCTTTTGAAGCACACACACAATGAGAATAAAACATTCTTCAAGTACAGTCAGCAGTGTGGGAAGAATTTAAATTAGATGATTAAAAAAAAGGTCACATAAATGCTAAGGCTACTAACAATTTAGATGTTCTAGATATTTTAATGACAAATATAACCTGTTGAGACTCTAGTACACTAAAGATACTCCTACACTAGTTTTTCCACTGTCTTTATGACTGTTGCTACATAAAAAGAATATTTAAAACATATGAGACATATTTTTCTGCCTTATGCTAAATCTGTAGGAGACAAACCAGAGTTCTTAATGGCAGAATAAAATTTTATTTGTAAAGGGTATATAGTCTTTGTAGTCGAATGTGATTTCGGTCTGCAGCTATAAACATATTGTTCAGATTCAGATTAACAAAATCTAACTCTGATTTAAGTTTGTTTTGCTTCGATGGTGGGGAGGAGAGAGGTATTATTCAAAGACAGGTATTTAAACAATTAACACCTGCTGTATTTGACATATACCCTAGAGAAATATGTAAGTGGATTTCGACAGGGTGGGGTGGGGTAGTGTGCGTCTGGTAAGCATCGTTTTACTTTCTGAAACTCCTTTAAAATGAAAACTCATCTGATAACAGTTATGTTAGAAGAAAGACGTGGTCACTACCATTGTGAAAGACATGGAAACTGTAGTAGTACGTTTTCTAGTCGAGGAGGCAATTCAGATCAGATTGTCTCCTAGTCATATCAGATCATAGCAGGTTCATATCAGATAAGAGTGCTGCTTCAGTTTATAGTCTCCATTAATTAAAAAAAAAAACATAAAAAAATTCTGAGTGCCTGGAATTTAGAAGACACTCCACAAATGTTTATTGAGGCAACAGCCTCGATGCCGGAACCAGATCTCGAGAGTTTAAATTTCAGCTCTACCACTTACTGTGTATCATTTTGGGCAAGTTTTTTCCCCCTTCATTTTTAATTTCCTCATTTTTAAAATGAGGATAGTAATACCACTTACTCTTGAAGAGTTGTTGTAAGGATTAAATAGAAAAAAATCGCTGTAGAACAGTAGACTTGTAGTTACTGCTATGTGTTAACTTCTTTTTAGTGAGTGAGTAAATTACACAAATTATTCTTAGAGGCTATATTTAAAAATCATATTGGATATTCTTCAGAATTCAATTGAAATGTTCCACTGTGATGAGTTTATGATTGGTTATTATTTTGATACCTTATGTAGTTACTGTCTTTTCTTGACTGCATAGCCCATGTCAAGACTCTGCTCAGGCATTCAGGTGGTCCTTGGAGACTGAGTCAGATATCACTGTCATTGAAAGTAATATCCAAACTTGATCAGCTTCATGAAGACAGGGCTGTGTCTCATGTTGAGGCAGCCCCAGCACCTCAGCTTGGAACTGTATTTGGCACACAGCAGTGTTCAATATTAATTGTATCAGCAAACACTGTCTATGTACTATGCCCTGTGCAAAGTAAGATGAACAAGATGTGATATTTGTACACTTAAAAAAAAAAGCAGTTGCTTACTAATAAAGATGATAGAGCAGTGGTGGAACAGGAAGTGCCTCAGGCCAGATGAAAAGTAAATTGAAATCTGCTCTTGCTTCTGTTCTTAACTTGCTGAGGAAAAATCATTTAACCTTTTTCAAACTCAGGGTTTTTTCCATCTGTGTAATGAGAAACAATATATTCTCTACCTATTTTACATGGATTTTTTAAATTGTAAAATTGATGTGACAGTAATTGTAAAGGTAACTTGAAAAGTTAAAATGATTAAATAATTGCAAGGATATTATTATATTTCTACAAATAGAAGTAATACTTAGGAGAAGGTTTTGATGATAAGAGCAAATAGACTGTTTGTCAAAGGCTTAGGAGCCTACTATTTCATGAACTGGTTGTAGAGACTACTCTTTGTGGATATTAAAGTTGAGAGCATTTTGTTTTTCTTTTCTGTCACCTGGTAAATTTTATAATATAAATATGTGTGCATATATGATCATACAAAGTGAGAATCATTGTTTTATAAATTATAAAACTGAAGACCAGAGAAATTCAGAGCTTTAATAGATCTACATTGAATAATATACAGATTTTAGAATTTTGTAAAGTTCACATATGTGGCAAATCAAAGAATTCATAACAGTATCACACATTTTTCTCCCCTGTGTCTATTGTTCCTTTGAAAAAATTTTCCCTCCTGTCCTTGCCCAGAAGGTAATTCAATCTAGTGCATGCTTACATGGTAGGAAAGAACTATTATAAGTAGGAAATGGTAGTGTGGTTGACAGAATTTTAAGATGCCCCACAAGATTTCTACCCTCTGGTGTATGTCCTTACATAATTCCCTTCCTTCAAATGTAGACCTGAACTGTGACTATAATGAGGCTTTAAGAAAGGGACATTATACTTGGTGAGCCTGACCTCATCAGGTGAGTCTACTACACTCTTCCTACAGGTGGAGATTCAGAGTCAGTGAAAAAATTTTTTTTTTTTGACACAAAAGAATATCTGTTGCTTGTTTTGAATATAAAGAGAGCCACATGGCAAGGAATATGGGTGTCCTCTAGGAGCTTAGAGAAACCTGCAACTGACAGCTGACAGCATGGAATTAGGAACCGCAGTCCTACAGCTGCAAGGAACTGAAATCTGCTACAACTACATGCTTTTAGAAGAGGAGCTGAGCTCTAGGGGAGAGTGCAGTCTGGCTGACACCTTGATTTTCACCTGTGAGGCCTGAGCAGTGAAACCAGTGTCTTTGTGTTTGGACTTCTGAGCTATAGAACTATGAGCTAATAAACTGGTATTGTTTTAAGTAGCCAAGTTTGTGGTAATTTGTGATGGAGGAATAGAAAATTAATGCAGGGAAATTAAGTGATTGGCTTTGCTATTTGTGTTATACTTGATTTACTTTCCATGAGCAGCTGCTTCTGAAAAAAAGTAAATTGGACCAGATTAACTTGAATATCCTAGAATTATTCTGAGACAGAAATACTGATTTTAGATCATAGATTTAATAACAACATGCTGTTAAACCTTTATCAAGCCTCAATGTTGGCTCTAACTTCACAGACCTTTCAGAAATATTAAATATTTGAAATTGATATTTTTATAAATGCTGACATTTTAAATTCATGCTCTATTTTTAAAATGTCAGTTTACTATCTGCCACTGTGACAGACTTGAAGGTGATTGATAGGTGATGAGAAATGTAAACTTTGAGTTTGCAGATTTGAGGACATTCTGCGTGCGTGTGTGTGATGAGATTAAACAGAGATTCATATGTATTTGGGTGTTTGAGACTAGCAGTGTGCTTAGGCTTCTGTTTGCATGGATAGGCT
Organism: Pteropus alecto; assembly: GCF_000325575.1. NCBI lineage: Eukaryota > Metazoa > Chordata > Mammalia > Chiroptera > Pteropodidae > Pteropus > Pteropus alecto. The sequence continues at coordinate 1,664,902 of NW_006443138.1, read as the reverse complement.
CTTGTAGAAAAGGGGCCTGCAAAAGGACATGTTAATGTATTGGTTCCTGGAGAGCTGAGGTTGGAGAGAGGAGGAGTTGCAAATGATGACTTGGCACTGGGAATACTGTCTGACTCGGACTACATATTACCCTATAGAGAGAAAGACTGTAGTTGGAATTCAGGAAATGTTTCAAGAAAATTTGTGAAACACGCATATAAACTGGGCTGCATGGATCTCCAGGGGCCGAAATGAATTAGCGTGAAAGATTTGTGTTCTTCCCTCTTCCTTGTGAAGCATGGCATTGCCCTAGAGATAGGAAGGCCATAGGTACTCAGGATGTACTCAGAGGAACACTGACAGCACTGCAGGAGAAGACAAACCATTGATTGAGAGGGAGAGAGAATGCAGAAGAGCTAACATATTATTTGTGTGTAGGGTAGGGAGTAGAGACAGTAAATTTGGAACATGTTGATTCTGAGGTCCCTGTAATATGGAAATAGAGGTTATAAAATATGGACTGAGAACTCAGGATGAGGTTTTGTTGAAAGTGTATTTTGACAGTCAGCATATTGGTGGCAGTTGAATTCATGGATGTAGATGAGATCATCTTGGGAGAGTATATAGGATAAGAGAAAGCTCTGGAGACAGGTAATACTGGAAAATACTGATAAGTTGTCAGAGTTTGGAAGAGAATTGGAACAAAATAGTATCCTGGCAGCTAAGGGAGAAATGAGGTTTTATATCTTTATAAAATTTATTCCCCGCTTTATAATACCTATTGCATAGCTTTAGAGGGGTTTAATGATCCAGTCATTAAAATAAATTTCTTCTCGGAAGTCAGCCACACTCAATGCTGATCCTCATTTCTTTGCCAATAATATTACTTTCCTTTAACAATCCAGAAAAAAATTTACCAAGCATTTCCTCTTTTGTAATTAAATAATCATTACTTGCTAATTTAAGAAGGAACTTTAATTTTTAATTTACTCTTATGTAAAGGATAGCTTATGCAATGACTTTGAGCCAAAATATCAGTGAATATTTCTTTGTCAATTACTGAAAACATAGCACAGAATAAAAGCATCTCATTAAACCACGTTCCTGTGTTTTGCAGTTTCTGAAATCACTAGTGTCATATTAATTCAGAGAACTGTCTTTAAACTGTTGGTTTTAAGGAGAGACCTAATCAAGTCAGCCAACAATAATTCTCTAGGTTGCTAATTAATGAATTTAATAATTTATCTAGTGTTGAATAATTCCTTTTATGGTTGATGGATTCATAAATAATTATCTAGGATTTGAAGAATATGTAATATTTTCATTTATATTAAACATCATAGAAAGTTAATCATCTAAATCTAGACTAATATACTGAAGGAATCTAAAATTCAATGAGGCTTAAGTTCTATCAGAATTCCACTTTTGAGCTTTTTTTTCTTCTTCAGATGTCCCAGTTTCATATTATTCTTTCCCAGAGACTTTGATGCTGCCCTGAGCAGCTATTTACATCTTCAGGGCCTTCAGAAAAACTGTCTTTTCTGAATGCTAGCCCATAAAGACACTTATGGGGATAAGAAATAAATTATATTCTCATTCCTTTTGCTTTTTGTGTTGTATAACACTAGAACAGCTGGTTAATTCTGTGGAAGAAAAGGAATTGGTTAAAGTTATTATTTTACTCCCTTCTTTGGGGAGTAAGATAAGTATTGTTTAAATATGACATGAAATTGAGTAAAGAATGCTTCTGGAAGGTTTCTGGCCAATACACACAGACTTATGTGTGGTGTCTAACCTTAGCAAAAGAAGAATTTGTAGGAGTCATAAGGTGAATATTAGATTTTATTGAGGGAGATACCTGGAAGACCCTAAGGAAACCTTAGAAAGCAGAAAAAATATAACTGTCCCAACTGTCTTGTCAATAATAAAACTTTGTTGAAATCCAGGACAGAAAAGTGATTTTCAAAAAAGTTACACAGATTTTGCACTGGAAATATTTAAAAACTCAACTTCTATTTCTAGTTTCTTAAATCTCACTGAGTTATCCTGCTAACAAAACCTAAAGATAATTTGGAGGCTTTTTTCTAAGAGACTTTAAACTTTAAAATTCTTTTTTTTTTTGTGTGTGTCTATTTCTCCACATAGGTCTACTGTATTTTTCATAATAATACAGATTACACCAGACATACTCAAAGTATATAGGAAGAAGGAAAGTCTGATCTTAGCTAATTTTTAGTAAAACATCAGGCAAAATTCACTTTCTTTTTAAATATACAGTTCAAATTAGCTGAATTTACCAAGTCAAACATTAGAGATACATATGATGTAGTCTAAAGAACACAGACTCTTTCGGTTTAGTGCCTCTTATGCCAGCCGAGGGCTGTGAACTATATGGCAAGGCATTTAATTGCTTGGAATTTTAGTTTGGGATCGGTGAAATAAAAGGAGTATAATGAGGATCAAGTGAGAATATTTTTGAAAATGTTTTGTAAACTATAAAATTTTTGTTTGAAACCATATAATTGGAATGTTATTTATCATTAACAATTTAATTAGAAAACAATAGTTTTATTTGTAGCTCATGTGGGTGTTCTTGATCTGTACTTACTATAGAACTAATAGACTAATAAACCTGCAAAAGTAAAAACAGAAGTCCCTGTTGGTTATTGACTATAAAACACACATATATGCATACGTGTGGGAATGTATATACATACATATGTGTGTACATGACCTATTAATTAGGGTAGGCTAAGCTGTTGCAATAAATAAACACCAAAATAGTGGTTAAATAATAGTGCTAAATTGTTTTCATCTAGCTGGCAGTTCTTATAGTTAATAGAGCTGAAATGGCCATTGTAACGATGAAAAGGGAAGGAGTTTACTCCAGGTCCACTGACTTCCATTCAAGCAAGTGAGGGAATTTGCACACATGGCTTCCACCTACACTCCATTGGCAAGAGCTTGGACATGTGGCCATATTTAAGCGCAAGGGAATATATATAAATAGTGTCTAGTTTGCCATCCATGTCTCATCTAGAATTATATCACTATCAGAAAAACTGATTTTGGTGGACAGCTAGCATGTACACCATGCTGGCCACTGATAATTTCTAATTTTCTTTAAATCAAATGCTTAGTATGTTGAATGATTTACATATTAAATACTATATAATATACCATGTAGGCAGTTCATTTGTGTCTGACATGTAGTAAGTACTCAAGTGATAGCTGCTATCATTACATGAACAATTTCATTTAATAACAATGAACAAGAATGTTGTATTCTTGGTATAGTCTTGGTAACTGAAAGTATAATAGCACATGTCCATCTTTAATGTGTGACAAGTTTCCTGTAATCATTAAATATTTAAAAAATTATTTAGATAAAAGGATTCTGGATGTACTAGATGTGAATATTGCATGTATAAGCTTGCTTAATGCTATTTGTTACAAAAAATAAATTGATGATTAAAGGATGTGGCTTCAGAAGCAAGATGGAAATAGAATTTCTTATTCAAAGTGTTCTATATCTATAGATTTGTTAGTGATGAAAAAACTTTGACATATATAATATCTTTCTGCAAATATTCCCAAATTAACAAATTTATCACCAACTAAGAATTTTCATGAATTATGAATGAGCTCATAAGACATCTCTCTCTCTAAACAATTAAATTGCATTAGAGACTAGAATTTGAGGGGGATGGGTTAAAAAAAACTCTTCTTTTTCAATGAGCCCTTCAATGTCAAGATTATGCAACATTAAGTATAAGAATTTTTGCAGTGCAAAAATATTTACTTGATGACATGTTGGAAAAACTATGCCTGTGCTATTCTGCTGGCTGGAATGATGTGGTGCCTGGTGATCTATATACTGCCTGGGCCCAGAAATCTGAAGTTAATTTTGGCTTTTCTATACATTCATTATCTTTTCCTCTGTGTGTGTGCGTGCATGTGTATATTTTAGCTCTGGGAAATGATAATACATAAATCATCGTTGCATTCATTAATTATTGTACACTTATGAAAAATAGATGTTACTACAAAATACTCTTAGCAAATTCAAATAAAAGCCCGTTTGTACCCACCAACCTAACCCCAAATTTGGCACATATACTTTGTTTCTATCATAAACATATAACATAGTAAAGACATAAAAGATCTAATTTGTTTTAGCAACATGCACATGTGAGGGTTGGTTCATATCATCAAGAACAATCTTTACTTTCATCGTTTTATAGAAGGATTCATTTTCATCTGTATAGACATGGCACAGGAAGATCTCAGTGCCACCTGAGTCCACCTGTCACTTTATAAAATGTACTGTATACCGACTGTGTAATCAGAAATGTATCTAGCAAATTATAAAAAAAAATAGATACTAACATGAAATTTGAAGTTAAACAGACCTAAAATTAAATCGTGACTATCACTTACTGTGCAATACTATACAAGTTACTTTTTCTGAACATGAGTTTTCTCATCTATAATAATACCTACCTCTCAGAACTGATGTGAAGACTAAATGGAAGAAGAGTATGAAGAATATCTAGTACACAGAAAGGAACAATACTAGAGTCTTCAGACGAGTGTTCAGGATAAGGTATTTGTAGTAGTTTTTATTTTTATTTTTTCAGATTTCTGTCTCTTTTCTTCTGTCCACTGATCTGCATTGCTTATCTTTTTTTTCCATAATGCTATAAATGGAATGTGGCACTTCCTAATATCAAAAGCAATATCTTGGATTAGTTTGTTTTAGTCCTGTCCCTGTCCTCTGTTCTATTCTGGTGGGAGAGATTTTAAAGGTCTCAGTGACTTCAGATGAGAACAAGAACATCCAAGAACTACATTTTCACACTAATTTATCTTTCTAAACAGTCTCATTGCACAAGAATGACCTCCAGAACTAAAGTCAGCATTGTTAGCTGATGAGGGGATTTGTTCTCTCTTTTACTTTGCTCTACCATTTCAGTCATTCAGTATTTCAGCCTATGGAGTGGGTCATTTTTAACATAACGGATGCAAGACATTGTTGCCCAAGAGTGTTTGTCCTCAGGCCCATTTCACCTTTCAGCATACCCATCTTTCTCCAGAGAAGCAACTTTGACTAAGCCAGGATGCTTAGAGAATGAGTGTGACAAAATAATGTCTAAAATCTAATATAAGTAGTTTAGTCTCACTGCCCATTTTGCTAATGTTAATTTCTATAAACATCAGGGTAGTGAGGTATACTGCTTTATAAAACACCAAGAACTGTTATGCCTGGGCATCTCAAACAGAACATGGCCAAAACAAAACTGTATTTTCCTCACCCCCACAAGTTTACTGCTCCTGGTCTCCATTTCAGTACTGGCACTGTCTTCCACCCAGTGGCACCAATGTCTAGGAATTAGCTTTGCTTCTCACATTTACTCCATCAGCCACTTAGGATTAACCCTTCATTCATAACATATCTCAAATCTGTCTTCTCTCTTTCTCCTGACATCCTAGTCCAAGCCAGCATGATCTCTCTTTGGAATCCTTCCTTGGATTGCTGCTCCCCAACAATTCATCCTCTATGGAACATCTAGAGGATGTAAACAAGATGATGTTACTTGCTTATTTAAAAACCCCTCAAAGCTCCCCATCTTTCACAGAAGGAAATCCACTCTCGTTATTTGGGGCTTACAAAGTCCTACATGACCTGCCCGCTCTCTGAGGTTATTTTGTGATCCTGTTGTTACCTGATCTCATTATGCTCTAACCTCATGCCCAACTTATTTGAACTGAGTGTTCCCTCTGCCTGGAGAGCTCTTCTTCCTTATCTTTATGAGGTTGTTTCCTTTCTGACATTCCAACTGCAGCCTAAATGCCACCTTCTCAGAGAGGGCTTTCCTGTTGCTTTTCTTCACACTGCTACTTTTAGTTTTCCCTAGCATATATCACCCTCTCCACCATTAGGCTCTAAGCTTCATGAGAGGGACTCTACCAGTTCTTTGTCACTGTAGTCACAGTACCTAGAATAGTGCCTGTTTACAACACATTTAATACACATTTATTAAAAAACTTTTTTTCTTTTTGAATAGAACTCTCTGCAATTTGTATCATCGACAAGACTTAACTTCACATTAATTATCTGAGGACACTAATTAATGGTAGGTTGTGTTAGTTTATTTCATGTCTTCAGGTTTAATTAGTCAGAAATTTAAGATAGCTGAAACATTTATGTTTTATAACCAAGAGATGGTTGATGAGACTATAATAAACTATACACCAACCCCTGCAAAATTGACATGAAAAACAAGAGAAAATAAGAGTGTACTGACATCTCATGATATACTAAAATGATATTCTTGGTTCTTTAACCTTTAGGTGAGGTGTTCAGAGTCCAAGATAATGAAGGGATTTTTCTATGGGTATTTCTTTTGAGCTACAAATAATTTCTGAATTTGTGTTCAGATCACCTTACTACAGGTGTAGCCCTAACTACTAGTAGAGCCAAGGAAATGAGCTATGCCACTTTCTCCATCAGTAAGGGGACACTATATAAATTTCCTAGCCAAAGAGCTGCCACCAAAAGTCTTTGGGTTTCAATTAAATCATGTGAAAGATCAGATTGTTTAATATGTTTCTTTTTATTATTATTGCTCCTGTTTGACATTTTATAAGGCCTGTTTTTCAATATGTGTTTGGTGAGTTTTGTAGCATATAATCTCTCTTCCTTGCTTTTCTCCCCCCACCCCCCCTCCTCCACACACACGATTTGTCTTTATGGAAAGAATTATATCCTTTGAGGTTTGCTTAAAAAAACTTGCCAGTTCTATCAGTGTTTGAAAGAGATTAAGAAAGCTCTTACAGTCCATTACTACTATTGTATTTTACTCAATACACCTTTTAAACTCAAAATTTCCAATAATGTTCTAAAAATAAAGCAGCACAAGCAATAAATATCTTAAAAAAGGAAACTGGTTTCTGTACCTTTGGAATTTACTCTAGTTCCTTGCTGAGAGCTAGTCAAAGATGGCTCATGAAATAATGAATGACTAGGTGAATTAATATTACTCCTAAGACTAACAAGCAAGTGTATAAATATCTTTGGGAAGTAAGGTCACCTTGCAATATTATAGATATTAGAAAAAACTCAACATATGTGCATTGACCATAACAAGCATGATAATCCAAATACATTTTTAAAAAATGTGGTAGCACATCTTTACCTTGTTAATGAGGAATGCAGTGACGTGCACATAGAAACTGAAGCAACGTGCATGGTCACTATTGTATTGTCATGTGGAAGAACTAAAATTCAAACATCCAGAGGTGGCAATCAAGTCTTGAGTAGTGGTATGTTATTTGTTTCCATTTTTTAAACATAAGAAACAAGCACTTGGTCTCAGCATACGTGTGTGAGGAACTTATTTACACATTTATCTGGCACTTAGGAACTGCTCAGCACGCGTTAGCTGGTGTCATTATATGGTTTAAGGCATTTCTTGTCTATTGTTCATGTTCCTGTGGAAGTTGTTCATGCTATTAAAATCCAATTCTGCTGAACTCCTAGGGCATGTAGCTTCTAGGGTGGCTTTCTATTAAGCCCTGGAAAACTGTAATTCAGCATGCTCTTAATTTTGGTAATGTATTAGGTATGTATAGAATAAAGAATTAGATGCTGTCCCTGAAACATGGTTTCAGTGACATGATTATTTCCTGCCCCTGTGCCACTGGGGATTTTGTTATGGTCAGAGATATACTACAAAGAGTCATAGGCTGTCATGGAGCAATAAAGAAAGGGCGGGTGAGTAGTGTGGAGACCAGAGGCTATTTCTTGGTGGCTTCCAGTAGCATAAGCTAATCCCTTCTGTGGAAACTGATTCAAAACCACTCTACTTCTTTTGTGATTGAAATTTGCAAGCTGGCTTTGTTATTTCTGGAGAGTACATGCTTTGTGATGTCCCCACATAAGAAACTTTTCAAACACGGAGGAAATTGGTGCCATTCAGGCTCACAGTTTCTGAGCAGCATTGTTCTATTTGCGTGGGCGTTGATGTTGGAAACACCGATGACTTCAATCAGGAATTCATCATTTCTATTATTCCATGATTACCTATGATCATCAATATTTCTGATGGATGCAGTCACACAGACTGCAGGTTCGTGTTTCCCAGCAGCTCTTAACAATGGCTGAGTAGGACAAAACATCTGAAATCCCCTTTGTGAAGTCAAAGATAACATTTGGCTTGGTGAAGGAGAAATCCTCTAAATTGAATTTTTTGAATAATATTTGGAGTCCGTGGATTTTTTCATTTCCATATTCTAAGAGAAAGTGAGCCCATCTGATGGTTTGACTGGCATGATATATGAGCCCCTCGCTTAACTATTGTAAGACCTATTCCAAGGAGGCAGGTGGAAGATGAGATAATTGCTCTTAGGATGCCAGCAGGAAAAATAGCTTAACTTTGATATTTTTCAGCTTTTCAAAAGAGAGCAGAAGTGAGCTTATAAAAAGAGAATTCCATCTCATCTCTTTCTCCCACAGCTGCACTAACTTTGTTAGTGCCAAGATGCCTATGTGGTAGATTTGCACAGGTAACTGAGGATGTGTCATTGGAACTATACAGAGGCCACTGAGAGAACATGTCAACTCTTGTTGAGGTGTTTGTAATTTAAAATCTCTTGAAGGTTCACTTTTGTAATTCTAGTTCCCTCCTTTCAATTGTATTTATAAGAACATTACAAATGTGCATCACAGAGTTTCCTGTATTAAAAAGAAATTAAAATTGGTGTAGAGATTTGTTCTGAGTTGCATCGATGTTTTATTTTCAAAGTGAGGGAGGTAAATAAGGATTATTATTTCTATTTTTGTAAAGCCAAGGGAAAAAGAATTATGGTCCAGCGTGTGTAGATTAGAGCCACTGTGGAATTGTGGAATGGAGCTTATAGAATTGACGATCTGGTACTAATACTCTTCCGTTCTATTCAGAGGAACCTAAACAAATCAAAAGTAAAAACAAAAAATAATCAAAAAGGAAAGGAAAGTAATAAGGAGACACAGAGTCAAGTCGAAATAAGCCATTTAAGAAATACCATAAAAATGCAAATCTAATTGTGAAATCTGATGTTTTATTTGCCTTTTCAATGATACCTGGATATTTAGAAGACCCCAGACTATTTCTTGACAGTTCCTTTTGATAGTTTAAGGACAATAAAATTTTGTGTGCTACTTTACATTAAAAACATTGAGATGTTTCAGGAAAAGAAGGGGTTATCAGCCTTTATTTGTATGGGGAATTCTCTAGTTTTTATTTTTCAGTTACTAATTCACAATATTCTTTCTCTGAAAATTTGCCATTTATAGTCACATAGAAATGACAGGGTTTATCTCAAGATTTTCCTACATGCATTGATGCTCTCTAGATTACACTGACATTAGTAATTGTAAGCAGCTGTTTTTTTAAAGTGGCGTGGTTCTGGAGGCTATTGGTGTTTTTTACTGACATGCAAGAAATAACTTGTTTTACTTTTATCATTACATGGATAATAAGGCTGAACACAGGTATAAATATTTTTGAGGTGAAATCTCATACATGCAGAACTGAGTTCTATTTCTATTAATAACACACACACACACACACACACACGCAGAGTCAGATTTTTTCATCAGCATATATAATGCTTCTTGGTCAAACTGTATGATTTTAAAAATTGACCACACCTGATTTACCATCATTTTGTTTCAAGTATACAGATGGATTAGTATATTGTGAACTAATATGTATCTTAATGCCATTTATTAGGGAATATAATTTGCTCATGTGAGTCACTTTTTTTCTAAAATTGTATGTGAAGCATGTAGAAAACTTTTTTTCTAAAATTGTATGTGAAGCATGTAGAAACCTACTTTTATTATATTTGGATAATTATATGAGAATTTTGCATTCTCTCTGTTGACTACACCAGAGGCAAATTCGAAAAGTGAAGTCCAACAGATTTGGGTGCTCTGTATTTTTCCTTTTATTCTCCTTTTGTTGTTTTTGGCTCCCAAGCTGGCCCTGGGTTCCCCCTTAATGTTGTACTGGCAATGTATTAATAAGAAACATAGGTAAGTTGTTTATTGTCTGACAACTATTGGTTTTTAAATTAATGCATAAACTTTTTATGTCCGTACTGTGATGTGACATAGCAAAATTTTTACGTCTGTACTGTGATGTGACATGGCAAAATTGTCTATGTGTCTCAAAAGCCCACAAAATAAAAGTATCTCTCCCCCAGGATTAAAAAAAAATAATAGTGTTTATAACTGTGAGCTAAAATTTTTATTAAATTTTAGAAAGATCATGAACTTCGAACTCAGACTCATATTCAAAATGACAATTATTAGTTATTTGACCTAAATCAAGTTTTAAAAATTGCCTCTGGGCCTCAGTTTCCTCATCTCTAAAATGGTCATGCCACATAAATGACACAGCTGTTGTAGTGGGTGTATTAATGTACATTAAGCACCTTGTACTGTCTCAGGAACAGAGCAAGTGAACAATAGCTCTCATTATTGTTTTTCTACAGAGCTGCTTCTTGTACTCTTAAATATTATGATTGTCCAATCCATTTTTTGTGTGTCCAGCCACCTTTCCTAGGTGTGACAACCAAAAGCAATTGTATTTGGCTCCATTTCTGGGAATATCTATGTCATTTATATGATTGAATTTTCTTCTTAAAGGTTTTTGATTATAGGAAGTCTGAGTGTTGCATTAATCGTGATATTTTATATATCATAATACCTTATTCCCATTTGGATAACAAACAATTTACTACATGACTAGCATTCATTGGCCAAATAGAAAAATATGATCTGGCGAAACATTAACATTTCATTGCCTCTGTATCAGTCTTTCTATCAAAGGTGCCTTTTTTAGGGCTGCATTCTGAATGAATTTCATTGCTATAAAGAGATCCCAAGGGTGTTGACTAAAGGTTAACCTGAACTATATATGAAATACATATATCTGTTTCCTCAGATAAACTTAAGCAGATAGATGAATAAGCATTTTATGGTAAGATATGTCTCCTGGATTTATTCATAACAAAATAGATATATAAATAGTCCAATTATTATATCTATTGACTTAGATTAGTACTAAAATTTGTAGGACTATTGAGCTAAGATTTGGGGAAAACTTTAATAGTAAGAGATTATAACCAATTTTACCTTATACTGAACAGCTCTCATAAGAAGACTCAATAATATCCCAAAAGAAACTAATTTTCTAATGGGTATAAATAAATGTATTCTGAAATCACAAAGAACAGTTTTAAGTTTGCCATTTCAGGTTAAGTTAATGGAAAACACTTGCATTGCAAAGAAGATAATTATCCTGAAGTGATAAAGTATCACAAAAATAAACCTAGAGAAAGAAAAGAACTAATGCAGCGTCATTATTAAATTTTTTATGCAAACAAATCATATTTTCCTATTTTGATATGGTTTGGTGTTGTAGATGTGGATTATTGTTTCATAAAACATTTTAATGATATGTAATGGGAACTTAATAGTACATAGCTTAGAGTTGTCAGTTCCATATCAGAAAAAAAAGGGCATCCCAATAAAAAAGTTTTAGTTTATTTAGGAAGTTTATTTCCTCTTTTGAAACTTTCTAAAATCACTTACATAATAGTAATTTAATTATAGCGGTTATTCGAAGCCTCCCATTTAGTGCTACGCATGACCAAAAGAGATCATTAGTAAAAACTTTTCTTCTTCCCAGCCCAGACTCTGTTTGTAGCCATATAATGTTCCAAGTCGCTAGGGCTGTGTGGTAGGCAGAATAATGCCCACCCCGCAAAGAAAATCAGAATCTGCTACCTTACATGGCTATTGTAGTAAGTTTGGGCTGCTATAACAGAATATCATAAGCTGGGAGGCTTATAAATGACAAAAGTTTATTTCTCATAGTTCTAGGGCTGGAAGTCTGAGATTAGGGTGCCAGCACGATCGGCTTCAGATGACCATTTTCTCGTATCCTTATGTGGCAGCTGAGTGAGACAGTGCATTCTGGGGCCTTTTATAAGAACACTAACCCCTTCATTAGGGCAGTACTCTCATGATCTCATTACCTCTCAAAGGCCCCAACTCCTAATACCATCATATTGAGAGTTAGAATTTTAACATGAATTTTAGAGGGACAGAAAAATTCCATTATTAACAATGGCAAAAGAGGCTTTGAAGATGTGATTAAGGGTAAAGACACCGAGATGGGAGATTTTACTGGGTTATCTAGGTGGGCCCAATCTAATTACATGAGCCTTTAAGAGTGGAACACCTTTCCTTTCCCTGATGAGTCAGAATGATGAGACAGAAGGAGGAGGAAGAAAGTTTCAAAGTGTGAAAGGAGCTTAATCTGCTGTTGCTAGTTTCAAAGATAGAGGAGGGGGACCATGAGCTAAGGAATGTGGTGTCCTTTAAAAACTGGGAAAGATATTTAGTTTATAACCAACTGGAAAATGGAGACTGAGTTTTATGACTGCAGGGAACTGAATTTTGTCAATGAGCAAGAAATGGCTTTTCTCTTAGAGCCTTTGGTAAGGAATGTAGCCTGCCAACACCTTGGTTTCAGTATGTTGAGCTTTAGAACTGTAAAGTAATATATTTTTGTTGTAAGCCACTATCTTTGTGGTAATTTGTTATAGCAACAAAATAAAACCAGTACAGATGAGTTTACTTCTCCACACCATTCCAAGCAGATCAACATAAGCGGACAGTGGGGTTGGACTTTATTAAGTTTATCTTCAGGGTGGAAAGAAACCAAGTTGGCCTGGAACCTCTACTGCTCAATTCCTGACCAGCCCTCTACCACAACTGCAGGATCATGAGGAAGCTTGAACAAGAGATATTCTCATGCAATAACTCCTTTTATCATTATAAGTTTTGTCTATAAACCTCTGGCTCTTATAAATTGGATTGAACTGTGCATAGACTTCCAGCATCTTTTGTCTTTCTGATGAAAGGCCTAGACTAAAAACAATGCCATTGTACTCCTTGGCCCTTCCCGCCCTCCTCCTCCCACAGCCCCACCCTTTGAACTTTACCCTTGAAATCTACTCCTCAGGTGATAAGATGATAAGGGAAGGAAAAAGACATTACATTTCTTCCTGAGATTTAGAGCAGAGATGACCTAACTGGCTCACTCACAGGTGTTCCTCAAGTGGGGCAGACAGAGGTCCTCCTTAGTTGGGCAGTCTGAAGATGTCTTTCCACTCCAAATACATGGCAGCAAACACTTTGAAAGAGAGTCAAGAGAGAAAGAGGGGGAGTCAAGAGAGAATATTTAAAAAAAGAAATTCAAATCATTAAAGCTCCACGCACAGGAGAAAAGGGCTCTAACTTGTCAGGTCACATGGATAGCCCATCTCCTTTATTATTATTATTATTACTACCATCATCATCATCATCATCATCATCTTATTTAATTCAAACTAAAAAACATCCATTTATCTCACCCTCCACCTCCCACCTCTGGCAATCACCAATCAGTTCTCTATTTCTGTGAGGTTTTTTTTATTAATTTTTTTCTTAGATTCCACATATAAGAGCATTTATCTCACCCTCCACCTCCCACCTCTGGCAACTACCAATCAGTTCTCTATTTCTGTGAGTTTTTTTTATTAATTTTTTTTCTTAGATTCCACATATAAGAGATTTCATATGTTATTTGTCTTTCTCTGTCTGACTTATTTCAGTTAGCATAATGCCCTGAAGTTCTATCCATGTTGTTGCAAATGGTGAGATTTCATTTTTTTATGGTTGAATAATATTTATTGTATCCATATACTGTAGTTTCTTTCTCCACTTATCCATTAATGGACACTTAGATTGTTTCCATGTCTTGGCTATTTTAAATAAAATTACAGTGAACATGGTGGGTGCACTATCTTTCTGAGTTAGTGTTTTCATTTTCTGTGGATACTCAAGAGTGAAATAGCTAGATCATATGGTAGTCCTATTTTTAATTTTTTGAGGAAACTCCATACTGTCTTCCATAGTGGCTGCACCAATTTACATTCCTACCAGTGGTGCATAAGGGTTCCCTTTTCTCCATATCCTTGCCAACACTTATTATTTGCCTTTTGATGATTGTCATTCAAACAGGTATGAGGTGATATCTGATAGTGGTTTTGATTTGCATTCCCCTGATGATTAATGATGTAGAGCATCTTTTCATATACCTGTTGGTCATCTGTATGTCTTCTTTGGAAAAATGTCTATTCAGATCATCTGCCCATTTTTTAATTGGTTTGTTTTTGCTATTGAGTTGTATTATTTCTTTATATATTTTGGATAGTAGCCCTTTATCAGGTATTTCATGTGAAAATATTTTCTCGTATTTAGTACGTTGTCTTTTCATTTCATTGATGGTTCCTTCTGCTGTGCAGAAGCTTTTAGTTTTGGCACCACTTGTTTATGCTTTTGTTGCTTTTAGTGTCAGATTCAAAAAATTATGGCCAAAACGTATGTTAAGGAGCTTAATGTCTATGTTTTCTTCTAGTAGTTTTATGATTTCACATCTTATGTTCAAATCTTTAATCCATTTTGAGTTAATTTTTGTGTATGGCATAAGACTGTGGCCCAGTTTCATTTGTTGCATGTGGCTGTCCAATTTTTCCAATATTTATTGAAAAGATTGTTCTTTCCCCATTGTATATTCTTGGCTCCTTTTTCTTAAATTAATTGACCATATATGCATAGGTTTATTTCTGGACTCTGTTGTGTTTCATTGATCAGAAGAGATAAGAATTTAAACTTTTCCTCCATCAGTGTTTCCCATCTAGATGCAGGAAGCTTGAGGACAGATCTTACTGTTTATTCTGCCTGGAATACTTTAATAAGTCTGTTATTAGCAGACTTAACAAGTATTTTAAGATAATCGATTTGATCTTGAAAATGAAGGGTAGATCTGATTCTAAGTGGCCAAATAGAGTTTAATGCTTTATATTTCTTTTCTCTGAGCCTTCCTTGGATTTCTTGCTGCCATGTCTTTCCTACCCTTATAATAAATAATGTCCTCAGGCTTACTAAAATGCTTACTTGAATGTAAGGTCCCTGCAGGCAAGGAGCTTTGTCACTAGTATCCAGGGATATGTCACCAAAAGAGAATTGTCTGATCTGATACCTTGTAGATAATAAATATTAGTCAAATGAATGAACAATGTCTTTTTACTTTATTTGAGCATTATATCTTTCCAATTCTTGTGGTGCCTCCAGTTTCCAAAATTAATTATTGTACCTCCTGAGTAACCTCCTAGTGACAATACGATTAAATTATATGAAAAGATTATACTAGAACCATAGCATATAGCATTTTTTTCTCTCTCACATTTTATGACTGCCCTTTTACCACTCCACTATAAGATTTCTTTAATACTTGTAACATTCCTAAAGGCATCTTCCTATAGGAACTTTTATTTGGTGGCTTCTTAGGGCAGAGGACAGGAGGCGAAACCTAAGGCCCGCCCCAAAAGGGCGATTTTAGAAACGAAAGCATTGCATCATCAGTGAAAGAAAAAAACAGCAAAAACCCACTCTACAGAAAGACAAGGCAAGAAAATAAGTTTATTTTATTTTGAAGAAAAAAAGAAAAATCACTCCTGAGAATTTGTACAAATAATATGGCTCTCACATGAGTTTGGAATTTGAATTCTTTCCACTTGTGCGATTCATAAAAACCCTTAAGCCAAAAGCTAATTTCAACATCTTAATTTCCCTTTTCCTTAGAAAAGGTAGAAGCAAAGATAATCTTTAGAGGAGTTTCCTTCTATCTATGCCAATAAGAATTTCTTTAAACAAGGTAACAAAAAAAAAAATGAACTGAAAGTTTCAACACGGTCCCATGTGAGAGAATCAGCTGAAACTACATAACAGAATCAGACCCAGTGACAGGCAGACTCTAATGTGGCCCCTTGATCTTTGCTTTCCAACATTCACATCCTGTGTAGTTTCCTCTCCTTGAGCATGGGTGGGAGCTGTGACTCATAATCAGTAGAGTACCGCAAAGGGGATGGATTGTTATTTCTGTGATTATGATATATAATATATCGCACATCTTTTGAGGGCACTCTTCCCCTTGGTGGCTTTGAAGAAGCAAGCTGCTATGTGGTGAGATAGCCTATAGAGAAGGCCATAAGGCAGGAAGCTGAGGGCAGTCTCCAGCCAACAGCCCACAAGAAAGGGAGACCTTCAGTTTGGAAGACTACAAGAACTGAATATTGCCAACAATCATGTGAACTTGAAAGTGGATCCTTGCCTAAATCGAGTCTCAGATGAGATCATGGCCCTGGCCAACACCTGATTGCAGCTTTCAGAGACCCTGAGCAAAGGACCCATCTAGTCCATGTCCAGATTCCTGACCCACAGGAACTGTGAGTTAAATGTGTGTTTTATTTTAAGTTACTAAGTTTGTGATAATACTGTTATGCAACAATAACTAGTCCTCAGAAACTTCAGATGTTAGAATTATCAAAACAAAATATACATTTCATATAGTTTGAAGCAATAAAGAATGGGATTAAAATATGAGCAAGGAACAAGGGACTATAAAACCAATCAAATATTCAAAAAGTAAATCGAACTTCTAAATGAAAAATATAAAAATTGATATTAAAACCTTGATGGACAGCCTAAACAATAGACATAGCTGAACATGGAATTAGTGGCCCATAAGAGAAAGCTGAAGAAATTATTCAGAATGAACTTACCTTGGATCTTGCTGTTTATTCTGCTTGGAATACTTTACTTCAGATGGTCACATGGCTTGCTCCTTCACTTCTTTCAGGTTTCTGCTCAGATGATACCTTATCAGGGAGGCCTTCTCTGACCATCCATAATAAAAGAGCGACCTCTGCTTACTCCTGCATATGTGATAACTCTTATTATGCTTTATTTTTAATTCATAGTATTTATTACCCAGTGACATATCCTTTATTAACTAATTTGTTTATTGTATGTCTCCCCATATCCCACCTGACAGACTATTCATATTTAGTTGAGTGACTCTGCGGCTTAAAATAATGCTTGTTCCATAGTACATGCTCAATAACTTCTTCTTGAATAAATGAGTGAATGAATGAAAAGGAACAGAGGGAAAAGAGATGATGACACATCAAAGAGAACTGGGATACGAAACGCTTAGCCCTTTCAAATGTACTATTATGTACTTACTTATTTACTCTTAACCTTGCTTCACTAGAATGTTAGGTCTTACAGGGCAGGGCTTTGACAGGGCTTTGTTATCCACTACTGTATTTCCAGTGCCTGAATCAGTGTTTGGCAGCTAGTGAGCACTCTATACTTATTGCTGAATAAAATAATAAATGAAAGTTCTATTATCTGTTGAATTAGAGTTTTGGAAGGAGAGAGGAGAGAGAATTATGGAGAGGCAAATTTTGAAGAGTTAATGAGAAACTTTCAAAATGTATAGAAGATACTAATTCTGAGGTTTAGGAAAACCCAAGGAATCCCAAGTAAACAAAAAAGAAATCTACACCTGAGGCTCATCCATTATAGCAAAGATCTTATAATTAGCTCAACAAAAAGACAGTCCCTAGAAAGTAATGGCACATGGCAGGAATGGAAGCCAGAGACAGTGGAATAATATCTTAAGTTATTAAAGAAAATTGTCTATAATTTTATATGTAGCAAATTACCCTTTCAAGAATAAGGGCAAAACAAAGATTATTTTTAGACAGTTTGTCATCAACAAATTCTTCACTAAAGAAAAATTTCATGTGGGATATAAAATTGAAAGCAACAAATGAACAAGATAGAGACTCATGGACAATGGACACAGACAACAGTTTACTGATTACTAGAGGGAAGAAGAGAGAGAGATAGGGAGGGTAGACA
>NW_006443138.1:1634611-1646987 GCF_000325575.1 Pteropus alecto | reverse complement strand
GTACACTTGAAACCTATATAATTTTATTAACCAATGTCACTTCAATAAATCGTACACTTGAAACCTATATAATTTTATTAACCAACGTCACTTCAATAAATTTAATAACAAATACAAACACATAAAAAAAATTCTAAAGGATATACTTAAAGGTGATTCCTTAAGAGAAAATAGGAATGGTGACCAAAGAAAATCAGAAACTTGTAGTTACAGCTAAACAGATACCCGCTGCATGAATCCGTAACAATAATGTCTAATTAACGTGGTTAAAATTATAGAAATTGAAATTTTTGGCAATAACATATAAACGAGGGTAGAGTATGATGAGTTGAAGTATCCTAAATTCCTTATATTTTTTGAAAGGAGGGAAGTAATACTGATTAACTTTAAACTTTACCTTTTAAAGTATGCATAATAAAATTTTAAGAGTAAATTTCAAAGAAAAGGCAGAGTATGTAATTTCAAAATTAATGTAAAAAATGGAACGAGAAACAAACAATAATTTAAAGCAAGAAAGGAAGAAAGGCATCGAAAATGAGAGTAAAATAGAAGACACAATATAATAGGAGCAAACTCAAATATAATCACAACTCAGAAAGAAAACAGTTTTAAGAGATAGGATCAATAGGGTCAAAATTTATTTATTTATTTTTTGGGAAAGACTAACATGATTAGCAAATATCTAGCAAGATGAATCGAGAGAAAAAGCAAGAATAAAAATTAAGAAAGAAAGGGACACAATTGAGAAATTAGCAATATCAGAAAGATAAGCATAATTTAATGGTAGTAACATTGCAAACTTAGACAAAAATAGAGAAAGTTTTTGGAAAATCACTTTCCACTAAAACTTACTTCATAAAAATCTTTCCACAAACAGAATACTGAGCTCCGAGGGTATTTTAGGTAAATTCATCCCAACATTCAAGGAATAAGTAATTCCAATATTCCACTACAAGTTTTTTTTAGAGAATAGCATTGGGAGGTACAGCACTGCTGTTGACACCAAAATCAGAAAAGGACAGTGTGAGAAAAGAAAATTGCAGGTCTTTCTCTCTCATGAACATAGATAGAAAAGCCCTAAACAAAATGCTAGCTAATCTTATTTTGAGAAAGTATTAGAAACCACTTCATTTCCTCCCCCAGCTCCCCTTCTAAGAAGTGGACTTTTCTCTTTTTGTTGTTGTTATATTCTAGGTTTAGCCTCTTAGAGGGGAACACATGAGTCAGTGTCTCTGAGGTTTCTGATTTTTATTTTCCCTCGATGGCTATACATTTGTGACCTCAATGTTTTCGAAAGATACTGGCTAAAGGGTTTGTTCATCCCCAGGTATTAAGATCTGTATCAGAGAGACAAAAGTGTCTAGTGCCTTCAATCGGCCCTAGAAAATTGCAGATTACTGAGATGGGTATGTTGTGAGGGAAATGAGGTTGGTTGGGGAGTCTCTGGCCCACAAACTCCCAGGTCCCTGTCAGTTCTAGAATAATTTTTTTTTCTGCTTATACACTATCAGTGACTAGTTAGACCAGGTACTACTACTACTTATTATTTATTAATATATGCCACGCTGATGATTACATTTACATCAGGTTAACTTTTCTAAGTTATGTTCATGCATTCTGGTTACTTTTATAGCATGCTATTCTATACGTATTTTCGAAAATTAGAGGGAATATTGGTTACTACAATAGCATTTTGTTGAACTGAAGAAGAGAATGTTTTAGACTTCTAGGAAGTTAGCAAGCTAACTAACGTGTTGGTTGCCTTGTGGCACTCAACTTCACGAATCCCCAAATACACACAGAGTTAGAGATGGGGGTAGAACAATAAAGAGAGAAAAAATTTATTTCCAGTTTTCAAAAATGTAAGTCATAACATCAGGAATGAAAATTTAAACTTTAATTTGGAGAATCATTTTTTTCTATCTGTTGAACTTCAGACATTGTGAATGTATGTTAAATTTTTAGATTTGGGAAGTGAATTATATAAATTGTAAGCAGGAGTCAGAGTCTTACATATTTATTCATAATAGTTCACTGACTTTCAAAGGTTTTTGGCAATTACCTATAAGAAGAAATAGATTTTAATTATAATCCAATGTGCACATAAATACTCATATAGGTGAAAAAAACATTTTATGAAGAGATACTTTTATTATACATGTGTTAGACTTTAAGATTTCTGTTTATCATTTAAGTAAAAAAAAAAAATACAGGCCGTGAACTACTAAATTGTTTTGGGGACACACTAATAGGTCATAGCCTGCAGTTTGAAAAATACTGTCAAAAATATATTTAGATTGCTACTATCTCTTGAAATAACTGTTGATCTCTGTTATTGAAATTTTATTTAGATACAGTCACTTGAAAATTTTTTTGCGATCGTTCTAATTTGTCATTGAAATGGTGGCAGAACAGTAATTGTGACCTGCATAACACATAATCATCTTTGATAAGTTCAATTCTACTGTTGAAGGTTGAAATTAATGCCAATGATAACTGAATGGGGAATTATCTGTACTTATCATTGCAATAAGTGGTATGTGGAAAACCCGATGGAGAGGCTCTTTTCTATTGTAATATTAAAAAAAAAATCATTCTGAAATGCACGGGTTAAATATTATCTGCTATGGTGATCCAGGAAAACCTATTATATGTATGAGAATAAGTTCTGTTCTTTAAATATATTTAGAAGATAAAAATACTATTTTAAAAATAAGATTCTTTGTTGGGATCTTAGTCCTTACCTTAAATTGTGACACTGGTTTATAATTCTTTAGTTATGACATCACCAATAATGCAGGTCTAGAAAACAATGCATTTTAAAGTGCCATGAAATGTACTCAAGTGTTATATATTTAGAACATAGCTTTATAGAATGCAATGTTGTTTTATGTAAAGTAGCAGCTTTCACACTTCAAGTATCTGGAAAAGCTTTATAAAACAAAGCATTAAGTGTGAACTCATTTTTATTCAAAGTTTATGAGATTCCAGAAGTACCATTATATTGCCTTTGCTTTAAAATGCAATCCACAGTAAAATACACATTCTCTTTCTTTTTAAATAAATTTTAGTGAGCCAAAGCTGAAAGTGTCTTATACCTTGTATCCATTTCCTTCAGGCTGAAGACACTGAAGTGAACTCAGATTTTGCAAAGTCAGGACTTAGATTTAAGTGTTCTAGAACTTTATTTTTGTAATGTTACTTTGTTGGCAACAGAATGGGAAGGTATATTAAATCTAAGGCACTAATGGTGGAAAAGGCTAAAAAACCAAAGTATAAATCTTTTACTACCATGGCCATATTTGAGTTTGTGTTTACGAAGACAGTTTCCATATTTGAGCTGTAGTTGTTAACCATAGAATCTGTCACTATATATACATTTGCTTCTTGAATTTCTGGTCTGCTTGGTGTTGCTGGCCCAAAACATTGCTTTGGCATCCTGGCTGCATGGCACTAGACTCACCTGACATCCGTTGCTACTCACCAAAAGTGCACAGCTGTGTCACATAGATTGAGTTGTGTTCTGGTGCATTTCTCCTGTCCCAACTGCTTGACCCCAGTTCTCCTTTCTGTGCAGCTAGTCTCTTGTCATTTGTGAGGTCAATTTGTAGTAAGTAACATGACATAGAACCAAGAAAAATGAGCATGTTACTAATGGCTAACATTTACTCAACATTTTCTATGTGTTTTTTAGTGGATCACAGATATTTAAGTATCACATCAACCTTATGAGACAGGTTCTAATATTCCCATTTTACAGTGCAGAAGAAATATTACTAAGAGCAATGTCAATGAGTTTACTGCCTATCTTTTCTTCCAGGAGTTTTGTAGTTTTGGATCTTATATTTAAGTCTTTAATCCATTTTGAGTTTATTCTTATATATGATATAAGAAGGAGAACTAGTTTCATTTTTTTTGCATGTATGTGTATCTTTTGCTTTTTATATACTTTCATTATTTTGATTTGGATGACAGTGAATTAAATTAATTCTCGTTTTGGAAGTCTTTATAGTACCATCAACAATTTGTTTACTAACCCCAGTAGATTAAATTTTGCATCTTTGCAATGTTTTGGTTTATTTCTCAATTCAGAAATGTCTGTGCAATTAAGGAAACACTAAACTTCCAAACTTTTCTTTCTATTATCTTTTACTTCTTAAAAGAGCCAATGCTAATTAACTTATGAAAAAGCCAGAATGAATTTGGTAAACTTTTTCAATAAACTTGCAACTACTACTTATCCAAATAATACCCAAATAACTTACTTTAAAGAAATTATCAATTTTAAACCTGTACTTCCTATTTAGCAAACAGTAACAATCAGTGCTTGAATACAATTCTTTTTTGTGACTAATATCTCCACAAAATTTGCAGGTTCTCTTAAATTCTACTTTTGTTTGTACTTATGTCTTGGTTCAGACCCTGAAGCTTTAGAACAATTATAAGTTAGGCACAGCAAATTTCATCATTTTGATGGGACCAATAGAACCAATCACCTATACTGAGGACCTACTATGTGCTTATTCATTGCCAGATGTTAGGAAGATTGATAGAGGCTATGCAAGCTGACGTCTGTTTAACATAAAGTATTAATTTATGAAAATTCTAATCACCAGTTTCTTAGAGCGTACATGTTAAGACAATTTTCCCTGAATGAAGAGGTGAAATAAGAAGGAGATATTGGTAAATGTCAGAGGTACTTATGAAAGTGCTTGAGTCAGTTCAACTTTTAAAACTGAAACCAGATTTGGCAAACTATGGCCATTTCTGGCCTACTGCCTATTTTTGTAAATAAAGGTTTATTGGAGATTGGCATGCTCATGAGTTTATGTATTGTCTATGGCTGCTTTCATATTATAAAGGCAGAGTTAGTAGTTGCAACAGAGACCGTAATGACTGCAAAGCCTAAAATATTTACTATCTGGCCCTTTTTAGAAAATATTTGCTGACTCCTAATCTAAATTATATATGAAAACTAGTTGCAAGATCCCTTCCACATGTTGTATGTATACATGTAAATTGATATATCATGTAGCTTGAGTATTGTGTTTTGGAATAAAATCTTTTAAAAAGGCCACACTGAATAATTGTTAAATTTTTTATAATATGAAAAGCTATGTTCAGGAGCCATCTTTGCAAAAGATGTGTTTTTCATCACCATAATTCAACTGTTTTAAGAACAGATTGTTGTGTATTTCTTTTAATAAAATGAACTTGTATTTTGTCTGAAGATTTAATTCTTATTAATTGGATATTTTGATTCTCTTAATGAAAATTGGAAAATCAACATAGCTTCTATTTTGCTTATTGCATTTGTTAATGGAAGTTAGTATATATTAATTTTCTCATTTACAGAATTTTTCATTGATAAATTACAAGATATCAATTGAATGTTGCTTTGACTTGATAGCAATCTGACATTAATATGTAATGTATATATTTTTCTTGTTATATGACAAGAAAAAATCATTTACATTTTAAAATACATCTATGATTGAAAGATAATGGTTTATTAGCATATTGGTTCATTTATTTGAAGGTGCGGAGAAATATTTTTGAAAGAATGCCAGCTTGCATATGTTTTTGGTTTTATATAATTCATTTCAACATTTTTTTCTGGCCACATGTAATATAGTTCTAAGAACTAAAGTGTATCTTACTGCTGAGTGGCATCTTTTATGTAGCTCATACTCTAGTAAAACTCACTAATTTGCATGTTTGCTTCTCACTGTTTCTATATTCTCATGGATGGGTGACAGGTATGCACAGTGCCTGGCTCACTGCATTCACTAAATGAATTGCATGGAACTGAAGTATCCATGTAATGAGAAGTTGGACAATTTCTAAAGTCTGGAATTCCAAAATATTCTTGTTCTTCCTACTCTTATTGTTACGAAATATTCTTTGCTGTTCTTCCTCCTATTTAAAATATAGTGGAGAAGAAGCTACTTAGATGTCTGGCTGCCAGACTTTATCTTGTCACCTTCCATGAGGAGGGACTGTGCTTGATCCATCTTTCTACTGTCAGCTCCTGACACAGAGCATGGAGTATATATTTGTGAAGCAAGGTTGTTAGTAATATGATTGTCATTCTTTGTCACAAAACAATGGGCATTTGTTTCTGGATCTGAAGTCATTTTGCTTGAAGTAGGCAATGATAAGAGGAATAAGGAGCAATTTGTATGCCTCACTGGGTTGAAGGTCTAAATAGTCTAGGATTGCTGAATGTTTGAACGAGAGAGTGATAATTAGACTCCTAGCTGTCAGGTAGCACGAACTGACATATTAGAGCAGTACGAGAAGCTGATGTAGCAAAAAAGTATTTTTTTCCTCTGGTATAATTTAGCAATACCAAGAATGCTGTTCAGGTATATTCCCTTGGAGAGAGTGAACTTTCAGACTTGAAAATGTTGGCATTTTGGAAATCCTGGAGAACTCTCCCAGACTGAGAAATGGGAAAGGATCCAAGTCTGCTTTTTATAGCACTGACAAAAGGATGCTTAGAGCAGTAATAGGCTGGTAAAGGTTTAACAACCACTGTCTAGAAGGGGACAAAAACTCTGATTTGTAGTGTTTTCCAGTTTCTGTGGTATAAATCTTCCCACCATGACTGAGTTAAGCTATTGACTTGACATCACTGAACATGGAGTTGGAAAGAAATACACAAAATTGACTCTCGGGAGTCAGTGCTAGCTAGCTCTAGCACACGGCTTGTTTAAAGTCACTTTAGCTCTTTGTTGTAGGGGTTTACTGCCAGGGTACTGGGAACTATATGGAGGTGTTTCATCTTATTAGCTAATTGTATGGATGCGACCATTTGTTTTACATACGTGGATAAATGTGGAATTGTGCAACGTTTGTAATGGAATTTTATTCTTTTTATTTTTGTGATGTACTGGCAAGAGATGCAATTGTAATTTTCAAAATTTGTGTCTCAAGGGCAGAGGGCATGGTCTCAGGCATTTTCTTTGCCCTTTGATAGTGGTACCAGTAAAGGCATTTCCTAATTGTCTTTCCAAAAGAATGGGCTATCTCAAAGATAAAAGGAATAGATGGCTTTGGGAATTTTTGCTGTATATCCCAATGGGCCAGGACTGTGCAATCACTCTAGCCAACATTCATCTGGTTTTACACTTGTGAATCTATACATTTTCTGAGGGTAGTTCACGCATAACTACGTGTTCATTTTTGACATTCAAGAGGCAGCTTGAAGTTTTTCAAAAGCGCTTTCTTTTATGGGCAACTGGTAACAAAGCTTCCCTCCAGCACCTGTTTGTGCATTAGCTATGGAGGTTTTGCTTTCATTCTGCAGTTTTTGGGTAAGATTCTCACTCACTCTTTCTTTATGTTAATATGTCACTCAATAAACTTAATAGCATATGTATATAATAGATATAAACTGACTTCATGTTGAAAACCTGGTTTTCATATCCTATTTTTCCTATATATATTGACTTTCTTTTAAGGTTATTTATGACATTTAAGATGATTTAAAGCATTTCTCTTTAGTAAATATATATGAAAAAGGGGTTTACATTTATTTCTTCTTCATCTTCTCCCACTTCTTCCTGAACCCAGTATTGTTGGCCTTTTTTTGCCCGTAATTCAACTGAAAATGTTTCATTAAGGACAATCTCTGCTCTCCTTATCTACTAGTTCTCTGTATGGCCACATTCAAAATCATGCATGAATTCAGCTACTTCTTTTCTATTCTCACTATTACTGATTGAGTTAGGTGCTAGGTACTTCTTGCCTGGGTTGATTACAATTGTCTGCTAATGTTTTTCTGTGACTTTAAGTGTCTCTCCTCCAATCTACTGCCGGAGTGCAGCGTCTAAAATGAAAATTCGATTATGTACGTGATATCTGGCTGCCCTGGTAGGGCAATAATTTGATGTCCCTTCTAGACAATTCTATTCAATATTTATTTGGATGGGTGCCATGCCGGCTGCTGGTGGCTCACTCAGTGAATCCTTACCTGCGTCCCTAGAAGTCATAATACCACAGCTACTCAGACATATCCACTATGGGATATACTCCACCTCATGAGATTCATTGAAGTATTCTTTCATATAGCCTCTGTGTAAATATAATTTTCTCCATTTTGTTACATTTCTAGTGATAGTTTCTTAGTAACGTGAGCAACTACATGAGTTGCAGCCTGATAATGTTCCCCTGCCTACAGATATTTTGTCTATATTGTTAAATCTTTGGGTAATACATTTCATTTCTTTTGGCTTATTCAATGTATATGCAGTACTCAGCTGGAATAGTCACACATGCTAGTTGGTGCTGCCTTCTACTATGAAATACTTTAATTATGATAAGTTTTAGGCTTTGGGTTATCCAAAATTATTTAGTTTTACATTTTGTTAATTTTATTATTTGGACAATTTGCATATTGAATTTACTCATAATATGGCTTATTTATAATAATAAAATGAAACTATCAGGGGCAAAAGTAATATGAATTTGATATAACAGCATTATGATCAGTAAAGAAATGTTGAGCAGTAAATAAAGGGGTAACTGACAACAAATGAAGATTCAGAAATTTGGGACACGTAACTAAGAAAAAATGAACTGCTGAGGGAGGATTTTAATTTTCAGTATCCTAAGGAGATTGTTACTGTCTTATTTTTGCTTTTACTGAAAGTATTCAGTGCAGATATTTGAGAATTTCCCTGACTGGAAATTCTCTCTCAGATATCTATCTTTATCTTAAAGTGATCACCAAAATTATTTGGAAAAATATGCTTCAGAGATCACTTTATCAGAACACATTCTTTAAAGCAGTAATGGGTGTGGTTTGGGGTTTTTTTTCTTGCGGTATTTTGAACACGCATCAAGGACTCAGGAAGAGGTTCTGTTCAGGAACTCTCTGCCTGAGAAAGCAGTTGCATGTTCTCCATTCTAACCTCCCAGTATTCCAAAGAATCCAGAACTAAATTATTCCTGAAGGCCAGGAGGCTAAGTGGGGAACAATGGATTATTTATTTTTTAAAAAAATCTCAAGTAGTGAAATGAAAATTTCTTTACATTTGCATCTATGTGTACCTCAAGGAAAGACAATTCCTAATTATCTGGTTAGAATCAGTTTTTCTGTTTAACAGGCATTTATAAAAAATGCCACCTAACACTTTGGGTAAATAAATTGGAAAAATCTGCATTGGAAATTGAATTAATGAAACTTAACAGTACTCTGTGATCAAATAAACCCAGCACCTAATGAAATTTATTCTTCATTATTTCTTATTGTTTCCTCTGTTGAGCTGAGTATTGGTGGTAGTAATAAATTTCTATTATGTAAGGCTTTATCATTTGTAAAATAATGTCACTTATACCATCTAATTTAATCATCGTTATGCTCCTGGGACATAAGTTGAGCTTATATATTAAGGGAAAATTGAGGTGTAGAGAGATTGAGTTGCCAGGTATCGTACAATTTATTGATGGAGGATCTAAAATTCAGGTGTTCTGACACCTACCTTTCCTTCTTTCCTTCTTCCCTCTCTCCCTCCCTCCATGCCTACTTTATTTCTGTCTTAAAAATATTGCTACCACTGATACGCCAAATAGTCATCAGAATTGATCAAAATCTCTTGCTGAAAAATGTTCACCACCTATTAATAAATCAGCACGTTGATGCTTCAGTTCCTGACCTAATTATAATTTTACTTTACTAACTTTAAGATAATCTTAGTTTTCTTACATGCATTTTCTATGTGTGTTAGCCTAAGAAATAAAAAATAAAACTATAATTTGAAATTCTTGGGATTTTGCAAATACTGTGTTTAAGTATTAACATCCTCTAATGAACAGAGCAGCAGTAATCTGTTAAATAACTATTGGACCAAGACAAATCCCTCAGTCCACATGGTGTTAGTTACCCATGTATTGATCCTGACCAGTATTCTTGCTGCTTTCAGTAAGGAATAGGTAATTAGCATGAAGTGAGCCAAATAACAATTATGGTAACAATATTTACTCATATTTGTACAGTATTCTATACTTATATAAATATTTTTCATTTACATAGTATCTTTTAATATGGGATGTGTTTGCTCTATGTAGATTCTCAAAATAAGGGCATTTTTAGCTTCATTTAAAAAGTATTTTTACTGGTTAGATACCAATACACCAGAATTCAGAAGAAATATGTTTAAATATTACCATTTTTTTTCTTTAACATTTACAGTGATTTATAACCCATACTAAATTAGGTGCTACATATCTTTGTGTGTAGTCGGTTGAGATAGAAGATTGTAGAAGGTTTAGCCTTTATAGTATCTTTTTTCCTTTAATCTTTGTTTCTGATCAGTGAGCCGTGAGCTTCCTAATTGGATAGCAATAAATCAGCACAGAAACGGACTTATCTTGACTCATTTTTCTAGCTCTGATATATAACAAATATGGGAGCAGGTTGAATTTTGGGGTCAAATAGTATCAGGAACACGCTGCAATCTTTTAGATCCAGTCTTAGTTTTTAAAGAGCAAATTATGGAACTGTTGCTTTCTGAATCCATTGTTATGGCCATGGGCTAATCTGATCCTGCCTACCTGGGACCTCTTATTTCTCTATCTGGTTTTCTTTTCAGTTTCACTATTCATCTTGTTTTCCCTCAGATTTTCTTTGAATCACAGTTTTGATTCTTAAATTCTCTGTTGGCTCTCAGATTCCTTGCTCTGGTCTTTCTTACTGCAGGCACTTTGCATTCTTTCCTGTTTTTTTGTTGACTCTCTGCATGGAGTACTGGTTTGGGAAGCCTTCTTGCTGTTTGCTATATGTATTGTGAAGATGAGATTTCTCTCATACTGTTCTGGTAGCCATTGTAATGTTATCGCTTTTGAAAAGGCTAAAGGAAAAAGGAAAAATGTCACGGTAGATTCTCTCATATGTACTGTTTCTAAATTTTTTAAAACAGGAACTTTTAAAATAGCCCCAGGTTAATATTGGATACTTAAGAATTAGGTTGATATTTTCTAGTAGAAGACATGGCAAAAGTTTGTAGAAATAATTTTGAAAGCATAATAACTTTACCCATATTTTGTTTTTGAATATTTTATTTTCTTCTGAAAATTTCAGAATCCACTACTTCGCTTTGAAAGGAAGGGATAAGCAGGTTTATTTTAACTATACTATCTCTCTGGGAGGTACTGTATGATGTGTGTACACTGTATAATGAAATCTAGATTTGTCTTTTATAAGTTATTCCTAGGAGAGCATGAAACGTTTTTTGATTACTTGATTAGATTCTAACTAGAAGCATATAGTATTTGATGAATAACTAACACAGATAATTAACAGATTAAGAGAATGTGTGAGCCCAGGCATGAACAGAGAAGTTGGTAAGAAGGTTATCAGCATTAAAAATGTTGGAAATGAACAGGACAACTGGAGTATGAATGAAATCAATTTAATTTGTGGGAACTTATATTTCCTTAGAATTATAGTCTTATTTTTTACTCTGTATGACTTAGGCTGTGTCCACATTAAGTAGAGAGTATCTGTCTCAGATGTCTGCTTGACGGGCTAGTTAAGTTTCTTGAAAAAGAAACCCATTGCTACATTGGATAGATGGTTCAGTCTGTTCTTCCCTCTAAAAGGAGTATTGTCTCTGATATTCAGGGCCTTAAAATGTTAGGCATGGTGATTTTCAGAGGGCTCAAGGGACACAGATGGAGACCCTGTTCTGCCCAATGTGAGAAGCAGAAATCTGCCTGACCATCCTATGTCTTGTTCTGTTCTCATCTGGTTTAAAAGCTTGAAGGAAATTTACTACTTGCCTTCTCTTTCCATTATACCTGGGAGAGATTTTAAGCCCAGCTGATCAACTAGGATTTGAATAGTGATACCACCAAAGAGTAAAAGATAAAGATAAATGACTAGGTCTCACGGACTTTTCCAAAACCAATTGGTCCCCGAGATGTTTGGCATATCGGATAATGTCTGCTAAAGACTGTTGATTTACCAGTAGGAAGGAAGCAGACATTGGAGCCAGGTGAAAGGAAGAATGGAGTCTGAGCTGAAAATCCTTTGCCACCTTTATGTTGATTAATGCTTGGTTTGTTGGCCTGTGTCATGATGATGCCTGCCTAGTGTAAGCCAGAATCCGCTGGCTTTCTCCACTCATGAGAAGTGTACATGATGAGACTTGTTTTATCCCCAGAATCTGGTGGCTTTTCTTCCCTTTTGGTGGCACCTTCCCTAGACTCAGATTCCTGGTATCCTCATTATCCATGTCCTCTCACCACTTTATCTTTACCTATAGAGCTTTTGTCACTCTTAGTTATATAAAAATGATAGCAGTTTTAAAATGTTAAAATTCTCAAATTACTGCCAGTTATACTAGTATTAAGAACTTAAACTAAAAAG
>NW_006443138.1:1588466-1634528 GCF_000325575.1 Pteropus alecto | reverse complement strand
AAAAAAAGGAAAAAGAAAAATCATGGCTTTCTATTACCCACTGCCTGCTTTCCTTCTCCAAAGGAAGATCCCTCACTTTAGGATCATACTGTTAGTGGATTCTCAACTACCCCTGTATCTGAAAATATGCATTTCAAAGATGAAAAAGGTTTGCAAATTATGTAGAACAGTTACAAGTCTCTTGAGTAATTAGTGGAAGAATTTTGAATTAAAGAGGATTGTATTTGCTTTAGAATGTATGATGGAAGGAAATTTAACTTTGGTTGGTGAACACACAATGCAATATACATAGGACGTACTATTGAATTGTACACTTGGAACCCATGTAATTTAACCGATGTCACTCCCATACATTTAATAAAAAATAGAAAAAAAAAAGAATGTTAGAACAAGTACCACTTGTTACTGTCTAGTGCTTTTCTTTGTTTATTCTATTTTTCCAAAGTAATTATCATAATTGTTAATACAGCATTTAATTTGATGGCAGTAGATTTTACAAATCATAATAATTCCCCATAACATGGTTTAAACCAATGCATAGGGATTTATGGATTTAGTATGTGATGAAATTATCACATGTTATATGCAAGACAGTATAGCCCTTTGAAGAACTTAGACTCCTTGTAAGATACTTAAAATGTGACATATTTCTAAAATTATTTGAGGTGAAACAGGACACCAACAAGTAAAATTTAAAGATCGATGTAATCACTGAGATTCAATTACTATAATAATTTTAATTAAATGCAAATATTATTTATTCTTCTGAAATAAGGCAGATTTAAAACACACATTGAAATATTAATTAAAAGTGGCATATTTTAAATTTCTATTTTAGGAATGAGAAACTACTTATAGTACTTATAAATATTTGTTGCTTCTGCCTTTATCGCTTGTGGCTGACAGCTCTGTCCTTTTTAAATTTCTTTTTTGAGGATTTAATTTTTACTAAACCATTGAGATCAGTAGAAATTCTGGAGGAATACATGCACTACGTGTGTTACTGAAAGACTTGAGTGTGGAACCTAGAACTGATCAAAACTGGGGTACAAGCACCTGAAGTGAGCTAGCAGCCAAGGAGACTTGTGCTGATTCTTTCTGACCCTCAGTTTTGGGCTAGAGTTGTTTGTAATGTTTCTCTACAAGATCAGGATTGGCCTGAACACTGGAGCAGAAGTGAGCCTTCAAGTGCTTTTGGTTGTGAGAAGAGAGCTTGGGGACAGGTAGGACATCCCATGAAGGACCCCCTCAGTCCTAGGAATACTCTTTAAATATGGAATGGCTGCCACGATGAAGGCATCCCTTTTAGAGACTTTCATCATGGTTGTCATATAAAATACACTTATATAAGGTATTAAGACTACATGGATTAATTTAATGCCTCTTGGACATCCTTTATAACTCTGATTCCAAAATAAATACATAATATTAAAAAGAATGCTATATCATTTGCTCTTCTGGATTCTTGGATTATAAGCAATATTGGTGTCTTCTTTCAGAACTTAAAGATAAAAAAATTGCATTAAATTAAGTAGAATAGTCTTTGAAAACAACTTTCTACGTCCTGTGAGAAATCTTTATTAAACCATAAAGCTTTATTTAATCTTCGGTGTGGTACAAAAACATGCTGTTATTATTAATGCTTAAATTTTATATTGTAATGTACCATATGGTTGGTGTTGAGCTGATTGCCTACTATTTATCAAGGAGAGGACTAAGTACATGTGATTCTGATAGTAATCTCCATGTTCTACCTTGAGATTTCCTAACTACATAGCAGGTTAAAGTCGTTGACCTGACAATAAGGCCTTTTAACTAATACACATGTGTGGGAAATATATTTTATTTTGGCAGCAGTAAACTCCAATTCTGTGAGAATGATTTCTTCAGCTACTTTATGTATAAAGGTCTCTCAGACAAGAGAAATATCTTTTAACTATTTCTATGGAGTTAGGGAGCCACAGTTTCAGAAATCCACTTTCAATACCTGTCTCATTTTAATAACGGTTTCACAGAGCCCAGCAATCTGCATGGAGGCCATTTAGGATATAGTGGGAGGAACACGAGTTTTGGAGATAACAGATACGAGTTTGAATGCCTTTTTTTTTTTTAAAGCCATACCAAGTCTCTGATCTCGGACAATTTACCTAACATTTCTGTTTCCTGACCTGAGAAAAGTGGATAAGACACCTCCCTCAGAGGGTTGTTGTAGATATTAAATAAGGAAACAGTTAACATAGTGGCTGCACATTACAGTTTCACTTAAAGTTTAGTTCTTTCTCAGCTTCGGTGTCCTATTTAAACAATGGAGACAGTGCCTCCCTCATCAGATTGTTTTTGAGAATCAATGATAAGACATTTTGAATAATTCTGTAGACACGTAAGGGGGTTCATTATTATTCTTTCTTGCTAACAAGAGATGTCTCAAAAATGTTTTGAGATTTCTTAATCACGTGGGCACTTAAAGTTGTTCACCTGACCAGAAAGGTCATTTTAGAGGGAAAACAATTGTGTAGGTAATTTCTTTGAAATTCTTACTTATCTCTCTTTAAATTCAGTTTGATTTCTTCCGCCTTTGGTCCTACAATACAGCACTCCTCTCCCTCTTACCGCGGCCTCTTAGCTTCCTTTGCTGGCACTTCCTTTTGCTCCTGTGAACATTGTTGTATTACTTCCCTAGGCATACTGGAAAAAAAAAGTACCCCAAACAGGGTGGCTTAAAACGACAGAAATTTACTGTTACACAATTCTAGTCTCTAGAAGTTCAAAATCAAGATGTCTGCACCATCATGCTGTTTCTGAAGGCTCTGGAGGAGAATCCTTTCTGGCCTCTTTTAGCTTCTAGCAACCATTGGTGTTTCTTGGCTTGTGGGTACATTATTCCAGTCACATGGCCATTTTTTCCCCTGTGAGTTATTATATTGTTTTTCCTTTGCATGTCTGTCTCTGCATCTAAATTTTCCTTCCCCTCCACCCCAAAATAAAGACACCGTTTATGTTGGATTAGGGCCCATCCTAATGATTTCATTTTACTTTGATTACCTTTGTAAAGACTCTGTTTCCAAATAACCATATTATGAATGACTGGGAGTTAGGACTTTAACATGTCTTTTTTGGGTGGGGACACAACTCACCCCATAACAAGTGGTGTTCCCAGAGAGTCTGATCTCAGCCTCTTTTGGATCCTCTCTAAGTAATTTCATCTCCTCATGACTTTCATGAGAACTGTGGGATGAACCTGGTCTTTGGAGTCAGACTGTCTTACATTGGATTCTGATTATTTTACTTTTTAGTGAGTTTAGCAATATAAAAATCATATTTACTGGGGTCTGTTGAGTGGCATTTTCCTACCAGGGTTCTTCCTGGGGAAATGCAGAGCCCAGATTAGTATAATACAGGCCAAATTGATTTGCTTTCAGCATTCTTAGTTTACAAAGTCAATATGAGCACCCAGAAATAACCCTGAAGTATAAAAGGAATCATAAAAAATCACTTGGAAGAATGTCACTTAAAGTGTGATCCACAGACCAGCAGCATCTGCATCACTTGGGAGATCTTTGGAAATGCAAATGCTTGGACCCAATCTCAACCTACTGAATCAGAATCTTGAGAGGTGGGGTTCAGGTGTCTGTTTTAAGAAGTCCAGATGAATCTTACACACTTTGCAGGTTGAGAAGTACGCAATTTGATTGGGTATGTATACGACACTGGATATGATCCATGGTGGCAATGGTGGGGTTTGTGGGTTGATTGCACAAGTGTATATGCATCTCAGGACTGTTTAAGCAACAAGTGGTTGCTTTAACTTCCTTTCCTTGAGTTTTTAGCAGTATTCCTAGGCATACTAATGGCAAAGATGGCATTGATATTGGGGCAATGTAGCATTAATTTCATCTGATTTACTTTAAAAGTTCTATTCTAAGCTCCATTTGGCAACTGATCTCTCTCAACATTACTTAATGCCCTGCTCTCAAACGTCAATTTTGCTTTACAACTACATGTCCAGAATGAGTAAGTATCCAGTAAAAGGCGTTTCTTTTTTTTCTTTTTTTTTTTTTTTTTTGAGGAAATATGTTATGCACATCAGCCTCTTATTATCCTCTCTAAGGGGAAGTGTGCAACATAAATTATAGTGATTTATTAGGAATGAAGAACCTATTCTAGTGCCCTTACTCAGCGGTTTTCATGGAGTGCTCTCTAAGTGGAAAAACATTTGTCATTTTTGGACAGATTCAGAATAAATAAAATAGAGGACCAATGTGAGGTGCATAGAGTTTAACATTCAAAATATTCAAAACAAGTTACATCGTTGCTGGTGTGTGTTATATAGTTAGGCCTACCATGGTTGCATTTGTGCTGAACACAGGCAGACTTTTTCTTGTCATTATTCCCTAAACAATAGAGTATAACATCTATTTACAGACATTTACATTGTTTTAGATATTATAAGTAACCTAGAGATGATTTAAAGTATATGGGAGGATTGTGTAGGTTATATGCAAATACTATGCTGTTTTGTATAAGGGACTTGAGCATCCATGGATTTTGGTATCTGTGGGGGTCCTGGAATTAATCTCCCTTCAACACAGGGATGACTAATTTCGTTTCTTCCTGGGAGTTTTATGACTTTTATGTATAACATGGCTTGTTTTCATTTCTTTTAATAATTGAGACAAAATGCACTCATGATAGAAAAGATGGATAAAAAAACCTTTTTCTTTCTAGGAACCTGGAATGTTGTACTTTCTTGCATAACATTTCCAAGTGATCAAATGAAGTGAAGATTCTGGCATTTCGTATTTTTCTTTTCCTTTGGGTGTGTCTAGAAGTTCTTCTTATATATAAATAAAATGAGAAAAGTGATTAGAGTAGATATTTATGATGTAGATATGTATGTATTTATTTTCTAAAATTCGTTATGCATATACTATATAACTGAATCTGGAGAGGAGGCTGAAATCATCTGGAGTTAAAGAATTTATGTTGTCAATTATATTTATCCTTGAGCAACTAATAATTGTCTGGCCATTACTAATTATTGCTTTAGTCTGTAAGGAATTATTCTTAAATTTTGGCGGGCGGGTTTTCTTGGGGATTTTGTTGAAATTACTGGTGGTCTGCCCCCGTGTCCGGTTAGGCTTGTTCTGTAAGACTGTAGTAGGGCCCAGGCATGTGTCTTTGTGAAGGGCAGTGCAGGTAATTCTGATGCCCACCAAAGATCATGAACCTCTGCTGCAAGTACTTAGAAGCAGGCATGTTGGAACTTGGAGCCAGAACTCAAGTGAGAACAGTTTAATGACTACTTTGGCTGTTGGAGGCTTAACCTGGCTCATGTGTCAGAGAAATTCCATTGGCAGTGTTTTTCCATTCCAGCATGCCTAAGTACACTGGCTCTTGCTTCTTGGTTCTTGGTTTGAGTGGAACTCATTCCTGCACAGATGGGCCCTGGTTTGTGAGGACAGCTGGAGAAGGAACAGCAAGTTCACTGGCAGAGCCAACACATGGGAAAGAGCGAGAGAGAAATAGACAAAGGCTAGAGGTAGAGGCACTAGACAAAAATAACATTCACCTGGTCATTACAGAATATGCTCCCTTGTTTCGTAATAAGGGTGTACTTATCAAGTCTTTTAGAAGCTCATCCAGATTTACTTTATTTATTGCCTTTAAATTATATAATAAATACCTTCCAAGCACCCATTAAAATAAAAATAACTAACAATGCAGCAGAATTGAAGCGAAAAGAAACCACAGTGACAAATTACACGTTTTTCCGGAAGAGCAGAAAGAATTGAGTTAACAAGGATGGAAACAGTTGACTTTCTGTTCTAACCAATAAACGTCTTCAGTTAGTGTAGCCATGGGACTCTTTTTCTCCCCCTCTTTTTAAAAACAGATTAGGCTTTTAATTAGGTTCTTAATAAATTTAGAACACCAGTTTGTGAAAATAAATCCCACTTGTGAGCAAACAGAGCAGAGGTAGCCCTGGAGCTGAGGATCAGATTTGACTTTTGGCAGAACTTGTGAGTCCAAACCTTCTGATTAACTTGTGCTGCTCTGTAATCGCATATTTTTTGAAGATCTCACCCTCCTGGCTGGTATCTGGGTTTGCACAGCTGCTGCTGCTTCTTGAAGTAAGCGTCAGTGAGATGTCTGGGGTTTTTCACACCATTGATGTCAATTTTGGTGGGGGTGGTGATGACAAATTTCTGGTGTGTTCTACTCAGAGGAACTTGATCGAGGGACAGAGGTCCAGTCACAAGTAGCAAGCCACTGCTCAGCTACTTCAGGAAAATGATCCTCATGCCTCTGTGGAGCCCCGTGAGGATGATCAGAATGGTTCTGGGAATGATGCTAGCCCAAAGTTTTCCTACATGCTGACCGGAGGGTTTCTTGCTGTGGCTCAATGGCTTTCAAGGCACATCTTCGGTAGGATAATATCTAGGCATTTCACAAAGTTTAACCACTTGGGTGCTATCATTCTTGTTGCCACCAGTTAGTTTTGTGACAATAGCAAGAACCTTCTTTTTCTTTTCAATTCTGGATTTAGCTGATGAATACTTCCTCTTGTACATGGCCTTTCGGGAATATCTTAGCCTGGGAATATCTGATGATTCCTCTGACAGGACAGAGTTTTGGTGGCAGTGGAGCTTCCCCTTCTTAGGCGTTTTGGCCTTGCGGTTACCCTTCTTAACCTTGCCGCCAGCATCAGCCTTCTCAGCTTCAGGTTTCTTCTCCTTAGTGTCTGTCTTCTTAGCTTTTTCACCCACCATTTCGCAATATGGGAAAGAGAACTAAGGTCCTGGCTTCCAGTCTACAAGACACCATGACACTTCTGAAAAAAAAAAAAAAAAAAAAAAAAGAATGCTTCTGGTGGCACAACTTATTTTCAGTGTTTGGTATTTGCTTTGGTTTCAATGTTTGATTTTTAAAGGTTTTTGTGTGTGTGTGTTTGTGTATCTTATTGCTACAAATTCTATCTTTATAATCGCCATCTACAATTTTTTTTCATACTATTTTTTATCTAAGTCCCAGCCCCTCCTCCCCAATATACAATTGGAATTCCAAGTCATCAACAAATGTTTTATTTAGCAAACACTCTGTAGAGCATTACTACCATTCCAGGCTGTATGGTGAACACAGATGCAAAAAGGGCCCCTAGATCTACCAGATAAAAAATAAACATTGGGAAATTGCAGGACCATTGGCCTTGTTCCTACTTTCAGCGAGGCAGATTACCTATTTGAGAACATCTTAGGAGTGGTTGACCTACTCTTCTGTAGGCTTGGAGAGCTGTCTTTTCTCTGGCAGTTGTAGAATGCACTCTTTTAATTAATTTCCTCTTCCCCTATCCAGATTATTTGAAAAATCACTGATTCTGTAAAATATTTAGTGTCTTCTCATTGCTTTTAGGACAAAGGCCAGACTTATTAACATCAT
This sequence comes from Pteropus alecto, assembly GCF_000325575.1. Classification (NCBI taxonomy): domain Eukaryota; kingdom Metazoa; phylum Chordata; class Mammalia; order Chiroptera; family Pteropodidae; genus Pteropus; species Pteropus alecto. The sequence goes on along the minus strand of NW_006443138.1, from coordinate 1,627,091 downwards.
CTATAAGACCCCATGACAGTGGTTCTTAACTGGGGATGATTTTGTCTCCAAGAGGACATTTGGCAAAGTCTGGAGACATTTTTGGTTCTCACAGAGTGGCTGGGAGTAGGGAATGGTGCTATTGGCATATAGTGTGTAGGGGCTAAAGATGCTGTTAAACATCCTACAAAGAGCAGGACAGGTCCCCACACAAAGAATTATTGACCCCAATTATCAATAGCACTGAGGTTCAAAAACTTTGCTCTATAGTATCTGGCTCCGGTTTGCTTCACCGGCTTCATATCAGGCTACCCTTCCCTCACTCTTTCTACTGCAAGCACATTGGCTTCCTTTCAGTTTTTTGAATAGCCTCTGTTGCTTTTTTTGTTTGTTTGTTTGTTTAGAATTTTGTATTTGTGGCTCACTCCACGTGGACTTTCTTCTCACTTCTTTCATTTGCCTAGTATGAATTAACTCTGGATCCTTCAGAACTCAGCTAACAGCGCTCCTGAAAGAAGCCTTCCATACCTCTCCTCCTAGGTTAGGTTGCCTTATGCTCTCAAAGCACCATGTATTCCTGTGCCTTTGACCTTATTAACATTCTAGTTAACAATTTATTTTGTAATTAGTGTTAACATCTTACCTCCCCTGTTAGAATATAATCTCAAGTGGACAGGGTCTATTTGCTGTTGTATCTCCGGTGTCTAGCATAGTGCTTTGCACCTAGTGGTCACTCAATAAATATCAATTGAATGAATGAGTCATCAAGTAAGATACTGTACCAGACAGTGATTTATAAAGAATTAGACCCACTGCTATTTTTGACACATTATCAGGAGGTGACCTATGTCTTCTAAATCTATAAAGCATTTTTATTTAAACCAATATTTGGTATTAATCATATCTGGTTTTATATAGTAGTTATGGGCAAAGTAGGGTATATTGGTTCTGGCTTTTAGGATATCATTGTTTTCTTACAAGTAAAAAGTTACTTCATTTTTTTTAAATCCCCATGCCTTGCTCACCTTATTCTACCCCTCTCACTCTAATTATAGCTGACTTCCAATTTTTACTTTATTTTTGCATTGTTTGATTTTTTTAAAAAAAATTAATGGATATTACTTTTATATTCAGAAAGATGATTAAAAATTTAAAATTCTATTGGAACTGGACTGGATTCTAAGCTTATATCATCTAATTCCCTAAACTATAGTTTTGTAGGAGTTTAACAATATTAATACAACACATGGATATTATTGACTATGGGGAAATCTGTGAGAAATTTAATTAAAGATTAACTGTGCAATTTGGAGTTGAGAATAAGGGATCGTGTTGTGATCCACACATCCTGCTTGGCTCACTCTAATATATACTCAGTCAAATATGGTTAGATAATTAGGCAGCCTACACAAAGCAGAGATATTTATCCTCTAGGTTTTACAAAAGGAAAACAGACTTAATATTCTTATTAAATTGATTAATCTATTTATTACCTGAAACTAATTTGAATGAACATTAAGGCTAAAGAGAATAATAAGAAAATTTGAATTACAGACCATTCTATATGGATAAATTCATAGAGAATGAGCTGTCTCTAGCCCTTCTTGATGTAGGCAAGTCTGGTAAACATTTGACTCCCATTCATGTGGTTCGTCTGCCAAGTGAGGCTTAACCTTCATCCTGCCCCTACTCAGAATAAAGGGCTGGTAAAGAAGGTTGGGCTCAAAGAAAAGTGAAGATGTCTACTGCTTACACTGATTGGTAATTTTAAAATGTGGTGTCTGTTTTAAACTGCCTTTGAGTTAAATGTATCAAATTGCTACTCATGCACCTTTGTGTGTTAACTGGATATGATGATCTCTAAATATAAGGTCTTCGTCCTTCACATCTTTGTTCTGGCTTCTTTATAGCTCATGTTATTCAGTTACATTTCTTTTTTTTTGAATGAGTACATCAGATTGAACCCTGTAAATCTGTCACTTTCGACTATTTTTGACCTACAAAAATGACATTTTTGTATGGCTTAGTTTAATATAAATGAATGAATGGATGAACTTTGAACTTTTCCATAGAAACAATGTTCTAATTAGAGTGAAATAAAATTGAAATAGTAATATTTTTGCTTTGTTTAGGTACATAGTGGTTCAAATAGATTTTTATAGGCTAGCCGGAAAACCTAGCCATAATTTAAACCATTGACCCTGTCGGAAAACGCATGTTAACTACAAAACTCACATATGAATGTTTGGTGCACAATGTATTCATAGATTGGTGACATAAATCATAACACTTATAAGAATTATCTTTGTTTTCTGACAGGATAATTGATAGAAACTTCTCTATTAGTTGTTTGGTTTGGGGTTAGCAATTAAAGATTGGTGGAGAATTAGGTGCTAATGTCAGTGTTGGAGTCTTCTTCTGGAGGCATTAACTCATTAACGGAAACCTTTGTCACTAGGAAACAGGGAACAGGGTCTTTGATGAAATGTAGGAAAAATATGCAGAATTATAAAAAGCAAACCTTTCCCCTAGAATCTGGTATATTCTGTATCAGTGATCTACAATGAATGAAGATCATTTTTCTTTATCATTTTCTGATCTTAAGGTTTTGGGAATTCCTTAGCTCATGGACCTTTAGCTCTGAAGACACACAGGAAAATATCTATTTTCATAAAAAACCTCATGACGTGAGTGGGCATCTGGTGGTGTTTCATAAGGAGACACAGGAAGGGTGATATTTCTGCCAAAGGATGATGTAATCCACCATAATTTAAGCTTTGGAAAAGCAAGGGTAACAGCTTAGCTCAGTACTGCTCCACTGACAGGCTAGAATAACTGTTCAGGTGCGCCGGACTGACATGGCTGTAGGAAGGGGCTGGCAGTCTGTGTACGTGTTTTCTTGTAGGGCACATCCTTAGTTGAGGGAGAGGCAGAGATAGAGGTTTGGATCACAAATTTTTATTGACTCTTTAAATCCCTTGAGGATATAATAACAACAATAATAAAAGTAATAAAAAACATGAAGAAATGGGACTTATTGATAAGAGGAGGTAAGAATGTTGCTTCCTTTTCTGATTTTATTTTTTAGATAAATAGAGGAATATGGGCACTTCCACATATTCATTTGCTGTTTTTCTGATTAATATAGAGCCAGAGAAGCTAACAGCATTCTTGATGCTAAGTAGCTCCAAGCAGGTTTTTTGTTTTTGCTTCATTAAGAAAGAACTCAGGATTATTTATTAATACATCAAGAAGTTTTATAAGAGTTTTTTTTTTTTTTGAAACAAACCATTATTACTGTGGAACTTAAGAAATTTTAAAAAATCAAATAATAATATGATGCCAATATTTATCATGCAAGGGGTTCTTGAGGCTGTAAGCATTTCATATTGGTCAGATTAGAAATACTAAAATTATTATGAACACAATTATTAATATAAGCACAATACTTTTTACTCCTTATAACCCTTTCATATACATTTGATTTGTAAAGCAGTTCCAGAGCTGTTGTCATATTGGCAAAGGTTGATTAAATCTTAATATGCATGTTGTGCCCATGCCAATATGTATTACTGGATTCCAGCAGTGAAATTTTGAGTTGAATAAAATTGGAAAGAATTGTATTACTGAATGAAATTCTGTCCTGTACCCTCTCTCAGGTGTGTTTTTTCCTTCTCATAGCTATATCCTCCTGCTTCATGTATTCAACATTATTTTATTTGTTAAAATTACCAACAGAAGTATTTGTAGATGACCATTCACCACTGATCTCTTGAATTAACATTTGCCTTGCATTTCCAGATTAGTATCATACCATCAATACCTGCTTTTAAGTACACTTTCCAATGTTACTTACATTATGGACCATATTTTCCCAATCTGATAATAGAGGTAAACAGAGCCTAATTAAAATCTTTGTTAATGTTAGAAAGAATTCACTTTTTGTTTCCTTATAATATTCCTCATACTATATCAGCTATATTTTTCTTATCAGATAAGAAATTAAATTGGCCTGGAAAATTCATCCTGAAAATTTTAGAATGCACTCAAAAGTAAAATTCACAATAGTGTCAGCCACCATAAATATTTGAATTATGCTCCAAATGCTACAAAATCTGTATCTCTAGAAGTGACACTATTCTGGAACATGGAGATTTTTGTGCTTTTGTTGAAAGAGAGAAATTTGTGGTATAGATGACTACTAAACTTGTCTTCCCGAAGCTTTCAAAGTTATGTGCATAGGCAGAGTACATTCATTATGCTCTTCTGTGGATTCGTCTCACCTCAAGAAACTTCTTGGTGGTCAAAAAGTTCTTGGCTTTGTTACACGGGGCCTACCCCTTGCTCTTCACCCTTTGCAACTTGTCTCTCTCTGCAGGTACACATCTCTTCTCCTTAAAGTAGAGAAATGATAGTTCACGACTCCTTTGTTTTTGACCTTTAATTACAGATTAAGCTCTATTTCTCATAAACAGTAAAGTGGAAAGAATAACAGTCCCTAGTATGTAGGGTTGTTGCGAGGACTGAGTGTACACTGAGACTAAGCCCACACCTCCCTATGCCTTTTACCTGAGTCACTGAGGGTGAAGAGTCAGCCTGAGGAATTCATCCCTCCTACCTCCAACACTCGTAGCCTTTCACTATCTTTTGAATCTGCTGGGATAAATCTGTGTTCTTAATCTGTGTAAGACAGTCACAATAAGAACTTTCAGTCTCCCAGGTTGCACCCCACCATGACCCCATACTCTATTTTAGTTTTCGTACATCCTCTGTCTGTCCTCTTATGACACCTCTCCCTGACTCCTAAAATTCCTTCTTTGTGCTTTTTAGAGTCCATGGATGTTATCAGCAAAATCTGTGATCGTTTCAGACTTTTCTCTATATATGACTTTTACTTTCTTGTTCTGATAAATGGCTCTCCCTGAGGTTGCTGTTTTCACTGTAGGCCTGGCAAGAGATGGCTATTTTCTTCTTATACCTTTACTTCATACTACCAGGCCTGGGGCTGGAAAAGACATCTTCCTCTTTCCTCTTTTTCCATTTTCAGTCCATGCTCCTGTCTTCCTCTTAAACTCTTTTAAACTACTCTTACTCTCTTCTCTTGCCTACCAACCCTTGAGTCTTCTCATTTCTCAGTAATTTCCTCTTGTGGCTTACTTTTCCCCGTGCTATCTCATCTTAATTCTTGCTCACTGAAATGTACACTTAAATGATTCTTCCTATTGGATGGTATTCCCTTGCCTCTCAGTTCCTAGCAGTCTATTTCCTCATGATCTTATCTTCCAATCTCAATCACTTTCTCACCCATAAGAAGGTTTCAGGCATCCTACGGGAGCACCCTGAGGAATCTAGCGTGTCTTTGACCCTGTCTGAGCTTCTCCTCCTCAATAGTGGAATGATGAAAACTAAGTAGTGGTGGGAATGAGCATTGTGAATTATTTCTGTAGGTTAAATTGTGTGCCTTTATGTCAATAAAATACATGTGGGGGACACCATGGAAGAATTGTTGTGATTACTCTTTATTTATATGAGGGGTCAATGGGAGGTAAATGTAGTGCTGAAAACAGTGCTCTGTGTTCATTCTGAGGTCATTTTTTTTTTTTTCCAAACAATGCTGTCATGCTGCTGCTGTTTTTCCTATTGTCTAGAAACTTTGTTTTAGAGTTCTGCATGGTGTGTGTGTGTGTATGAGGGGGTGGGGAGAGGGAGAGAGAGAGAGGAAGAGAAGCACTTTCATCCTATGTAGTTCATCTATGTGGCCATGCTCATGAGGACTAGAGTCAAATTTCCTTACCTTGGTTCATTGTCATTCCAGAGAAACCTTGACCTATGCTTAACTAATGAGGTGATACAGAAGTACAGGGTGATTGTACTTTCTCTTCCACATTTTTGTATTTTGGTGTTTTTTTTGTTTGTTTGTTTTTTGTTTTTTTTTGCAGGGGATGGAGGAGGGAGAGAAGAGTTTGTCCTGTCAATTCAAGATGTTCTGCCATATCATCTGACACTTAGCCACTTTCTTATGAATTTAAGTTTTTCAGATGTGGGACATAGAAACTCTATAATGCATTGTTTACTGGAGTCCGCAGCCTTGCAAGCAGAAGACCTGCTAATTATTAGCTTTGCGACCTTAAACGAGTTGCTAAGTTTTCATACATATAATTTTTATCTGTAAAGTGGCTATGAGAATACCTTCCTAACAAGCATAATATTAGTGTGAAAAAGATACCATACAGGTGAACCTGTCTACCACATCACAAACATGCTAGGTTTCTCAAAATATGATAGTTTTCTTTCTTCCTGTCATCTCAACTGACCACAAAATGCTGCCACTGGGTGTTCTCCTTATAGATTATAAATTCTGACTGGTTTGAGATAGCTAGTCTGATTTCACTTGGAATAAAAATATAAAAGGATTGTTTGAAAGCAATTAGTGGAGGTTAAAATGTTACTTACCTGACTTTTAATTAAAAAGTTAAATACACTGGCAACATTTTTCCTTGTCAGTGTTTAACAGCATATTATTCAGTCTTTTAAAATATTCATCTTTATAAATTTCTAATGCATATCTATTGATTACACATTAAATACATATGTTTTAGCTCATGTTTTACAAATGGTAGCATGTTATTGTTATCATAGTACAGGTAAAAGGTAGCAGAGACTCCTGTGTTAGATGTAAAAGGAGTGAATAGAAGCAACCAGGAATTGGGAGATAGTTGTGTCTATAGTTTGTCCTTTGGGGTGGTTGTACTGGCTATTGTGGCAGATGTCACTTTTCCTGCTTAATAAACAAAGTTGAATTTACTCACATTTGTTCTTGGCTCCTACCTCACAACAGGTGGCCAGTCAGCCTGTAGTTGACTGCAACTGCTGACTGTCAGGAGTTTTGAGAACCTTCTGTTATGATTAAAGCAATAGTTTAGAGGAAACTTTTGGAAATTAACTGAGTTTACACAATTAGTTTAACTTGTATGCTAAGGTATATTCTAGTGACTCACGTGATACTTATGCTGTGTTGACATGTTCGGTCATAGAGGATTCTAGCATTAGCCACATAATAAGCATTCAGTAGCTGGTGGATAGGAATTATTTCATAATTGCCTGTGCTTTGAGCTTTTGGCAGAAGAGGTCTTTTCCCAAGATTTCTTGGATTTCTCTTCTTGCAGATAGAGGGGTAAGGCTCAGAGGTTAAAGATAGGGAAAACAGAGATGCATTGTGAAGGTGAGAATGAACTGTCTTCCTGCTTCTTCCTGGTCTAGCTCTTGTAGGTAGACTAGGTCCTTGAGTCCAGCCTAGCTTGCCATAGTAGAAGGCCAGACTAAATCCATAGGAAACAAGTATAAACATTTGCCTTTGTATACATTCCTCAATAACCTGATAAAGTACTAGATTAGTACAGAAATATTTTGGGAATTTTCTCTTATGAAAATGAAAACACAGTTTTCCTCCATTCATGACATGACCGCATGGGATTTGAACCCAATCAATCTGACAATAGATTCTGGCTCTAAAGCAGATGAGTTAGGAACTAAAGACCTCAAAACTCCTGAATGAGTTTCATAGTTCTCTAAAGGAGCTTGGTGATGGAAAAGCATTAAAACATAGTGATTAAACCCATGAATAATATGGATACCTGAATTAGAATCTCTGCTTTACCATTTTCTACCTTTGACAAATGGGCAAATTAATTAACCACTGTGTATTTCGATTTCTTGAACTCTAAAATGGAAATAGTATCTACTGCATAGAGGATTTAGAATACAAAAATATACTTCAAACCGGGACTGGCATATAGCAAAGTACTACACAAGGTTCTTTCTTTGGGGTGTGGGGGGTGGGGTAAAATTTACTCTCTATAAAGTAGGATAACATTGACGTTCTGTGCAAGAAAAAAATCAGAATATTTTGGGGTTCTTATATGAAAAGTGCTACACAAATATAAATATTATCCATCATAAGCTTAACAAAGAGAAGCTGTTTTCTTACTTTGCTTGTTCCAATAAATTTCACTTTCCGAGAAATTTTTAAATTTATATAACTTTTCTGAAGGATAATTTTATTTTTTCATAGTAGCTTTTTTTTATCCCTACTCTATTGCCCCATGAACAACACTCTAGTTTATTAATTTGTTTGAGTGTAAGCACTATCTTTGTAGTTCCTATCCTGTGTCTAGAGCCATGCCAAAAGGCCATATGCTGCCTGTTAATTCTTTATCTTGCTATCACATGAAATGCAATTTGAAATAGTAACTTATATGCAAGTTTTTGGTCCAGTCTAGAAAATTTTCATTTACATATTTTAAATTAGTCTTCTTTCAGTCCATGATTTTATCTGATTTTATAGTTATAAATATATGGCTGATATTTCCTAGCTGAATTTAAAAATTAAAAAATAATGTAGAAACAGCGCTTTTCTGTATGTCATTTTGTGAACCATAGGAGAGCTATTCAAAGAAAGAAGAGAATTCCTTGGACAAAATGTAAGTCATTGAGCTATTGGCTTTTCGAGGAAAGACCCTAAAATTATTATGAATTCAGATAAATTAGAACTATAATTTCAAGCTGTGTCCTGATTTATCTCATGCTGTTTGATATTGCCACATAAGTGATGTCGGCATGGTCACGCGTTTAAATGCAGATTTATAATTCTCAGTGCTTTCCTTTGTTGAAAGCATTGTGTTTAAACTTGAAATTCCCAAAAGATATACATGATTTTGAGTGCTTTCTAAAATGGAAAACTTGGATAAAAATAGAAGATGCAGAGAATAAGCTGAATAATAGCACTGTTTAGCAAATTCAAAATATAGACTATTTCCCAGGCTCCGTGAACCAAAACAAAGTTGGACAAAATGACCACTGTCTGCCAGATGATGGAAGAATCAGACCTGTTTGTCAAACAAACGAGGATGTGTACAACATAAAAGGTAAAGTCAAGCTGGAACTGGAAGAAAGAAAATCAAATCAAGAGGCAGATCAACCTGTTCTAGTGACAAGGGAGGTTTCCGTACTTTGCCAAGAAAATGGAAATCGACATTAGCAAGAACAAAGAAAATCTATCATGGATTCACCTTGGTGCAAATTGTAGGAAGGCCTGGCAGAGGGTGTACATGTTCCTTTCTCTCTTCTCTGTGTGTGTGTTCTTTGAATGGCTACATCCATTTACTCAGGTAAATTTTCTTGAAATAAGTGAGCAATGGAAATGACACAAATGGAACATCTAAGCAAACTTCGCATTGCACCAGTGATTTATCAGAGGGTTAGAGAAAGGCAATAGACTAAATGTAATTAATCTTTTTTCATGGTTAGTGCTTATGTTTATCTAAAAAGAATGATGTGGATATCTCCCAATTATTATATTGTTAGTAGGTTTCCCCCCGCTTAAAACGTAAATTATCAGTGATCCTCATCAAATGGGTTTTTGCATGTACTGAAATATATATGGTATAAAAAAATGAAGCAGGGTTGATTGTTTGCCATGTTAATATGTCTTACCAGTTAATTTAGAGTCTTGATACTTATTTATCTTGGGTTCTTGGCAGTACATGTAGTAAGTGCTCAATATTTTTTATTAGAGATTTTCTGTAGGTAAAAACTCTAGTTTGCATTGTAATTAAGGTAGAACAACCAATTTTTAAAAATCGGAGCTAGAAAATGAAATTTGAACTAGGCTACAATTTGTCTCATAAAAACATGTTCTTCATTACTAGATACCTTTAAAATACAATGCTTCTTATGCTCCACAAAGTGTGATACAAAGCAAGTTAAAACAGATTTTGTTTTTACAATAGCTAAACAACAATAATAAAATGTTCTGGCTAAATTTTATTTGTTTGCTTGAATATGGATGATAAATTTTATGTAGAAAATCTTTCCTATAAGTAAAAATAGTCCACAGTAACATTTTTTTGGATTTATGTCATACTGAGAGAAAGCTGTCAAATATTAGTTTGTCATTATGTAGAAATCACAATGATTTCTCACATGGGGCATTAACTTTAGCTGCAAAGTAAAAACAAATCTGTAGAGGTTTTGTTCTAATCAGGCAGTGGGCACTGTGAATGCTATCACAGAATCGTTTTAGAAGAAGTTATGCATGGTGAGATCCATGTCTCTTTCCAGACAACTATTCACCTAACTCTCCATGACTATTCATTTTCTATCATATAATACAGACAGATTACTTAAGCTATGGGTTTTAGAAGGTTGTATTTCCAGTGTTACATACCAGATCTGCACAGAAAGCTAAGGAGAATGAATGCTGAGATTGTGGAGCTGTTTATTGACTTTTCTAGTGTAGCCAAGGATGATTATACCAAATTATGGCATGGAGAGGGGAAAGGAGGGATCTGCATAATGCAGAAAATGTTTTCACATTGGAGGGAGGCAAGAGAAATAGGAACAAAGAATGTCTTCAAGCAATAGAGGTAAGACAGCTGATGCTGATATTGGAAAACTTTTAATCAAGTCAGACTCAAAAGGACACTTTAGCACTAATCAACACTTCTGACTTTTCACAACCTTAAATTTCTACCTAATTCTTCTATAAACCTCCTAATAAGGTAACTAAAGTTAGCTAACCTTCTGACAATAAAGATGATTATTCGCAGTAAAGAAAAAACTTAAGTGAGAAGTAAATGTTGGTGGGAAGTTTTTGGGAGATGTGTGGTTTTCCCTACCTGAGTTTTTTCTCTGTTTTTCTCCTATTTGACAGCAGGTCAAGTTCAGACTGTAAGGAGTGGCTGTTGTAGTAAAGCTATCCATCTCAGGTGAATTGAAAAAGTGCAGAGGAGTGAAATACTGTCATTTTTTCTCAGTGTTCTTTAGTGAGTCCCAAAGGTATGTTGGTGTGAAGGAAACTGAGATGAAATTACACTTTACCTTTTTAGTCACAAAATTATGATTTCTGATTCATGGTCCATGGTCTTGGATTGTAAATCTTGTGCTATGTGGGCAGTGCTCCAATAAAATGGTAACTTCTTTGTCATCTGATTTGATCTAACTTATTAATAAGGTGAGTAAGCCTATAAAATACACCATATCCTAGATATACATATAATTATAAATTTAGATCTGACTCAAAAGCAAATTGATTCAACATAAACAAAACATTTAGAGGTTTTACCCCTTTTATAGTATAAATGAAGGCAAATGCTAGCTGTCACCAGAGGGAGGTCTACCTCTTGTTCACACCATAGCGGTCTCCCCCCTCCCCTATTTTCCCCTTTATTCTTAAAATAGTCACCCAAGATAACAATTCCTTGTTAGTTCATCAGTTTTGCTGTTGGACAACAGGCCCAAAATACCATGTATGAAGCATCGATTTCTGTCTTTTTTGGCTTTATTCTCATTACCATTGCTTGTTTTTATTATCATTTTCTCTGTCTGTCTCTCTGTCTGTCTCCCTCACCAGAACAAAATTACTTAAAAGACAGATGCTTTAATAAGAGGATTTTAAGGATTAGGTGTATCCAACAGTATATAATCCTGGGTTGATGGATGATTAAGTTTCAGGTCTGAGATTGGTGGTGTTTGCTTTCCTCATTCAGCTGTCTCAACCCTATGAATGGGAACCACCTTCTTGTGTACACATCGCCTCCCTAACACAGTTCCTGATACATGATATGAACATTTAGTACATAATTGAAGTGGATGAATGAGTGATTACTCAACTACCTCTCTTGCCTAACAAAGGGAATTAAAATTATGCTACAACTCTTCAACATATTCACCTAGGAACAGAACAAATAAATGGCTTGAATACTAAAAATGTTATCAGAAGAGGGTTAAAACTAATCACATTATTTTATGTATCAAGTTCACCAAGAATTACTTGCATAAATCATATAAGTGAGGAGTGAATGAGTTAATACATCTAAAGCACTTAGCAAATGCCGGGCACATAATAACTCAAAAAGTATCAGTTATTGTTAAGAAGGAGAAAATGAATAAGAAAAATGGTTGCCTGATAATAATGCTCATCAGTTCTTCCCAGAGCAAATAATCCTTACATTCCAGTGTTGTGTTTGCTGGCCCAGAAAAGGCATTAAGTATAATTTAGTTACATTGCCATCAGGATGGCTGTTGCAAAATATGACCGATCATGCCACAGGCCTTCCGAAAACTCTGCAAAGTCTTACCATTCCCTTCAGAATGAAATCTGGTCTTCAGCATGACATGTAAGGCTCCTCATCATTTTATCTCTTAATTTAATCCAATTTCATAAGCCTTTCCTTATTCATTGTCCCTCTTCACAATTTAGGCAATGTGTCCCAACTATGTGCTCCTACAATATTCTGAGATTATTTGTACTCCAGTACTTATACTGAGCTGTGTAGGGCTGCTTTCTTGTTCATCTCCACAATTAGACCTCATTTTGTTTTGCTATTACCTAGCACAGTGATCAACAAATTTTTTCTAATTTTGTAAATTCTTTAGGCTTTGTAGGCTACACTGTCTCTGTTGCATCTACTCGGTTTTGCCATTGTAGCACAAAAGCAGCCATAGATAATGCACAAAGGAATAAACATTGCTTTGTTTCAGTAAAACTTTATTTATGGACACTAAAATCTGAATTCCATATAATTATCATTTATCATGAAATAATATTCCCCTTTTGACTTTCTTCACTATTTATAGACACTAAAATTTGAATTCCATATAATTATTATTTATCATGAAATAATATTCCTCTTTTGATTTTCTTCACCCATTTAAAAATGTAAAAATTATCCTTAGCTTGCAGGACATACAAAAACAGGCTGTGGGGAAAATTTGGCCTCTGATATTTGCTGATCTCTGGTCTAGAAAAGTGCCTGACATAGAAATTGTGCTCAGCCAATACGTTTGAGTAAATGAGTGAGTGAGTAAAGTGGTATCTTTTCATTGAAATCATTTTTAAAGGGGACGTAAGGGGAAAATTTACATGACAAACTGTTGCCTGTATTATAGAATCTAAACTCTTTAGCATGGTATAGAAGAATTTTTACAATCTGGTTTGTAGGTAGCTAATCCCTACTTTCATCTTATTTTATTTGCCAGTCCCTCATGCCCGCTTCTCAATGTCATCTAGGCTGCAACTCATGGACTCAACTAATTGACATTTTCTGAAACACCATGCTCATTCTTACTTCTAGGCCAAGTGTCTTGCATCTTTCTTTACTGGGAATATCCTTTCCTATTTTTTGTTTATTTGTTTGAATTTTCTGCTTAGTGAACTATTATTTGTTCTTCAAGATTCAGTTATTCTCTGGGTAGAAATGAAGGGATGGAGACTGTGGTGAGGATACATCCCTCTGTTTCTATAGAGCTTTGTATATGTCATGCATGTTGCACTTTCATGTGTATTTTAATTCTTATCTCTGTGTACGGTGCTCTTTCTCACCATGTTCTAAATTTGTATTATATGCCTAGTGCCATTGGCTTGTCATTGGTTGTCATTTAGTAACAACTTAATAAAATAAAATATTTTCATATACTAACGGTAAATTCTCAGTATCCTATTGAGAATGCTTGGCGTCAGTTTCCACAATGTTGAGACTATTCCAGTATTTATAGTAGGGTAGGCTCAGTGTTTGAAATTGAAATGAATACAATTAAAATTGAATAAAAATGTAAGTATTAAGAAATTGCAAATAATTAAGTTGGAAATGCAAGAACTAGAAGTATTATGTGTGGTATAAAATATCAGTTTTATAACTTAATTTCAAGCTTATTTGAATTGAAATCTCTAGATGTATTTTAAAAATATTGTTTTTAAGCCTTTGCTTGGTTTTGTGTGGATAAATGGTGATATCATTTATCTATATACATGTATTGGTATTCTTTCTTGGAAAGATGAAGGACAGTGATAGTACTAGAGATTTCATGGTGAAATATAATGGATTTCGACCAATTGTTATTTCAGCAAGTTAACTACTTTCAAAACTTAACTTCGATGGAGTTAACCTGGAAAAGATAGGCATTTTTTACATTATTTCCTGCATCAGATATTGTTAATATAAATTCTCTCAGACATTTTATACACGTTTAGCACTTATTTACTGTGGAATACCCTCTATCTTATATAATCCCATTTCCCTGGGGAAATTTTCTGAATTCTCTCAAACTATAAGATTTCCAGTTGAGATAGATGGTCTGGGTAGATTTCACCATAACTATCTTGGGAAATCTCACTAGGAATTGAAAGCACATGGCCATGTTAAGTGAATAAGAAACTTTTTCATTACTGATCATTCATTTTCATTCATTCTGACACTTATAACAGATAGTAGTAAGTTTGAATAATAGTTTGGTTGTCATGAACAGAATGTCTGAATGTTGGCTGCTTGGTCTTCTTTTATTGAGATAATTGAATACCAATGATTAGAAATCAACGTGTGTTCAATTGCTATGTTAATGTGAATAACAAAAGCAACAATGCTTGGGTGAACTTACCTGGTATTTAAGTTATAGAAAGTCATATTTCACAGAGAAAGAAGTCATCTTACAGTTAGAGGACAAAACAATGGTGGAAATTGTAACAGGATACACTCCTGAAAAGGGGCATTTCACACCAAGCCCTAGTCCTTAGGTCATCGGTTAGCTCCCTTAATTTAAGATGGAATATATTTTCTCATAAATTCATTGAATTACATATACCTTAATGATAGGATTTGTGTCATATATCTTTGTGTATATTGAAGTGCCTGGAACAGTATCTTATATGTAACAAGAACACATGTATTTGCTGAATTAAAGTGTATTTGTAAACAGTTTAGACAGTGTGTTTAAGAAAAAAGTAGAGATCTCTAAAATGCTCCCCTAGAATAACTTTTCCAAATATGTGCTATTTCTATTAACTTATAATAATTAAATGATGGTATCAGTATTCATTCATTGAGAGCCTACAGTATCTTAGTTACTTTTTTACATGTGAACTCACTTAACTTTCAAAACAATAGTATGATGTTGGCATTAGTCCTTCTTCCCCCCAAGAAAATCAAGGCTCAGAGAAATTAAATAACTTGAGTTTATGTGTAAAATAATAATAGTATTTACTTTATAGGGTTTGTGAGGATTAACTGGGATAGATTATAGACCCGTTGTCCTGGTGTGTGGTAAGCCCTCAGTAACTTAGCTATTATTAAGATCATGTAACTGAAAAGTAGTAGAGTTGGGATTATATCACTGATCTGTCTCTCTCCAGAGTCTGTGTTCTGTTCATCATTGCATTCCAACTGCCTGGTCAAAATATATGGTACAGAACATTGTGCTTCCTATTATGAGCTCTTGAAGGGCAAAGGATGAGACTTTCTTTTGTGTCATCTACTAGTGCCCTATACACACAATAATAAATGTTGTTGACAGCTTGACTGGCTTGGTGGCGACACTTTCTGGTTTTGCTTTCCATATGAATGATTGGTAGGATGATTGATTCTGAGAAGGACTTAGAAGAATGTTGTTAGAGTATGCCTTATATTTTATATTAAAAAAGCTTTTTTCCCCCTCATTAATATGATACCTGCATCATGATTCTAAATTTTGTTTCCCCTGTGCCTGTGTGAACAAGGGACTGAGAAAAGTTAGGCAGAGTTACCATTCAGGCAGAGTTACCATTTTCCAGTTAGCTTTGCCAGTATTTCTCATTTTATCCTGAAGTCATTTCTGGTGGTCATGTCCTGGGATTTTCAGAGTAAGGCTTTTTTACTGGATGAGTAAAAATTTCTTTGTGTTTTAGAAGTGAGAGAATTAAAAAAAATATCCCTGAGTCTCATAGCTCTGGAGAGCTTTCCTGAAAGGGAATTAGAGTAAAAAATGAGCTGTCAGTGTCCTTGAGGTTCCTTGCCAGTTGCATAATGATGCATCATTTGTCAAATGTAGTTGTCTTTCTTTACTTGAAGATCTTGCAGTTGATGGTGTTTCTCATACTTGTGCTGTGGAATTCAGTAGCAAACTCAGGACCAGCAGTTCCGTGCATGGGGGTGCTGAATGACTACTACGCTATTACAGGGTATAACTGCCTTGTGTGACTCATTTTTTTCTCTTCTTTAAAAAGTTTTTTTTTTTTTTTATCGTGGTAAAGTATTCATAAAATTAACCATTTTTAAGTGTACAGTTCAGTGGCATTAAGTACATTCATATTGTTGTGCAGCCATCACCACCATCCATCTCTAGAACCTTCTCATTCTTTCAAAATGAAATTCCATGCCCATTAAACAATAACTACCCGGTCTCCTCTCCCTTCAGCCCCTGGCAACTGCCATTCTGCTTGCTGTTTCTGTGAATTTGCTTGTGTTTCAGTTTCATGACTCCATGATTTATTAGTTTAAATTGAGGTCTACTACTATCTTTTGTTGCCCTTGTTGTGGTTATTATCCAGTTATTGGGATTGATGTTCCATAGCTAGATCTATGTGAGAATGTAAACTTAATGCAATTCTCGCAATAAATATTCTACTTTGTATCTCTATATAGTAACCCCTTAAATTTCATTATCATATCATGAGGGCAAGAACTGTATCTATTCTGCTTACCTCTATATCACCAATGTCTGACACATTGTGCTTCGTAGAAGAACAAATATTTCTAGACTAAACAAATGCTGCTAATCATTGTCTTCATCATTGAAAAACCTGCTTACTTAAAAAATAATTTACTGAGATTTTATTCTATGTAGGAGACCAGATAAAACAGAAACTTACTCTTCTTCTATGACTTTCTCTCTAAAAATAAGTTATGGCGATCTAAACCAAATGACTATGGGCTTATGCCCCTCTCCTTTAATAATTTATTCTTTTACTTACTCATCCATCAAATATTTAATGTGTGCTATATTTTAGATGCTGGCCGTGCAGTAGCGCAAAAAATGGCCACAATCCTTGAACTTATGGACAGAGTCCTAGTGGAGAACACAGCATATAAAAATGTGAACAGACAAACAAAACATTTGTTGTAAATTATGTGAAAGAAAAAGATGAGATGCTACCAGAAAGATTGATCACAGTGGAACAACTTTAAATTTGAGGGAAGTTGAGATGTGATAACCATTTTCATGTTTGTAAAGAGCTGTGCTCTTATGTAAAAGAGCTTGTTTGATTTAAAGAGGTACTGTGATAGACATTCTTAGAACACAGATTTTGGCTAATTACGAAATGATTTGCTAATAGAGCTCTTCAAGGATGAAATGCATGGTGTTTTTCAGGTTTTCTGGCCTATCACTGGAGGTAGTTGGGTATAGCTTTGTGAAGATACTGTACTTGAACACTGGAAGGTTGGTTTCCAAACCTGTTTGGTCATCAGAATCATCAATTTATGTGGAAAAGGGCAACCCAATACTTGATATTTAATAATTCTACTTAATAAATGCTAGTTGAATCTGACTTTGAATTGCTTTATGGTACATTTAAGTGTGGCAGCCAATATGAAAAGTATCTGAAAACTGAAAATGGTTTTTGAATTATTTCCAGTTCACAAACACAAAATTAATTACTCAGCAGCATTGGTTAATGTATTGTTCAATTAGGTCTGGATATTGGTATCTTGCAGTCAGATTTAGTCCACTAATGTGCAAGGTTACACAGTAACCTCGAGGATACAGCTTTCTAATTACTTGCATCTTGATGCCTAACATAGACTCAAAATTTGTGTTATTAGTAGGGTCTTTCAACTTAATGTGTATTCATAGAAATTAGTGGAATAATATGTATTTTAAAGATTTGGTTAATTTGTTTCATAGTAGCTCTCTAAGGTATCAGTCAACAATCATATATGAAGTATTTAAGAAGCATCCACTGTGTCCCAGGCCCTATTCATGAAAAGTGGATTCAAGATTGGTAATTTCTTCTCTATATGTATTGATGAGACCAGTTGGGTAGGCTTTGTAAGATAGACCCTGTTGACATTCTATCAGTTATTGTGAAAGTGTAATGGTATTTTGGCTTTTGATTATACTATATTTGAAGGTGACTTTACATCATTGCTTAACTAACAACTAATTGATCATATTTACATATTGAATCTCCCACAGTGCCTAGCTGTAGAAGGTTAAGATTTAAAGATCAAATATTTGGATGAATAGGTTAGGTTATTAAATGTAACAACCTGGCTTCAACACATTCCAGTGAAAACCAATTTCATATTATTTCAGTTCATTAAGTGATCCTATAGCTTACAATGCAGTTCATTATTCACACTGTGGTACTAGGCTAGTAATAAGGGTGATTTTTTAAAAAAATATAATAAAGTCCAACAGAGCTACCATGCTGTGTGATGATAATGTGTGTAGCGTTAAATATCTGGGTGTAGTGTTTGCCTGAAGAATCAGATATTGGAATTTTAGGCTTACTATGAACTAATGTCTCAAATGGCACCTGTTAGCTATGGGAAGTCTTCTTTCTTTTTTTCTTTTTTCTTTTTATTGTATGTTTATTAATACTTACTTTTTATGTTAACCAGGAAAATTGTGTTCTACTCGATCCTGCATTAGTTCAAACCTGTTAACATGCTGTGATTACAGGTTTGCGGGTCGGTAGTGGCAGGCATTGATTTCTACTACGCCGCCCTTACCATAAATACCACACATTTATAAGCTACAAAGCTTGAAATTTATATCACCGATTTCCATGTAGTGAAATTCTACCTCATTTATAGTCTGATAACCTAATCCTTCTCAAGCAGCCTATCCCAGTGAATTTACTGATTTTTTTTTGTCCATAAACTGCAAATGCTCAATAATGGGCTAAATTCGCACGATAGCATCTGCAGATAATCTAAATGTTCCTTTTGTGAATCTGCAGGATTTTAAGTATGAGACCATGAACGCCTCTTGGGCAAGGAATTAATTTCCAGCATTTTAATAAGGAGGATGTGTAAGTGTATGTTGAGGCTCTGAACTCTTTTGTTAACCAGGCAAATTTCAGGGTGATGTTAGTCTGCAGCATGAGTGCACTTATATTATTTTCTGCAAACTACATTTTCCTCCAGTATTTAGATTTAAGAAAAAAATTTTTTTCTCTTCTGAGTGCATTTTATTGTGCCATATTTAGCAGTATTACAGTATCAGAAACATATTGATTCTTTGTTATTATTGGTAAGGTAAAATTTCAGGTACTGTGTTTTTCATTGGATTGTTATTTCTCATTGAATTTCTTAATATTTGTTTCTGTAGAATAATCTTAGAAATAAAACAAAGTCTGAGTTGGAGTAATTTGTGTACAGTTTCACTCCTGTGGAGATGTTCCTACTTTTATGCTTTGAGAAAATTCAATGAGGGGGGAAAAAAAAAACCAATGGAAATTTGAAGGTACTAATAAAAAAGGAAAATATCTTCTTTCTGACCACAGGTACATTTGTGCCTTCACCAAGAATCTACAGATGTGAAAACAACAACAATGACGCTATTATAAACCAAAGTCTGTTTTGTTAAAAATGCTGAGATGTGAGAACAATAATATGTATACCTCCCACTGACTTCAATATGGTAAATTCACCTAAAGGAAAATAAAAGTAATAAAAATAAGAGTTTTATTACAGACAAAATGTTTTGTTTCTTCTATTTGCTTTAGGAGAAGTACAGACTTAACAACTTTTAATAATGTGACAGGCAGATAATTAACATTTATTGATGATTCTCCTTGCCCTGATGTATGTCATCAGGTAGTCTGGATTCTTTTTCTTGCTGCTAAATTACTTATTTAATGTCTACTAGATATGACTAAAAAAATAAAGCCTTAGAAATTCTACATTTCTATAGATTATAGCCATAATGCTGAACATGCACTATGAAACTTAAGAACACTTGAAAATTAGACACAAATGTATAATTTATTTAACATTCAAGTGCTAAATGTACCAAGCATTTTACAAATGTGGTAGTGGGTACGACTAGCTCCACTTTAAAGATGAGGCAAACCGAGGTTAAGAGAAGAGCTTAATGGAATTGTGGGAATTTTAATTCTGGTCCACCTAATGCAAACCCAGGAGCTCTTTGGCTACCTTATGCTACAATTCACATTAATGTTTTTGTATAGATGTTTTGAATGCTGGAAAAATATAGTAGGAAAATAAAGAAATTAATGGAGAAAGGGATGTTTCTTAGCCATGTCTAAGACCATTACAATGATGCTTCCTCAGCTCATTTCTATTACTGGAAAATCTCGTTCGGAGTGGTATTCAAAGTACATTGACTTAATTTAATATACACTACTTTGTCACTAAGACCTTCCCATCAGTGTTTGAAGAGGGAAATGGAAGGAAGATGAATTCTGTATGGTCAGTGAAATTATTATAATAGGAAAAACCATGGACTAGGAGCTAGCAGACAGGAGTTCACATCTAAGACTTATTCATTTTTCACCTTGTATATGTCACAAAGTTTCCAGAATATTGATATCCTAATCTGCAAAACAAGGAATATAATTCTCTAATTCTCTAATTATTTTTTAGGGGTGATAAATGGATGTAATAACATAACACTACTGATAGTTTAGTCATTTGAAATAATATCAGACTTTCACATGATTATGTGTGTGTGTGTGTGTGTATGTATGTGTGTGTATATATATATATACACACACATATATATATATGGCCAAATGAATTGCTCCATATCTAATGCTTAGTCTCTTTTTGACTCTTCCTTAAAAGATCTTTATGATGGTAGTGTTACCCCCCAAATCAGAAGTCCTCTCTGCCATGTTATTGCTTCTGTTGGCCCTAAAAACTTGGATTATTCCCAGTAGCTATTTGTTCCTGTCACTTACTAGATACTCAAGAAATGCTTATTAAATGAATAAATGAAGAACTATGTCTAATGAACTTGGAGGTTTCTTCTTTGCTTTTTGATGCCTCTATAAGAAGGATAGGTACCAGGGAACATGAAGATTTCATAATTAATGGGACCTGGTTCACCTTTTTGTCTTCTGATAGTCATAAAATTCATTTAATTAATTTTTAAATAATTTATTATTTTGAAAAATATTATGAAGTTCTGAAATTATGCATTCGCTATGATTCTACATATGACTAGATACTGAAGTCCCCATGGCTTTGCTTTTTTTTTTTTAAAAACTGATTATATGTGCTACAAGATTTCCCTTCATTGAATACATACTTGGATGGGAAATTTTTATTGAGGAACATGATTAAATAAAATTTTACTGGTTAGAAAAGTTGGTCATTTGAGAAGATCCAAGTATGATTGCAACAACAGTCCTGTCTGTCAATTTCTGTCATTTTATGTTTCTCTATTCGACCCCACAATTTTCTTTCAAAGGTCAGTTCTCTCATCATGTGCAATATAGGACCTAAAATGTTGGCAATAAAATGGATAGTGTCAGGCATTTTTCAAAACATCAAATGACTGCAATCATTCTTCTTGTGTGTAATCCCGATGCAGGTAGACAGACAGCGATGCCAGAAAACCACCGAGGAATATTTGGACGTGTTAACAACGTCCCCATTTTTCTAATACCTTAGTGATTACAAGTATACTTATCCTAAAGTTGGGCTTTCATAGTAGCATATTTTAATACAGTATAATATTTCTTTAGGATGAATTTTAGGCATATTATTTTTGGAACAGAGTGTCGTAGTGTGTCGTGCTTCTATTTTGATAAGGTTTGGCAGTGTCATATTAAAAAAATGTAGGTACTAGCATACACTCACACTTTGAAATTTTATATTTTTCTGTTGTTGATTTTTCTTTTTGGTTTGTTGAGAAGCATTCTATTATTTGTTTAATTTTAAAGAGAGTAGAAAACTGACATATTGAACAGTTAACCAGTTAACCGTTTCCAGGAAAGTGGTATTTTTATAGCTTTTTTTGATTACTGCACTTTATTTGTCTTCAAATACTTGATCAAATGGAAAAAGACAGTAATCCAGAAGAAAAATATTGTATGTGGTAGTGCGTTTATGAGAATTTCTGAAAATACTCTTAGTAACCAATAGGAGGAGCATGGGGTCTGTTTATTGGAGGTGATCTTTATGAAATCACAGGATGGGGCTCTAGGAGTCATTAGATCATTCTTCCATTTAAAGCAGACATGATCTCTGTACTATTTATTCATTCAACAAATATTTAATTGATTATCTACTGTGAACCAGGTTCTCTTCCCATCATTGTGAACAGAGCAGTGAGCCAAGTAACTCAAGTCCGTGCCTCCTAGTGGGAAGCTATGGATTATAAACAAAACAAAATCACTGAAATAACAGGAAGTAATAAATGCTAGAAAGAAAAGAAGGGTAAAAGGATGTGATTTTATATGGGGTGATCAGAGGAGATCCCTTTGATATGTAGAGCCCGAAATGAACTGTAGAAACAAGCCGTGTGGCTATATGTGTAAAGAATTTACAGTTGTAGGGGTCAGCAAGTGCAAAGACCCCAGGGGCCTGGTATGCTTAGCAGAAGGTCAGTGTGGCTGGAGCAGAGGGAGATGGTAGGAGAGGTAGCCAGGTGACAGATCACATAGGACAGATCGTCATCATAGCACGTCTGTCATGCTTCATGGGCAAGACCTGTTTCTCAACACTGCATACTAAGGAACATATATTGTCCATTTAGTTCACAAAACAACCTTATGAGGTAAGAAATGTTATCTATCCTAAGTTTATAGTTGACAGAACTAACCAGCCTGAGTCCAAAGCACACACTTGTAGTAATTAGCTGGGATTGCTCTCCTTTTGCCTTGCAAGCAGATATTAAAAAGATTGTTGGAGAGAATTATTGAAGAAAAACGATAGATAATGAGTGGGGAGAAGGTATGTTGGTCACCGAATTTGGTGACTTTCATTAAATGACAGTGTCACTGTTTGCAATTGCTATTTTGCAACTGATAAGCAATTGAAAGTTTACTTGGCAAAATATGATGAAAAACTGGAGTGGCTCCATCTATCTGAGAGTAATTTCACTTTCTCTTTCTAGCTGTAACCTTTGTTAGACTTCACTTAGTAGCAAACATAAATTGCTGAAATAAATATAAATCCTGTCATTCAATTTCAGTTTCCATGCCTTGTAAATCTATTTTCTCTCCAATATTCAGTGCTTATATAATAACATGATGGTTATTTTAAAAATCAATTATTTGTGGCCTCATATATTTTAGATCTTTAGATAATTAAAAGATATTCATTCATATAATTCACAGGTCCTTTGCTTTAAAGTATGACAATTTTCCTCTTTTTACCAGCAGAGGGCATGCTTCACAACCCTGTTTGCCTTTGTCAACAAAAAGCACAGATGAATTGGAAAGGAGGTTAAGAAACAAAAACAAAAACAAAACCTTTGGAGAACTATAACATTTTAAATCCTCTGTACATAGTTTACAAAACAAATGGAAGGAAATTTAGGATCTAGTCAATACTTCTATTATCAGGCTAGATTTTATATTGTTCCAAATTATCCAAGAGATTACAAGTAGTTTTTATAAATCAAAAGAAGAAAAAATACAATAATAAATCTTTGTTATGAGTCTTAATAGTATTTTAAAAAAGAAAATACGAAACACCTTTTTTTTTGGCTAAATAGAGCTTGATATAAAAATAATAAAATGCAAATTTTAATGGATGATTTGGGGATATTATCCAAGATTTACTAGCTTCGCAGTTGTTTCTTTTTTCAGACATGATTTCCCTTTGGCAGGTATGCATATCAGAAAAAGCATTCTACTTGAATTGGGCTACTTACTATTTGGCAGCTTAGGGCAAATGACCTGTCTACACCTCACTTATTTGTAAAACACACATAGTAATGCTTGCCTGATTTATTTGCGTAGGTCATTGAAAAGAAAGCAGGATGGACAGAGAGGGAACTTATGTTTTAGGCCAGCTTTGTGACCTAAGACAAATCATTGACCATCTATGGACCTTATTTTCCTGCTTTTAAAATGAACAGTTTGGACCAGATATAGATGGCATACGAAATAGACGGTATGTGGTCCCTGAAAGCACTTTCATGCTAAAGTTTCCCATCAAAATGGCTAGTAAACTGGAAAGTACTATAACAATGTAACTGAATAAAAAACATACACTTCCCAAGATTTTAACTTATATTGCACTTGAATTTCCAGGAACGTATCTGTATACTGGAAACACAATGATCTGTATTTAAATTCTGATTGGAAAGAGAGAAAGAAACAAGGCTAATTTGAAGCCAATGCAAATAAAACCAAAACTCTTAAAAGGTAGCCAGTATGACTGTCGAGGAAATGCAACACTTCTTCCCAGACACTTTTCTTCCCAGAGTGAAAGCAACCCTTGAGTTGTAAACTCATGGCTTATGAATTCATTCACTTATTCATTGATTCACTAATTGAACAGTGAGCTTGCTCATCTTGCTTATCTTAAAGGCAGTTTACACACTACCGCATTTCTCACCAGACTTGGAGGCATTGTTTTTTCTCCCTCTCTGCTCATGTCTGAGCAAAGAGGAGATGCTCCCTCTTCGTTTATAGTACACCTCTTTTCAGCTCAAGTAAATTTTCTTAATGTCATTTTGTTTCCTTCCTTCCAGCTGTTGCCTTGTAATATCAGAAACCCCTGCCCTCCTTCACTCTTCCTAGCTCTTTTTATTTCATTTTCACAAGTTGAAAAAAATCTATCTGTGGACTAGAAAATATAAGAGCAGTCCTGGTGATCTACTTGTAACAGAGATAAGGGGAACTATGCTTTGAAGTGAAAATAGACTTAACGAAGACTACATTTTTAATAACCTGGAAAGGGCCTTAAAGTCCTCTTTGGAGTTAGTATAAAAGTTTCCATCTTTCTTACTTTAAATATGACAGTCCTTAAGTGTTGGTATTCAAGATAAAATAATACTTTTCATGACTTATTTGTTTTGCTTTTCTAAAAAACAGCTTTACTGAGATATAATTGATATAAAACACTGCACATATTTAGTGTACGCAGTTGGATAAATTTGGACATATGCATATATCCATGATTCTATGACCTCGGTCAAGGTCACAGACATACCCATCACCGCCAAAAGTTTCCTTGTGTTTTGCATTACTTAGCTGATATTAAGATAGTTTACTTAGTTGTTATCTCTTTATAATAGATAATATTTTAGATAACTGTAAATTAAATATAACTTTATAGACTGACTTGTGGATCTACAATTAGACATTTGTTACCTATGGGGAAAAATGTAGAAATCAACTTTTAGATTATAACATATGGGTCAGTTAGAAATTTTCTATTCTTTTTGAGCCCACTTCCTATGGAAAGATTGCAAATGAGGAATATGGGAGTTTTTACTACAATCTGATTCTGGTTCTATTGAAATCTAGCAAGTCACCCATATAGACATATTTATGTGTAATTTATCTAAACATATTTATTGTGTATCTACCATGTCCTAGGCATTGCTCTAGGTACTTGGCATGTATAAGTAAACAAGACAGATCAAAACTTTTATCCCTCATGAAATCTAAATTCTAGCGGTGAGGGGGCAAGGGAAAAGTAACAGACATAATGAATAATCAAGTGATATAGTGGACAGTTAAAAATACAATGGTAAAAGAAAAATAGAGCAGGGTGTAGAGGGGTGTAAGTGCTAGGCTTGGGTGGAGGGTTGCAATTTTAAGAAAGCTGAGATTTGAGCAAAACTTAAAGAGGGCAAAGGAGATAGTCATGGTGGTATATCTAAGATAAGAGCATTCAAGGCAGAGAAGATAGTGCAAAGGACCTGAGGCAGGGGCATATCTGGTGGTTTGAGGTACAGTGAGGGGATTAGTGTTTTTGGCCTGGAGTGAGTGAAAAGAGTAGTACTCGGGAAGTCAGAAATAAGGGGCACTGGTCATGGCTGGGCTTGTAAGCCATCACTTGGACTTTGGATTTTATTCCTAATGAGCTGGAAGCCACTGAGGGTATTGAATAGAGAAATTACATGAACCGATTTTTAAAGGCTCCTTCTCTGTTGAGAATAGACTGTTGGTGGATAAAGATAGAAACTGGGAAAACTGTTTGAACAGGGGACCCCAACCCCCGGGCTGCAGACTGGTACCGGTCTGTGGCCTGTTAGGAACTGGGCCGCACAATAGAAGGTGAGTGGGGACGAATGAACAAAGCTTCATCTGTATTTGCAGCCGCTCCCCAGTATCACCTCAGCTCCACCTCAAATGATCAGGCATAAGACTCATAGGAGCATAGTTCCAGGTGCCAAAAAGAGGTTGGGGACCGCTGTGTTAGAAGACTAAGACAATAATCCAGGTGAGAGATGATGGTGGTGAGAAAGAATAGTTAAGGATGTATGCAAAGAAGTAATTATAATGATTTGCCATGAAATTTTAATCCAGTCAGGAGAATGGAGAGAGATTGGGAAGGGTGAAGGACAGTAAAAAATTAGTAGGATCAATGTTCCGCAAGTTCCTGTGGAGTTTAAGCGTTGTTGGAGTGAATTGAGATACTAGAAGGAATAAGCTTGAAAATAGGAAGTGATCAGGAAATGAGATGAATGAAATTTAGATTTTGGAGGATTTATAAGTAATAAGTGAGAAACATGAGTGAGAGCGACTGGCTAGAATAGGGTGTAGGACATGATTATTGGAGGAGAGAAATTCATGAAGAGGCCATAGGTCATAGTGAACGAGGAGCTAAAAAGCTAAAATTGTCGAACAGTGAGTGGGAATGACTCAGGTATCAGTAGATGACATCAATAGATGAGGACTTTGGGAAAATATCTGATGAGATTCCAAGCTAGAAAATTTTATAGAAAAGACAAAGAATGTAGCGTATAACAATAATGTAAGAAGAGAGGGAAGCTGCAGAGAGAAGCAAGGACACATACCTCATTTCTAGGCCCAGTTGTGTAAAGATTGTGAGGAAAAGCCAGCACTTGAGAGAGATGCAAGGGAAGCAGGGTGCTCACGGAGGAATCAGGGTTTCTGTTAGAGAAAGAAGGTGAACATTACAAGAAGTCTACTTTCCCACTGAAAGGAGAAACCAAGACATGTCTTATATGATTGAAGTGTCTGTCTCACAGAAAACTTTATCCCAAGAAATCAAACCTACAGAAATTTACAGAATAAGTACTACGTGCCCTGCTCTATTCAAACAGAACGAAGCACAAGCCACTGCAAGACTTTGTTGCAGTGGCCTGCGTCACCACATTGCCAGTCCTGGAAGGTTTTTTTCATTGGCTGGGCGAGTTATGTGGTGCTTCAGAAGAGGGAGAGGTTTGAGGACTGAGGGTGCTCTGGGCTGGTCATAGAACCATCTGACTTATTTTTCTGGTAACACCGTTCTGTTATGAGCACTATGGAATCTTTGGATTCCAAGTTTTATTTGTATTAAAACCTCTTTACGATAGCTTCACTTAGCTAATTATAGCTCTCCATAATTTCTTCTGATATTTAAATCATTTTTAATTAGTTGTAACCATTATGTATTTTTGTTTTACTTTTTACCTACAGTCTGAATCACTATATATTGTGTTGCCTAGGGGATAAAAGAGGTCAGTACAATACATTTTTTTTCCAGGTGAGGGAATACAGAAAACTTGAGCAGCTTGACTAACTTGCCGAGCTAGCCCAAGGGAGCAACAGAACCTCAAAGAAGATCTATAGGCCGATGTTTTCGCTAGGATGTTCTTTGCTCTGCATTTTGTAATTCCTATAGAATATTCACAAATTACAGTGATAGCAATAGGCAGAGGGAAGAGAGCAGTGGAATACAATGATGTTGAGCTTGAAGCTTTTTATTCACATTAACATTTTTTTTATTGCCAGTGCTCCAATAGTGTCTCCTGGGTCCCTCTCCCAGAGACTTCTGACTTCTATCTTTATAGATTCATTCTACCTGTTTTTGACCTTTATATAAATTGATTCATAGAGTGTAAACCTCTTTGAGTCTGGTTTCTTTTGTTTACCATTATGCTTGTAAGAGTCACCATGTATGATACGAGGGTGATAGCTTTTTAAATTCTCATTGCTGCACAATGTTCCATAATGTGGATATAACATAATTTACTTATTTATTCCATCTTGGAAGAACATTTAGATTGTTTTGGTTTGGGGCTGTTCCATATAATACTGCTTTGAACATCTTTGTGTCTGTGTGTGTGTGTTTTTTGTGTGCCTATATTTGTGCATATCTACTAAATATATACCAGCAGTAGAATTGCTGGGTCATAGGGTATGTATGTGTTGAGTTTTTGTAAACACTGCCAAACATTTTCCCAAAGCATTTGCTCCAGTCTTGACTCTCTTAATGCATGAGAGTTCTGTGTGCTCATATCCTTGCCAATACTTGATATGGAATCTAGTTCACAACTATATTGGCTTTTTCAAGGTATTGGCCATCTACTACGTAGTGGAAATTATAGTAAGCGTTGTAGGGAATAAAGGAAGTATATGATGTAGTTTCTGTCTGAGCTTCTCCTAATATAGTTGGAATAGCTAAAACCTGTGGAGGAACTAAAGGATGACACAGGCAGTAGAATAGCATGCTAAATCATAAGATTAAGTTAATAACAGCTACCTTAATTAAATATAATTCAGTTCCTATATTTGGCTTTCTTTTTAAAACAAGTTTTAGCAACAGAAATTGATAGTAATATTAATGGAAAAATAAATGAGTTGGTTAATCTAAACATTTGATCAAATTTGTTTTGGTGCCTGAAAAATTAATTACTTTTTTGTTTGTAAGATTATTCTTTATAAATGTATCTAAATTTCTGAGAAAGTTCTCCTATGTCAGTGTATAGGTGTAAGAAGAACTGATATTAGTCGAGAATTTGACTAATCTCTTTCCATAATCTCACAGGTTTGGCAAAGCCTTTATTCCTCATTTCTGATATGTGTCATCCAAGCCACTTCTCTCTCCACTCTTCTAGTGAGAGAAACTCAATCATTATTAGACTGCGCTAACTGAAGAGTTTTTCTTTATTAAAATCCTTTGTGCCAGGCACTGTGCTCAATGCTGACGTACAATACCTCATTTAATCTCTGTTCTGGGATATAGGTATGAGCCTCATTATATAGATTAGGAAATAGTTGCAGAGTGGTTAAGTAACTTGGGAGTTTCAAATGATTCTCTGTGGAGCTCTATTGATTAGCATGGAACTGGGCACATGTCAGGCTTTCATCTCCAATAGATGAACAAATGGTTTACTCTTAATGGAGCTATATTCCCATATCTTCTCCATACTTCACCTACTTAGGTGATTCTTTGCTGGACATTTAAGTTCTCTGTCCTTCAGCTTCTTTAGCAAATGCAGATGCTAATATCTGATGAATCTTCTTGTTTGGATTTTTATGGGTACTGTAAGATAAAAGCCATTGTTTATAATGAAGAGAGCATGTTGTTTTTGTGTATTAAGGCAGTTGCACAAATTGTAAGGGAAAGCCTGGGAAAATTTTTTGAGTTTAGAGTCTTCAGGCCACTTTTGAAGAAGGCGATATGCTTCGGTGAATCGTATTTTGACTTTGTCATTCAGTTAAGTTGGAAGAAAAACTCCCCTGGAATTAAACAAAATTGTTTCCTTTCTATTAAGATCCTCTTATGGCAAGGATATTTTTCAGTCTTAAATGAAATCCCCTCGAATAAAGAATAAAGAAGCCTAGTATTTGAAATCAGATCTTTTTCACTCGGCTGAGTAAAAAATCCAGCTTCTTTGGCACAATGCCCTGATATTATTACAAAGCAAGTTAGCACTTGACTGCTACAACTAGAAGGCATTTGAGAAGCTGTCTGTGATATGGAAGGTGAATCACACTTCCAGGTGAGATGTTTGGCAGGATTAGAAAATGTCGTTTGCATCTTTCCTGGTGTGGTAGAATTAGTTATCAAAGAGAGATTTGTATTCCCAGCGCCTCCCTCATTTTTCTTCAATTGCATCCTCCAGGTGCTGCTTTTTGCCTCCTCCTAAACCAAGGTATCATCTGTACAGTATAATAGGTATGTATAGTGGTAAGGGCACAGAGCCAGATTGCTTGGGGTTTGAATTCTGGCTTCCTGATGTGAGGCCTAAGCAACATATTTGTTTAACTGCTTTTGGAAAACCTCAATTTCCTCATCTGTAAAATAGGACAGATAATAGTACATGCCTAATACAGTTGTGAGGATGAAATGCTTTTATGTATGTAAAGCACTTAGAGTAGTATTTAGCATGTGGTAAATACTGTGTAGGTGTTGGCCATTAATAAATGAAGTTTTTGTTAAAGAGGTGAAAAGCATTCATGTGCCATAAAAAATATTGTTTGCATTTTTACATCTAGATTCAAGCTTCGTGCAAGCACTGTCTATTTAAAGATGTAATTAGAGGAGATGAGATAAATGAACGAGCAAAGGGTATATTTTAAAATGACGTTTTCTGGAAATCTTTAAAAAAATATTATGCTGTATTACATTTATTTTTAAAACCTGTGGATCTGAAATCTTATTTCAGTTGAAACCTCAGCTTTCCCCGCGTACTGATGTTCTCAATGACAGAAATCAGCAATCATACTCTTAAAAATTTCCACTCTCCTTTTACTTGTGCTGGTTTATTTTTTAAATTCCTTCATTAAATGTATTTATTAAATTTCTTTTGATTTTTTCATATATGGAACAGTGAGCCTAGGATTTTCTTTTCCCTCCTGACTTGTATAATTTACATGTGACCTTTGATTTCTTATAGATTGTGACTGGGGTGGGAGTGGGGAGCTGATCTAAGTTTGCTCCTTAAAATAAGTGCTTAAAAATAAAACTTTGCTTTTCTTTGTAGACAGTACAAACACCATGTAATATTCCAGAATTGTTTTATATTTTCTATTTAAAAATTTATCACAAATTTTCTTTGGTTAAATATGAATAGCTTTTTTTTTTTTTTCAAATGTTCATTTGCAAGAAAAATAGTACTTGAACAGAGCTAACATGTTCACTTCCTTCTAGGTGGTTAAGTCATTTGAATCCCTCCCTCCATTTTTATCTATTGTTATATCTCTCCTGGAACACTGTTACAGCTTTCTCACTGGTCCCTTTGCGGCCACCTCTGCACTCCCACAGCAAATTCACTGCACAACAACTAGAATGATCTTACAGAAATGTAAATTCAATCATGTCATTTCCCTTTTCACAACTCTCTAATGGTTTCCTTTTGCTTTCAGAATAAATTCTAACTTTTGTTCCTTGGTCTTCAAGAGCCATCTTGTCTATTTCCTGCCGGTCTCCTCTATCCATGCTCATTCGACTCCTGTTATCCAGCCTTCTTGCTCTTCCTTGAACATACCAAGTTCATTTTTAGCTGCAGGTCTTTGCCTTTGCTGTTCCATTAGCCTGGGACAGTTTCCTCCAGAGAGATAGTTTCAGGATTCACTTCCTCACTTCATCAGATCTCTGCTCAACTATCACTTTTCAGAGATTCATTCTCTGGTTACAACCTCTACCCATCATTTGTTATGATTTTGCTTTGTTTTATTCTTTATTATGCCACTTAGCACCATCTCACATATTATACATTTATTTACTTGTTTATTGTTTGTTTCTTCCCACTAGAATATAACCTCTGGAGAGAGTGGATTTTATGTCCACTGCTATATTTTCAGAACTTAAAAGTGATTCTAGTTTATAGTGAACAAACAATATTTGATGAAGGAATGATTGAATTGTTGAATGAATTAGCTTGGCAAGTGAGTAGACCTAAGCAGAATTTATGGCTCTCTTATCTTATTGACATTATGCCATGCTTTGGATGCAGAGGGTTTGGTTGCTGTTGGTAAGGTGATGAGAACAGAGAAACAGATTTTGCAGATTGCTTGAAACTGAGGCCCCTCTCTTCCCAAAGTAGAGCTTGAGACAAAGGCTTTTACCCAGGTAGTTTATTTTGAGCAATGGTCCGAGGATGAAGAAGTGGAACACTTGGAAAAGAGAAAGTGGAAAGGAATAATGGCCTATTCAAGGTGCATTTTTGAGCTGTTTACTCAATCATGAAATCTTATTTCAGTTGAAACCTCAGCTTTCCCCTCGTACTGATGTTCTCAGTGACAGAAATCAGCTATGATTCAATCTCAGTGTGGGCAATGTTTGAGAAGCGATATACAATATACCTGAGAATTGTGCACCCAAGACACAGAAGAATGGAGATGTTTGACTCCGATGTGGTCAAAGGTTATATTAGTTATTAACTCCAACCTATTGCAGGTTTGTACATGTATTGGAATGGTTGAGCAGTTCTGCAGTATCTCACGTGGGTGCAGTGGGAGCCCCTTCCCGAAGCTGTGGTGAAGGGTTGTTAGATTACCGAATTGCTAATTGCTGAAGCATCAGCTGGAATAAAAAGGGTTGAAGGAGGATGGGAGATGGGTCTTAAGATACAGTGATCGTCACTATTTTCCTTTTAATCAATTTAATCTGGATTAAATTGGTTCTTCAAACTCTTCAAAGGCATGGTTGAAGGGTTTTTTTTGTTGTTGTTGTTACCCCAATACCTTTCATAGTATGTAGTGGGTATTGAATGAATACTTTACTATTTGTCTGCCTTATTAGTATTATCCTGTATTCATTTACTTTTGATAGCACCCTTAAGTAACATAAAACAAATAAAATATGGGCTAGTGTACATCTTTTATCTGTGAAATGTAAAATAACAGTTGATGGGTTAATCTAATGTACTTTTTTGTGAGGGAGGGAAGGAAACAGCATTTTTGGTACATGATTCATATAGTATACAATTTATCCATTTAAAGTGTACAATTTAATGATTTTTGTATATTTGAAGAGTTGTGCAATCATCACCACAATCCATTTTAAGAATTTTTTATCACCCCCAAAAGAAATTCTGTACTATTTAGTAGTCATGATCCTTTCACCTAGCCCAAGCCCTAGGCAACCACTAACCTACTTTGTGTTTCTATTAATGTGCCAATTCTGGATATTTCAGATAAATGGGATCATATAACATATAATCAGATGTACTCTTAAAGCTCACACATATTCGTTAATTCATTAAACATGTATGTACCCACTATGAACCAGGTATGGTGCTAGGCAGAGGGGGTACATAACATTGAAAAAGCAGACCTGGTCCCAGGGTAAATTCTATTAGAGAAGACAGAAACAAATAAACAAAAAGTAAACCTAACAAATACATAAAATAATATCTGAGATAAGTGCTATAATAAAAATGTAGCATACAAATAGAGAAAACTGATGGTAGAGAAGGTACTTTGAACTGTGAGGTCATGAGAAAAACATCTCTAAGCAGATGATGTTTATGCTGAACTTGAAGGAACTGGCCATATGGAGTGGGATAACAGTGTTCTATGAAGAGGGAACAGCATGTATAAAGAGAAAGATATGAGAAAGAATTTAGATTATTTGAGGAACTGAAGGTCGACTATTGTGGTTAAAGCATAGTGAGCTAATGGTGATAGGGGCACGGGACTGCTCAAGTTTAATTGGGGCAAGAGGTAAGGTGGGTGATGCAGGGCCTTGGAGATCATTATGAGTTTGAAATTCTCTGTCCATGGAATGCCTCTGAGGGTGAAGTGAATGAAGTGAAGTGATTTATATTTAATAGGTCTCTCTTGCTGAGTGGCTAATTGAAGAGACATTAGACAGGGAAACCAGATAGGAGGCAGTTTCGGTGGATCAGGCTAGCAAGGATGATGATCTGGAAAGGGATGAGTTTAATAAAGATGCAGAGAAATGAATATGTTCAAGATAAATGAATATGTTCAAGATATATTGCAGAGGCTAGAGAAGAGGCCCAGGCCCAAACCCTAAACGAACATTTAGATTTGAGATAACAGAGAAGGATCCAGAAAGGGAGACTGAGAAGAATCTCCAGGCAAGTAAGAAGAAAGCTGGGAGTCTAAAGATATGGAAACTGAGGAAGACAGACTGAGAAATTGTATTAAAAGCTGTGAGGATGTCAAAAAAGATAAGGACAAAAGAGTCCGTTAAATTTGGTGAGGTTGAGGTTATTGATGACTTTAATGAAAAGATGGATGGAAATTTGGTTAGAATGGACTGAAATGGGAATGGGTGTAAAAAGATGAAGGTAGTTTGTGTAGACTGTTAAGGAGAGTAGAAAGCAAGTGGAGGGGTTGAGTGAGTTAACTTGGGGACCCCTCTCTCCATTTTCCCAGTTGGGATGTATTAAAATATATTTGAATGTTAGAATTACTCAGGAGGGGGTGAGATACTGAAGTTTCAGGAGAGAGGTTTTGTGAAGGCAAGAGGGCAGGGGATTCTGAGCATGGCTGGAGACATTGGTTTTTAACAAAAATAGTGATATTTTCTTCATTGTAATCAGAGAAGAAGAAGAACAGGCACAAACAGATAGGGTTGTCTGAGGTTGTGATGATGACAGAGTTCTACTTTGTTGGAAAATTTTATTTCACTTTGTTCCTTTTTCTCAGTGGAGGTGTCTGTACTCTGATGAATGGTGAACGTGTTGATCATAATGTGAGGACTGGTGTGGGTGCACCGTGCAGGTGAACTTACCTGATATGGGGATAAAGCACAGAATAAATGTATTATGTGCAGATAATACCTAACTGAGTTACCTAAAAATGAGCAAATTTATTGGCCTAGAGTCTTAGTTGCCAAGTTGTCGAACATCAGTTTGTGGAGAGTGGGATTCAGTTGTGAGAAGTTTTCTGTGTCAGCCTGAGAAGTCTATACTTCATTCTACAGGTAGGTAGAGACCTGTTCAGGGTTTCACAGGAGAAGAAGTGTTAGGGAAGTGGTGTTTAAGGAACATGACTTTTTCATCTGCCTTCAATGTAGATTTGAGGTGAATGGAATAGAATCACTCAGGCAAATAAACACTCTGTGAACACATATACTTTAGTCTCTGTGTTAGAGAATTATTTAAGACCTATTTCAGTATCTGTATCTAACAGTGGCCATTTGTGGACTGTCACCAGTTTACAGATGGGGAATTAGGGTTGGCAGGACTAGAAAAGAAAATCCTGATCATTGAGCCTTTCATTTGTCTGAGCAAATAGGGATCTACGTCCTTTGATAATACTTTTCAAATGACAACAATGAGGTGTGTAGTTTCTGACATCCAGGTACCTTTTATTCTTTTACATATATGTGTGTCTTCAGGTTAATCTATCATTTAACACTTGTTAAGAAAATTCCCAATGACCAATAGATGAATCAGGAAGACATTTTAATGAAACTTGTTTTAAAATAAAGTCCTGAATTGTATTTGGGCACATGAGACTAAGGCAAACCTAAAAATTAGTAAGCTGTGGAAAAATATGTATACTTGAGAGTATTATAGTACTTCACAAACTTTAAGCATTTTAATCCTAGAATGGAGACAGTGATACAAATTGGAATGATTCATATGGATGTGTGGGATGCTGATACAGGAAATTACCAAGAGAAGCTCGATTTGTAGTAGAAAGCCAAGATTTAGGTTTGGAAGAGGGCTTTCCAGATATGGTAAAAACACAAATTTAAGGACTAAAAATGATTGGAATATTTAGTGAACGGAGAGGCTTAGTGAAAAGAGTGCAGACTCTAGTTAAAACCTCAGTGCTACCACTTTCGAGCTGTGTGATCTGGAATGTGAAATACAACCTTCCAGGATTCAGCTTCTTCATCTGCATAATAGGAGTGATAATGCTTGTCCTCAGAGTTTTCATTGAGGATTTGACATAGTGTAGGCATTGGGCTTAGCACTCAATGTGTAGGTCATATTATTAATGAAGCAGTAGAGAAAGGTTTATTTATTCAGTGTATTCTTTCAGTGATTATATGAATGTGCTAGACACTGTTCTTGGTTCAGGGGATTTAGCAGTTTATAAAACATGTAAGTTTCCACTCATGGAACTTATGTTCTTGTGAAGGGATGTGTATTGGAAGAAAAGGAAGAACAGTGTAGCTGAAGCAGGAAAAGAAGGTTGGAAGAGGTGGTGAGGAGTGATGGATGAGGTCAGAGAGAAAGCAGTGGCCAGATCATCTAGGACCTTAGTGAAGGCACCATATGGGGCTGTGGTGAAGATATTGGGTTTGACTGAGTGAAATGGGAAACAATTTAGATAATTTGAGGAGAATGGTGACATAATTTGACTTATGTTAAAGTCTCACTATGGCTGCTGTGTAGGAACAGCCTATAGGGAGACAGAGCAGAAGCCTGGAGGCTCTTGCAAGAAGTCTGAGAGATGAAGGGGCTTTTGGGTTGGGTAGCAGTAGAAGCTGTGAGATCGGGTTGAATGTTGTAGATGTTGCCAACATGGAGTTGATGTAATTTGCTGATGGACTGAATGTGAAGTGTGAGAGAAAGAGGGTAATCGAAGAAGGTTTCTTATGAATGGAGTTTCCATTTTGAAATTAGAGAAATGGGTGTAGTAAGCAGGTATGAGAGGAATAATCAAGAGTTCTTCAACACATATTAAATTTTGGATATTTTAGGCTTCCAAACGGAACCAACTAATAGAAGTTGAAATGTGAGCCTGGATTTCAGGAAATAGAAAGGACCTGAAAATATAAATTTGAGAGAAATCTTTACTTAGATAATTTTTAAAGCCATATGACTAGATGAGATGAGCTAGGGAGTTAGTGTAGAGCGACAAGAGACCTGAAGATTGAGGCCTGAGCTGTATCCATGCTTAGAGGTCAGAAAAATGTGAAGGAGCCAGCAAAGGAGCCTGAGAAGTGATGTAGGAGAATTGAAAGAAGAGTGTTCTGGAGGCCAAAATGAAGGAAGTGTTTCAAAGAGGAGGATGTGATCAGTAAGTCAACTTTTGTTGAGTAGACGAAGATGAGGAGCCATGAGAAATGACAGTTGGGTTTGACAATGTTAAGATTATTAGTGGTCTTGACAGGAGCTGTTTTAGGGGGACTAGCAGGGAATAAAATCCAATCAGAAGCAGTTCAAGAGAGAATGCAACAGGAAATTCAGATGGAGAGTATAGAAAATTTTTTTTCAAGATGTTTTGCTATAAAAGAGAGTAAAGAAATTAAGTAAGATCAAAAGTTTTTTTTTTTTAAAGAAGGGAGATATAGTGTTTGTTTATGTTAATAAAAGAGGCAATTGGGGAGGATATTGATGTAATTAACTGTAGAGTTCACGTTAAAAGTTGCTACGAATGTTTAGGTAACAGATGATAATATAGGGCTTTAAAAGCTAATGAATGACTTTAGACTGTATATTGTAGGCAGCATGAAGTTTTTGTAGATATTTGGATAGAGAAATGATATATATGTGTCTGTAGTAAAATTTATTGACTTGATTTATAAGCATTATCGCTGATAACCCCCCTTAAATATAAAAGATGCAAAAATCTCTGCATTGTAAATAGCTCATCCTTAGGTAGACAGACTTACAATGTAGTGTCTAATAGGCTAACCCATTTAGCTCTCCCAACAATTCCAGAAAGTGGACACATTTTATAGATGAGGAAACTGAGGCACAGAGCTCAAACAACTTTTCCTAGGCAACATCTGTAAGTCGTAGAGCCAATAATTGAGCCCTGACAGTCATGTTCCAGAATACAGCACGAATGCAGCATCATGTTCTATTGCCTCTCTCCATGTGCTGTCTTCTAAACTGTAAATTTCTTTTGGCCCCATTTACAGCTACTGTATGAGGATCTAAAAAATTTAGCTATTTTCTTACCTAAATATTCTGCCTATTTCTATTCATTCTGCAAAGTATATTTCATTTGTTATAGTTCATATGTATTACGGTGTGCATAATTTACATTTCATGTGCACACAAATTCTGTTTATATACATATACACCCCTTGGTGTGGATGGTTAGATTCAAATCAAGCAGATTGGAATGTTGTTTTAATAATAGTCACTTCATAATTGTGTAGTACTTTATTGTTTACTAACAACTGCCACACAAACAATATCATTTATTTCTCATAACAACCTTGCGTTAGAATAGGTATAAATATTGTTCTTTAAACAAATGAAGAATCAGAGGCTGACGGGAACTGGCACTGTGCTTAGCTGAGAGTAGACACTTACTAAATAGTTGAATAAAAAGAATAAATAAATAAATGGTCCATAGTCATACTCATAGAGTTCAGAAGAACAGATCAAGCATAGAAAGCTGAGATTTTCTGAATGCCAATGTAGGGCTTTTTTCATTATACTACAGTTGTCTTGAATTTTTTAGATTCTTATTTTAAATAAAATCTCTTGGCTTCCAAGTATTAGCAATTAAAATATAATCAAAGGTGTGAGATGAAATTCTTAACTTGCTCTATCTTAATTTAGAGCTGTTTTTTGATTGGAGAGTTGTGGTGATGCTACGGGTAGCAGACATTTCTTTGGGTCAATATTTAATTAATGTCTCAGCAGATTGCTAATAGAGACTGAATTGTAGGGAGTGCTGTTTTGGAGGTGAAATGAATGAAGAAAAGACAATTCTCAATTACCGAAATAATTAAAATATTGAGGGTGATTATTTATACATTTAGGGTATGTTAGTTGTTCTGACTTGGGCACACTCCAGCTTGGATAATTGGTGGTTTTTTTTCCTCTGCATATTCTTCTCTCCATTTATTTTGACAGGCTATGATAGCAATATGCTTTCTGGCATCCTGTTTTGGAGCACTTCTATACGTTTGCTTCAGATGATTAGATCTGCCAGATGCCACTCTTGAACTATGTCTATTCTGGGGGTGGGCAAAGAAGTGTTAGCTTCTCAAATCCATCGTCTAACACAAACTGTGAGTTGGCTCTGGCTTCTCCTCTCTGAGCAGCTGGGCAGTA
>NW_006443138.1:1559864-1588456 GCF_000325575.1 Pteropus alecto | reverse complement strand
TCTGGATGAGGAAGGCATTTGCATTCGTGGTGCTGAGGAGCTTGGTA
Organism: Pteropus alecto; assembly: GCF_000325575.1. NCBI lineage: Eukaryota > Metazoa > Chordata > Mammalia > Chiroptera > Pteropodidae > Pteropus > Pteropus alecto. The sequence continues at coordinate 1,588,409 of NW_006443138.1, read as the reverse complement.
AAGATTTAGAGGGTGGGGAGCACATATTTTCATACTCTTGGTTAGCCAGGAGTGATTTCACACAGCCGAGTAACTGTTGGAATGTTATGGGCATTTGTCAAAGTCAATGGCATGTACAATTGTTAAGGTTTTGCTCTGTGGGGGAAAGTTAACGGGAGGACCCAGCTTTTCAGTATGTTTTAGGCATGAGCCATTTTGCGAAAGAGGAGGAAAACAGTTCATTTTTGTATGAGATACATGTTATTATTGTCCTTCTCCTCTACAAATTGCAAGGCAATCATCCACATTTTGATGAGAGTATACACACAATTTGATTTTAGAGTTCTATGCTGCTGCACAAAACTGGTGAGCACAGACCCGAGGAGCCTCTTACAGCTAACTCATCTTGGTGAAGAGCATCAAGATGGAGTGTTACTTTAAATTTGTCATCTAAAGAGCACACCAGTACAGAACACTGTTAACGCATATTCACCTTAAATTTGTTTTCTGCTCAAATACATCTATGTCATGTACTACATAAGAATCAATTGAGCAGCCGAGAATATCCTTATTTTGGAGGAAAAAAAATCGGTTCTATTCACAGATAACCTCTGCATCTACCAATATACTGAGGGGGGGATTGTTCCCATTGAAGCAAAGATGAAAGTTGTGTTCTTAACTGTCAAAGTAGAATGCCTACCTTATTAAAAACTTAGCCTCCCACATCCTGCAGCACTCAGCAGAGATTCCCAGCTTGCATAGGCCGCCTCCTGATGAAGCATGTGTGAAACAGTATTTTGGGAAACATTTCAGTTCAAGAGACATACTAACTATTCAATAAATACTGAATAGTCTCTAAACTCTGTTGCTGGGGCCAAATTATATCACCAGAATACAACATGTCTTGGCTAAAACCTTAATTTTCTGGTAAAATGTATTGTGATGAGTGTAATTAAATGTTATGCACTTGGCTTTGGTCAGAGGCCAAGTTAAGAAACTTATTTGAAAAATGTTAAACAGAATTGCAGTGTCCATAGGTGCTTTCAATAAACAGTTGTTGAATTAATGAATAAATTGAAAACATTATGTCTCCGGCTTCTTAAGGTCACCCACAGGAAGAGTCATGTGAAAAAATCCTCCAGGGATTTCTTACCGGGAGAGTTTATCTTTCCATACGGATTCATATACTTCTTTTGATTTCGTTACTTTCTAAATGGTTTCTGATTCATTTTAATTTTTAACTTAGATGTTTTATGTATTTTAATATTGTAAAATCTCGACTCTAAATCTTGGAGCATTCTAGAATTCATTTAGTCTGTTTCACTATCTACTGCTTAAAATGCTTCAAATTCTATTGGAGAATAAGGAGGACATATATGATAATGAAAAAGAAAGCAACAAAATAATGTCCCTCAAATGGCTCCTTCAGAAGGAGATCCTTCCATTGACACCTGTGAAGGAGGATGCTTAGTTTAGAGCACAGGAATGGGCCATGGTAGCACCCTCATATACAACCCCCCGAAGTGTGGACACTATCAGGGTAACCCTACAACCTGGCCATAACCCACTGTGTCTATCAGAAGCACCAGTTCATCTACCATGGAAGAATACTAATTGAAAGAATGGTTTCATTGTGGTGATGATTTATAATCTTTGACTTATTTTATGTGATTTAAGCCTTAGGGAAGTTTATTGATTTTAATTTGCTTCAGCAAACATTTATTGAGAGTCTCAATTTAAGTTGGGCAATTTGCAAGAACAGTAGCTTTTCCTCCTGAGCCTTCTGAGTACACTCTGTTGTGGAGCAACTTTTCATGTCTATTCACTTCCTTCCACCAAAGAGACCCTTCATAAAATGTTACATTATTTTATTTACATATTCTGATAATTTACTGTAGGTGGAGGAGCAGCCTGAATAATTGAAGTGCTTTTAGATTAGCTTATTTTGGGTTTAGATATTATTGTATTTTCAGAAGTACAGCTTTCAACAGGTCACCTGTTTAAGAAGGTGCAGACTTTCTTGGACTTAGTGGCTTGCAGGGGATGATATTTCCTGTCAGTCTCTAACAAAGGCGATTTGCATTTTGAACAAGGCAAAACCCAAATTGCATGTAATACTCAGGCTGTGCAATAATGGCACCAGACCCAATGGTAAGTACATTTACATGTTTGCTCAGTGATGACTTGACTTGAACTATTTATTGCATTGTCCTGGATCTCGATAAATTACTGGCTCAAAACACAGGCAGAGATCTGTAGATATAGCACTCATGCTAACAGAAACCAGTGGTGCTATTCCTCATCCCTTATTGCTTTTTTAAATTCAACTACATGTAAAAAGAATGCTGCAAGGAAGCACATTATGCTTTATGAGTTGTGGAGTGTGGTGCACTAAGATTCTTAAAACTGTCCTGCAAGCTTTTTTCCTCTGAATTTTTAAAAGGAAAAGGTATTTTCTCTCCTCATTTATGAAATTAGATGCTTAAAAATTATAGGAAAATTATGGTTTTGATGACTTAGTTTACATTTGGAGGAAGAAATTCAGCTATATAAGATGAGTTTCTTAAAGGAAATAATTTGTATGTTCTGTTTAAAATAATTCCCCAAGATGAGGTTCTTTTGGAGTCCATTTCTTGACCAAGAAATCACTTTGTAGCAAATGATGGTTTTGTGCCAAAGAACATTAGCCTATAACGTAGAAGACGTTGTCTTCTCTTTGGTTTTGCTTTTGGCAAGACCAGTTTATATAATGTCATATTTTTATGTAATTATTCAAAATTCAAATGAATTTAAATATAAAAGAAAGTTGACGTGCTTTTGATTCTTAAACATTTTATAAATCTATTTCAGGGGTTTAGAAATTAAGAAAAAAATTCCTCCTGATCCTAGAAGTCTGAGAGAAACAGCTATGAAGAGGAGGAAGGTGAAAATGACCAATACATGTGTATTGAATTGTTTCACCTAAAAGAGCTTTATTTTTCTAAGGGCCATATTTTATTTCTACTTGAATGAATACTGCATACTCAAAATCTAATTACATTTGTAATTTCATTACTATTAACCAACTACACACACACACACACACACACACACACACACCACACACACACACCACACACACACACACACACACACACACATTTTTCCGTACTATATAAAAACACCTTTTATTTGATGCAGTTAATCCTGTTAGGAAGGCAGGGTGAGTTTTACCATCAAAGTGGTTAAGTAATTTTTTTTCCATGTCTCACAGCCAGTAAGTGATAAACCCTTTTGTAGAATTTAGATCATTTGAGTCGGGTCCTATCACTCCTTCACTTAGGAAAGACACTGAACATGATACAAAGATGGTGTGTCACAGAGCCACTTTATGTGTGCTATTTATGTAGTAATCACTGAGGAAAGCCATTAGGTAGCATGAGAAAAATGATATCCAAGGGTGACAGGTGGAGGCTGAGTTCGGTGAGGAAGCTGGTGAATACTCTCAGTGGTCCAGTGCTGTGATTACCAATGCGTGTTCCATTCAAAAACCAAACACAACCAAGAAACATACAGACTTGTATTTCACATCTAAATATAAATATAGTAATCAGAAAATTATTTTATGTAACATAATTTTTTAATCTGTAAGAGAGGAAGACAATTCTCATTTGGTAGTTCTGAAAATTATAATTTAGTGGAAATAATTGTAACTGCTTTCTTTACCCACAATTCAGAATATGAGCAACAAAGAAAAACGTGATTAGGAAGAGAAATCAGGAAAACTTTCGAAGTGGAAGAAGCTAGTGTTTTAAGCACATAGTAACTTATTCGTTCCATTTTTCATGAATTATTATGTTTTCAGTCTAATATGTTAATACCATGACATTGAACAAGGAAGATTTATGACTCACAAATATTACAAACCTGAGCATTTGACTTCTGCTTGAGACTCTGAAAATAACTTTATGGCTGGGTGGTGGGGGAAATAGAGGTGGATAAAAGGTTAGAAACTTTCAGTTATAAGATGAATAAGATCTAAGGATCTAATGTATGATATGGTGACTGTATTTGATAACATTGTATTGTATGATTGAAATTTGCTAAGGGAGTAAAATTTAAATGTTTTCACCGAAGCAGATGAATATGCGAGGTGATAGTTGTATTAATTCACTGGATGGGGGAAATCCTTTCACAATGTATTCATATGTATATTAAATTATCACATTATACACATTTTATATATCTTACAATTTTATTGGTCAATTATTCCTCAATAAAGTTAGGGAAGAAAAGAAGAAAGGATGTGAAATATCTCATAACTTTCATATTGACTATATGTTGAAATGGCAAAAATTTGGATGTATTAGGTTAAAGATATGATTAAAATAAAAAAATCTCACAATACTTACACAGAATAGACATATCAGTTTAATGAATTTCATAATAGTAGTGCAAAATTGATGAATATTGTTTTCCTCTCCTCAAGAATCCAGGCTTAGAAGACTGCTGCTTAACACTTTGTCTCTTATGGTTCCCGGGACTTAAAGTATACACAGGAAAAAATAAACTTCTTGTAAAGATTATTTGCAAAATATTTCTGTTCCTTTATTCACTCATATTTAGAACATATCATACAAGTCACAGTAAGAACAACATCCCCTTCCCCGCCCCCCTGATCTTGAGGCATACTTCCCTAAGCTCTCAATGCAGGAACTAGTCTGTTTGATTGGATTTCTCGAGTGTCAGACAGCATTGTCCATCAACAGGAATGAAAGGTGGCTTCTGGAGAGTAAATTGCATGATCAGCCCAAGTTCACATTCAAAGCAACTTTCACCTTCTCCCTCTCTCGGAATTAAATTCTAAGACAGTATTTAAAACATCAGTTCCTTTCACTTTTTTCAAGTTCAGTCAAGGAGAGTCTGGCTTAAAATACAAAATAGGATCTTTATTCCTACCCCAGTACATGCAGACTGAAGCTTTGTGTTCTAACTTGCTCACTGACCACTATCACAGTTCCAATAAGGCTTAGTAGATATAACTTTCATTCTGTCAGAAAGTAAGCATCGTGACTTAATGAGGGCAAGTTATATAACCACTGAAACATTTCCAAATTGTCAGTTTCCGTTCCCATTGTTAAACTATACACACAGTTATGTATATGTGTAAATTTATGCACATCAGTTAAATTACTACCTTGATAATTTAAAACCTAAATAATATTCCAAGTGTAAAAAATATAACTGAAAATGCATATTAGAATAATAAAAGTCTATAAAGAGTCCTCATGGCTATTTCTTTTGTGGTCTCTGATCTGAATGGGTCTAAAAACTGCAAATAAGCTTTAAAAATACTAGATGAAAAAAAAAGCAACTAACTCAGCCATTACAGCTTTCTTTTCTCATGCTTACCAGTGTCTTCCCTTAGCTGCCACAAACTAATCGAACCCACCTTTTGTACCTTGTTCCTTATATGAGTGGAAAGAGCTGCATGAGTCAGAAATGAGTTCTATTACAATTCCTGTAGCCTACTAGTCTGTTTCCCTAACAAGAGTAAAAGCTCCATGAGGGCAGGGACTAAGTTCTCTTGTTTATTATTGGGCCTTCAGCATCTATCATAATCTAAATGGGTTTGTTCCACAACTTTTGAGTACCTTCTTTGGGCCAGACACTGTTCTAGATGCTCGTGACAGCACAGTGAAAGAAATGGACAAAATCCTTGCTTTTACGGTGTTTATACTCTCGTGGGAAGATCTATGTGATTAAGTGCTTTGAAGGATAATATAGCAGAATGTGTGAAGCACAGTGCTACAAAGAATGTCAGGGAAGCCCTTTCTGCTAAATTGACACTTGAGCAAAGCCAGGAATAAGCCATGTGGATATAGGGGGATAGAAAGTTCAGGGCAGAGTAAATAGCAAGAGACTCTGGGATGCTCGATGTTCTCATAGAATAGTAATAAAAATAAACATGAAAATGAATATGCCTGAGATCAGAGAGGTGTATTAGTATTAGGACTTGAGGCTATTAGGTTTATCTGTTTAATAGAGGCTTTTAAACTTGTTTTCAGCCTCTGAGCAGGATATTGTCCTGACTTCCCTGATTCTTAAAGTGCAGGGGCTTCGGGCTGATTTCCTGGAGTGCCGATTCATAATCATAGGGACCTAGGACCTAGAATTTCATTCCGCCCCAGTTTTTATTACTTGGTGATAATAGCACAGTTTCTTAGGCTGAGGGCCAGTGGTAATCTGTATAGGACCTTTTGTTTGATATCTGCCCCAAGAGTGTCATTTTGGATCACACAGGGTATAAGTGGGAGAGTGGATTTATGGGAGAGAGAGCTTATTGTAAAGGAAAAGAAAATGTACCATATTACAGCATTTTCCATAGAAAATGTACCATATTACAGCATTATCTAACTTTTTAGCTTTCCAGTAGTCTATTCCATGGCCAAGCCTTTGTAAATTATGGCATATTTTATCTCTTACTTCACTGAAATTACTATGCTCCAACTGTTGAACTTTTGCTTTCTAAGATAAGCCTTTTTTTCTTCCTACCTTCCTTCTTCTGTTTTTGAAAACACAATTTGAATAGAGTGTTTATCCACAGGGTGGGGAGGAGAGCTAAAGAAACGTACCTTGGACAGAAAGAAAAAGTACCTTTGTTTCTCATCCAGTTGCTGGTAGGAATTTAGTTATTCTGGAAAGCAATCTGGTAGCCCTTAGTGAAATTATGTTAGCCTGCGCTCGCTCCATGGCTACTCACCCAGGCCTAGGTATACACTATAGAAAATTCTAACAAAGGTAAAGGACTATGTTGAGGATTATCTTTCTCTTTTATGTATCTATTATGGTGGTGTTGGGAGTGGTACTTGAGGGTTGGAGGCCACAGAGATACCTGTAACTAGGGAGCTGAGGAAGTAAAATGTGAAGGATATATGCTTAACAAGGGCACTTCCAGACAACAAACTAGATATAAATAGAGCAACATGAATAGATATTAAGAACCTGGATAGATATTAAGAAATTAAGAAAAAAATAATAAAGAGATGCATACTCTAACACCACTTTTGTAAATTAAGCACATTCATAAAACTTACTGTTTTATAAGGATATGGCATATTTAAGAACATATAGCTAACAGTTTAGGGAAGGGAGACAAGGGGACAAGGGACAATTAGGAATAAATTGGAAATTAAACTAAAATGAGAAAGGCTTTACAACAATGATAGTGTACTGTGAACTGAGGAATGTGATTAACTCACTTCCTTTCACCTAAGGTTCAAAAGACAAAGGAAAGTCATGTTCTATTATTTGGATATTAAAGAATCTTTTCTGATTCTCCTGTACTGTATTGTGAGTCCAAGGGCAGATTCCTATGGGGGGAAGAGTATCTGAAAGTAATTCTAAACAAATCATTAGCATGAAATACCCTTTAAGGATAACTTATATAAAAGAACATAAATCATTTTCTAAATAAGCATTAATAGTCATGCTCCTAGTCGGTGTGGCATTTAAAGTACTCTTTTCTAGAACACAGTGTTGGTAAGACCTGCCTATGGGATATGGGGTGGAGGATGAACATAGAGGGCTGTTCATTTTCCCTTTTTATTTCTTTATTTCCATGATACTTCCTTTGTGAGACCTTTTCCAGTCTAATCCCCCATGTCTGCGTCCTTTACTAATTGACATGCTTCTAAGTGCCTTTACTGTAGTGATGGAGCTGCCCAGGTGGGGGCACTGCTGTGCACTTTGTCACAGTCGTGCTTTTTTTCTCTTTGAGGTTGGTTTTCCTTTTGTTTTTTCTTTCTTTGCCCTGATTTTTTTTCCTGTTATTTCCTAGCTTTCTCCTTATGAGCCATCCTTCCATTTCCAACTCTGATGATACTTAATCCAGTTCAGGGCATTTTATGAGCAGTACTTCAGTGATTTGCTGGAATGTGTATTAGCACACTCCTTTCACATTATTTCTGTGCCCTAGCTATATAGGTTTACTTGGATTTTAGCATTTTTAGAGTGGAAAGGGTGAACTTATGCTGCTAGCTTTAAGTTCTGAAATGATACAGTAGCTGAATCACCATTTCATTAAATTTTCTCTATTTGACTTTGTTCCTTTTTTTCTTTCTCTCTTTTTTTTTTTTTACTAAGGTGATAAAAATCTAAAACCCATGACCTTTGAGATGTACTTCAGTGGCTTAATTTTAAGGCCTTCATTGATGATCTCCTTTTCTTGTTTATTCACTATAGCCGTGATTATCTTCATCATAACACTAATCCTACTTAGTTATAGGCTCCTCAAATGATAATTAGTATTTATCTAATTATGTGGTAAGTGCTAGTTCCAGGGTAATTAAACAATGTACAATTACAAAGTGACTGTGGTATTTGGGGGTTTTGACTAGAATTCGTTTTAATGATAATGCATTTGATACTGAAAGAGCATACCTTCAAGTTATTTGTAGGAAAATGGCAAATGTCATTTAGTTTCACGTTATATCGTGTTATAGTTTAGCACTGAAGAAGCAAAGTGTATTCTCTCGTGAAAATGAATTTCATAAACTTTGCTGGTTGCTGGAGAAACTAGGTTCTTGGTTTTTCTGATTGGGAGGCACTTACAAGTGTTCAGTGAGGAAATATTGACTATCTTCACGTGTGCCTAGTTTGAAAAGCAATGCAAATATAGGCGAGAATAGGCAAGATTCAGCAAGCATAGCTACTGATCACTTGGGATGTCAGTTCTCAAAGTTTCTTGAAGTATGGTGCATGGACTACTGGCATCACAGTCACTAGGGGTACTTTGAGCTTTGCAGGGGTTTCTTGCTATATGTCAATTTCTGGGCTCTAACACCTCCCTCTCTCCAAGGTTCTAATTCAGTAGGTCTAGGCTGAAGTCCCCAAATCTGAATTTTTCCCATATGGACGTATATGCTCTCCAGGTGAATACGAGGCATCACTTTGAGAGACACCAAGCACCATCGGGACATTCAGATCTAAAGTGTGTATGTTTGGATGCCCATGGGGTGTTTCTTCTTCATCTGCCCCAGCACTTCTGTCTGATAGGTGTGTGCCAATCCTCTGTTTTTTCTCATATGGTCTCCTTCCTCTTTTCTTTTCAATTTCAAAATACAGTTTCATTTTGGAAATTATTAAGTCCTCCAATTACAACATTCATCACAAAATATTGTGACATTAATAGGTGTATATCTTGGAATGTGAGGTGTGACATATATGATAAATGTAGATAAAGATACTGGATTCACCAAATACATTCTGGAAGGCATTTATAGAGGCTGTTAGGTATTTTGGAGATCTTCATTAAATTCTGCTTTGAAAGTAAGGGTTAATATATTTGGGCAATTACTCAGGTGAGTGAAGTGTTTTATATACATTATCCCTTTTAATCCAACAGTATACCCTGTAGAGAAGTAATATTATAATACTAATTTTCACATGGGAAAATGTGGCACAGAGAAGCTAAGTAACTTACTCAAAGTCACACAACTCACATATTTATTGCTAAGCAAAATCTGGGTAATTCTGCTGTTGCGGAGGAAGAATAAATTTTCCTCTACCTTTTTAGGATGTTGGCTGAGACACCCCCATAATAAAAGGTGGGTTAACAGAGGAAAACAAATAAACATTTAATAACATGTATACCTCCTGCATATATGGGAAATGCCCAGAAAAACCAAGTGACTCCCCAAAATGGCCCAAGCCACCACCTTAAATATTCTCTCTAGCTAAAGACAAAAGAGGATGTTGGAGTGAGAGGGCTTTGCTGTTACGAGAGGTTACCAGGCAAAGCACAATAATCAAGGGTATGGTTGTTGTGCAGATTTAAGTCCATGCCTTCTCCATTGATAAGAATTTCTAGAAATTTAGTCATCCTTCTGTTACTACTACAGAGAGGGAGACACCCTTACAATTGGAGATTTCCCTTATAAATGTAACTTCTACTTAGTTTTCAGAGCTTTTCCTGTGTCTGTTGTTTGTTAAAAATAATCAGTCTAAAATAATCCTTAGGCCAAAGAGAAGGATTCTGGGGGTAAATTCTCCCTTTCGCTGCTTCTGAGCACCTTTATCATGGTCAAAGTTGTAGGAATGTTTTCATGATTCTTATAAAAAGACTTCCTAGTCTAAAAGAAGGCAAATTCTTACTCTCCTGAAATCTGTGTTATGATTTCCTTCCTTTCCTCTTTACATCCTCCTTCCTCCCCCCTTCCCTCAATCAAAAGATGTCTGAGAACTTATCAGAAGAAAGAGGAGACCGTTATGTTTGCATTATGAGTCTGGCTGAAAGAAAGACAGATGTTCACAAAAGTGGCTATTTTGCATTGATTTATTTTATGGTGAGAGAGCCGAAGTAAAAGAATGGCCACATATTCTAGGAAACGACAAAGGCCTATAGAATTAAATGAATGCAACCAAGAGAAAGCTAAGCTTTTAAAAAGAGTGAAATTTTCTACCAACAGTAAGACATACAAATGCAATTTTATTCTTAGAGGCCAGGTACAGGGTTACTGAATGAGTTTTTACGAAAGAAGAGGTTTTAGTCAGAGGGTCTGCTGACAGCAGCACATCCGTTCTTTCGAGCTTAGCAATGGAAGCCACCGAGTTCAGTGCACACTTGGTGAACAGCACTGAATAGGAAAGTCAAACAATAAGGCATTTTGTTTCATAATTTGTGAGAGCTCTTTATAATATTTCTAGCATGGATGTGAAAAGCATGGACCACCTTTCAGAGAAGGAGATAATATTAAAATTGCTTATTTAATGTTACACTTGGAACCATTTTAAAATTTGGAGACAAAATATTTTATCCAAAATTCTTGCTAAGAAAAGCATTGAAATACTGATCTCATCAACCATTTAATTTTCTGCTTAGGCAGAAAAGTTTACTTGAATCTTTCATTTTGGTATAAAGTATATGTAGTTTATAATCCAAATTCATATGGAAAGTTGCAAAATATTTTATGCTTAGAAAGAATGATTTTAAATTTTCCATTTTTTTATTTTAATAATTGGATCATAATATACATTACTGATCAGCATGAGAGAGAAGAAAAGTTTTCCTCTTTTTTCTTTTTAGTTCTTCTGGCTGGTCTAATCAAATTGACATGAGACAGATTAACAGAGGAAAGCAAGCACACTTAATTACATATGTACATACAAGGGTTCCATAAGAATAGGGCACCCAAGGACTAATTGGGCAGTTGAGGCTCATATGCCATTCTGGACTCAGGAGAAGAAGGCAGGGGTCTAGGACTTGAAAAGGAAAGTAGGGAATTCACAGGTAGATGAGAAAGAGCAAACATTGGTAAATAAATTCTTGCTGGGCCACCCAGAAACAATGGGACACAGAGGGGAGTCTAACAGACTTCCTAGGTTCCTCCTTGTCTGCCACACCTAGTTCATATTATGCTAAGGTGATAGATAACTCTCTTCTAAGAACAGGGGTTTTTTTAAATTTTAATTTTAATTTTTATTTTATTATTAGTTTCAAATATATAGTACGTTGGTTAGACATTTAATTTTAATTTTAATTTTTATTTCATTATTAGTTTCAAATATATAGTACGTTGGTTAGACATTTATATAGTTTATGGAACCATTCCCCTGTTTGGTTCTCTTTCTCTCCTCTGGCTCTACTTCTAGCCATTACATTAATGCCAACTGCATTCTCTACGCTGTGCTCCCCATCCCCATGACCATCTCTCAATCACTAATTCATACTTCTTTAAACCTTCACTGCTTTCTCCAGCCCCCGCAACCCTGTGGCGGGCACCAAGTTGTAGGAGCAGGTTTTTATGTCTCACTTCCTTTGGGTTGGTAAGGGGGAGATAAAATGTTTTTCTTTAGTTTGTTGGGCTTTAATTGTCTTCACCTTGAAATAATCTGCATGCCAGGGTGGCACATTCTGGGGAGACTCATTCTGAACCTATAATAGCTTTAAATTAACCAGCTTAAAATAATCAATATCCCCCAAAAGGCGTATTTTGGGGTGGTAGACTTTGCTCCCTCTCACCAGATTCAAAGTAAAAAGTTGATTTAGATGATTTGTGTGTGAGTCTTTGTATTTGCTAGGAGGATCCACTTTAAAATTATTTTTATGATTTTTATTTTTGAAGTAATATATGTTAAAAGATAAACTGAGGCATATTAAAAATTTTGGGTTTAATTGAACAAAACAATTCCAATACGGCAGTGCCAAAGTAGAAGTGATTAAGAGCCATCTACCTATAGGACCCAGGGAAATGACTTACAGAGTGCAGATGTGGGAGCAAAGAATGGAAATTATTTGATTGGCTGCAGCTTAATGCCTAGTTGGCTGTTTATGATCGGCTGTCCTTTGGTTTTGAATTCATAACCTTGAGATATTTACAGGCTCAGATTTTGGTTTGCCTACCTAGCCTGCCATGGCATTAGAGCCACCTCAGTCTAAAGGCCTCCTAATTTAATTAACTTAATAATAACAACTCAGGTTGTTGGGGAGAAGCATATTGCCTTTTGATTGTATAACTAGCGAGTCTAATAGTGGCTCAATGAAGAAGCTGAAAAGGCAAATCACATCATCTTTGACTTTCATCTATGAGATTCTTCCAAGGCAGTGAAGAGGAAAAGTGATTTTAAAGCTTTCTCTTTTGATTCCTCCTTGATGCTTCAGGGTAAGACTACCAATATCTAGAATTGAACCTACTTCTGCATTAGAAGCTGTGCAGATAATTTAGAAATCTGTTGGTTCATCTGGCTTCGGCCTGGGCGTTTGCATTTATAACAACTACTAAATCCTCCCCAAATGATTGGCTGTCTAGATGTTTACACATAACTCTATCTTAAGCAGGTACTGTCAATTGGTAGTACATGCCCGCTCAACTGTTACATAGATGAACTGGCGATAACTGAGTCTTTTTACCAGGCAGTCAATTTGTAGAAGTTAAAAAAAAATCTTTCCTCCATTTATGTAGCATACAATTTTTTTTTTGTTTTTTCACTAAAGGAAACTGCATTGATTAATAATTTAAATGCTAGTATCCCTGCAAGTCTTTAATCACATGTACTGTTGAGACTGGATTACATTCTGCTGTGAGCATTGTGCAAAAGTACGATTCACACTGTTGCTACTGTTACAGTAGCAACAGTGTGAATCGTACTTTCAATTTGTCTTCCCATCTGACAGCACATCTAATTATACTTTATAAAATCAGTTTTAAATGATACTTAAAACCTTCCATTGAAAGATATCTACAGAAAAGTGAATATTAAATACTTAAAAGTTATATTATCAAATCATCTTAATTCAACCACCCCTTTTGTTGCATTTGGAGTATAATATACATTCTGTTCTTAGTGAGCTAATATGCAACAGAACCAGAGTGGCTAGTAACTACTGATTAGAATGGTAGTGAGAGATGAGCGATGACCTTTTCTTGCTTTGAAGGTATTCAGTAACTTAATTTACATATCTGAGTATTTGAAAACCTTTTCCACTACTAAAATTCTTTTAAAAATTTTCTTAGACTTACACATTTGGCAAGAGTAGTGAATAGGACAGGAACATATTTTATTAATTACATAAAGATTGAAAGGTTCAGTCACATATCTCTTAATGACAGTAAGTTGCAGTTCTTTTTTTCTCCCTTTGTCTTGCTTAGTCTTTTTCTATTTCTGCCTTAATTTTTAATATTGTTAACATAATAGCTGGTCTACTTACTAGAGCATCATTATCTTTACATAACCTTTACACATTCTTGTTCTTTTCTTCCTTTTTAATTTGGAGAGTTTTAATAAGAATTTTTATTGTATTAATGAAATTCTTTTTCCAGACATCTAATGATTTTGATTAGTATTAGAAATCATCCTCTAGTTTAAAGCATTGGTTCTCAAACTTGGCTGTACATTTGGAACTTAAGAAATAACTAATAGCTAGCTCCTACTCCTCAGACTATAATTTAATTAGTCCAGGGAGCAACTGGGGTCTAGGGATTTCCAAGCTCCCCAGATAGGTCTGATGTGCAGCAGAGTCTGAAAATCGCTGCTCTCAAGGGCTAATCAGGTTTCCTTTAAGGAGCTTTATGTTAACACAGTGGTTTCTACCTTGTCTGCACATGGAATTGCCTGGGAGCTTCCCAAAATAATGATGCCTATGCCCCACTCCCAGAGGTTGTGATTTAATTGCTTCAGATTTAATATTTTAAAAAATTTCCATGTGATTCTAATAGAAAGACAGGTTTGAGAATACTGTTAACCTGTAATTTGAAAAGTAATATAAAAAATATTTTCTAAGGAAATATGAACTTATTTGCAATAAGTAGACATCTTAGGAGGCTATGTACTTGATTAAAATAAGGTACGAAATATTCTTTGTTCTAGACTGTTAATGTTATAAAAGTGAGAGGGTTAGAGAGACTTAGAATTCTTACAACACCACTGTAGTGCACTTTTAATTTGCATCCATATGTGTGCTCCAATGACCTTTACTAACAGTATCTATAATCTATCATTGACAGATGTATAAAAACATGCATTTTTAAAATGGGTGTTATATGATCTAAAGGGAAAAACAAACTGTTCTTTTATATAGTTCACACGAATATTTTTTATCTGGGGTGGCAGTACAATAAATATTCTATTTTCTGGTACTAGTATTTGGGATATTGAGGTATGCAGGGAAATCATTTCTAAAGTACGAGTTAATTCATTCGGGTCACTAGATTTTTGTGTAAGATAGATCCTCTACTTCCTAATCATGGAACTCTCTGTAACTCAGTTGATCCAGTTTAATAATTACCTCTGTTAAACAAAATCCAAATGAATAACTTTAAAGATCAAATTTGCTTTATTTAACAATTCATACGTTGAGTAGCATCCTATTTAGTGAATAGAAAAGAGCGCTGAGGAACTGTACAAAATGGATGGCTTTTATAGGCAGAAGGGGGCAGGGACAAGAAAAGAACTGATGACCTCATTTTTGGGGAGTAGGGATGGAAGGGGGTCTATTGGATGGATTACCTTATTAGTGCGGGCCAGGTAAGTACAGAGTGATTTAAGATTACATTCCTGGAGAGGCTGAAACTGCAGTTAGATTAGGTATTAAGTCTTGGTTTGGTGACTTGGGCTGTTGTCTCTCTATTTTTTAACACCTCCTACTTTCCCTCAGGTATTTCTTGTATGCTTCTTCCTTTTGGCAGCTCATCTTATGCTGTCCAGCTGCTCCTCTAGATTATTTACTGCTGCCAGTAATCTCTGTTTCCAATGACCAGTTTGTTCTTAGGTAAAAGTCATTTGAGTTTTTAAAAAAGTCATTCTACTTGTTCTTCTATTGCACATTTTTCATCCTGTTGTTCTTTTTTTAACTGCTCAGTCCTTTTCTCATATCTAGCTTCCATAAGTTATCCAGACCTAACACCCTTATTCCATGCCCCACAGGCAGGGTTGAGCCAAGAAAACAGAATCCAGTCTGTGAATTCCAAGTGTGAATGCTTTAATACAGGGACTTAGGACTCATACAACTTTGGAAGGGCTGGGATAGTGAAATTATCACCACTTTGATGTATCTCCTAATGAAACTAATTTGAAGTCCTCCTTTCTCCTCAATTTTTCATACACAAGGGCTGACGCCCTAGCCCAGACCTTCTATTGAATATAACTTCTATTTATTAATTTCTCTCACCATGAGAGCAATAACAAAACTGAGTAGATTCAAGGATATTGTATTATTTACAACTTTCTCTTTGTCTGATTCTTATCCGTCATTCAAGACCCAAATAACTTTCCCATTTTTTTTTTCCAGGAAATTTTCTCTGATCACCCTTTCCCACGTGATTTTTGAATGAGGATTTTATATCTACTGTCTTTATGATTTTGATTTCCACTCTGTATTTTGTCCTACTTGTCATATCCTCCCATTTTTTCCTATTTATTCTTTTAAATTTATAACGACATGTTTTACTGTATCCAGAGGCTTTTTTCAATCTTCACTTATCTAGAACTAATGGGTCACTAGGTATTGTGGGTTACCCTCTTGTTTTTGAAATTCCTAGAGTGAATGCAGATATGTCAGAAGACGTATTCTTTAGTCTGCTATTTTTTAAAACCTATATAGAATAAATCACTGAAGACAATTTTTTTTCATCCTAAAATGCTCTGAATTTTCACTTCCCATCCCCAGTGCCATCATTTTGTTCTGGATGTTCATGATGATTTTTGCGAGAGTTTGCTAACTGGTCACTCTTGTTTCTGTAACCACTTCTCAGTGACTCCTCTCTCATGGTCTGTGGTAGGCATCTAGTGCACATTTGTTAGCTAATGAATTATCTAAAAATAGTGCTTCTGTTGTATCATTTTCTTGCAGAAGAGCTTACTTTTTGTTATTGCCAAACTCCTTGATTTTGTAAAGTTCTTCAGAACTTGGGTCTGATTTGCCATTTAATTCTTAAGACCATAACTTCTGAAGAAAAAATTCTTTTGGCTAAATTGGTTTATTTCTTATATCCCAGATGTGTTAACCCTCCTTTGTTTATTTAAATTTTGTCTATCTTTTGCAGCCAGTTTTGTTCTTATCACATTTAACAAATTATAGCTCCTGACTTTATATTTTTTGTGGCCATTATTTCTAACAAATTCAATATTGGGGACAAAAAATATTCAGATATAAATTTGATTAAGAAAATTGATGGAGTCTTCCATCAATTTGTAGTTGCTAATAAGTTTTATCATATGTAGTTTTAGCCATTGTCAGTTCAGTTCTGTTTTGATATTTACTAGTAATCTCCATTATCAACTAGATAATCAATTGATTATTTAGTGTCAAGAATAAAAAGCAAGGAAATATGTATATATAAAGAGCAAAGACACAGGAATTTGGTATACCATTGGGTTAAAAAAGCAGAATAAAAATAGTCTCAGAGTTGAAATGATAGTCATAACTTCTGTTTTGATTCTCTGCTTCTAGCTTGTCTGTAAAGTTCTTTAACAGTCTGACTGTATGTTCCTTTCCCATCCTATCTCTGACCGTACATCTTTATTTGCCCTTTGCTTTACCCATATTGGATTTCTTGACATCCTTTGAATATATCATAGCCTTATTTTTTCATGCATCTGTGCCTTTGTTCTCACAATTTTCTCTGTATGAAATACCCCTTTGTCTCCTTTGCTTTGCGAATTGTACTCTTCTACTAGGCCAAGTTCAAATATGTGTTGAGTTCTCTGATCCTTTAAGCTTAGTGAATATCTTTTTCTTTTGTGCTGTTATATCATCATTTTTGTACCTTTTAAAAAATATTTACAACATTATGTTATACATGTTTTCTTTGTTAGATCGTGAGTTCATCAGGTGTATGTCCTGATTTATTTTTCACTCAGTACCTAGTAGATCTTTCACTAGAGGTGCTTACAGATACATGCCTCTTATGCATTACACTCTTACACAATGCATAAAATAAAATTTGGGCAAGTAGACCATGTCCTATAGTTTTAAAGTAGTCTAATAGCCAGAAGCCAGGTTGAGATTCTTCTCTTTAGTTACTGAATATGTTTCCGGATAACCTGTGTTAAATAGCTGTTTTTCATATCCTTTGTATGGTCTCACTAATGAGTAATAGACTCCAAAGTTAGGAAGAAAAAAAGATTTAAAATAGATTTTTAAAAGGAATTTTTTATAAAAACCTTAAAATTGGTTTGTATATGAATATATCTTTTTTCCTTAATAATAATAATGTTCAATCATAAAGCATTTGTTGATTACTTATGGTAGCATTATTACACTAGAGTCACCATTGCATAAAGATGTTTCTTGACTTAAAGAGCTTCTAATTTATTTAGAAGGAAAAGGGAAAAAGAAATAATACTTGTTTAGTGTTTCTTGTATGATAGCCACTTTTTTTTGTATTTCACATACACAGTTCTTGTTAATATTCACAACCAGATTATTTCATTGATAAAAAAAATATGGCTGCTACGACCATGCCTCCCTGAATGTGCTCTATCTCGTCTGATCATGGAAGCTAAGCAGAGTCGGGCCTGGTTAGTACTTGGATGGGAGACCACCTAGGAATGCCAGGTGCTGTAAGAAAAAAAAAAATATGGCTCAAAGCGGTTAATGAATTCAGTCAAGGTTACCTAGCTTGTGAGGGGCAGAGAAAGAATTTGAAATCATCCAGTTTTATGTGTTTCCAAAGTCAACACTCTGGTTTCAAATATTATCTGTAATAAATGAAAAACTTCATAGAGATCTGAATTCTAGGGCCAATTCCTTATTTTTTTCTATCAATTTCTTAATATAGTTAGTTGAAATAATTATGTTTATACCAACTAAACTACACAGTATTGTTTCAATGATTGACTAAGATAATATGTGAAAAATGATTCACGCAGTGGCTGGAACAGAGTAAACTCTCAAAAACTGGAAGCTATTTTGATTATTATCATGATTTAATCATAGTACCTCTGAAAAAGTAAATAAGCAAAGAAGACCTATATGTAGCCAAACACAACAAGTTCAAAATGCCGAATGTGGGGCTTGAAGCAGTGATGCTGAGATTGAGGCTCATGTTGTGTGTCTCATATTTTTGTATAGTGGCTTAAAATGAGCAAGCAGCTTTAATGTGCATTATTAAGGTAGGTGAAAATGTAGCTGAAGTACAAGCTCATTATTCTACAGTGTATTCTGCAGTGTAGAGTAATAGGGGAGCTCAAAGAAAGTGGTACTCGGCTTAGAGAATGGTTGAGTTAGAGAAGATTAAGAATACTGACAGGGTTGTAATGGAAGTGATGATACAGGGGTTATAGAAAATATGCTGTGTAGGTAAACTAGCATGATGAAAGGCCCAGAAATGGGAATAAACAAATTGTATATGGAAGAAGAAACTGAGGTCAGTCAAGCAGAAATAAAGTTCTTTTAAATTTCATTTTTTAAGTATTTAGGCATCTCTATTGCCACCTAGACGAACAGCTAATGTGGGAAGGAGATAGGGGACATGTTTTTATAAAATGTTTTAAATGATAATGTGTGCCGATTTCCATTAAGTGAGGAATATCCGTTGAACCCACAAGGAGATCTTATTAAACAATGGTGGACCAACATGACATTATCAGGTCAGGACCTAGAGTGCAGAAATGTGGAACTGCAGACCTGTTTATGGGTTCATATATGATATATGGGTCCATATATTGTATGGACTGTTGTCTTCTTTATTAGGGAATGGACGAAAGCACTGAATAGATCATCTCCCCATTCATATACCACTACTCAGAAGCAGGAACTCCATAAATCCCAACTTATCAGTTTACTTTCTTCTGATATATTTTTACTCTTCCTGCCACTATTCTTGATTGTTTTTCAAGTTTTAAAACTGAAATATTTGGTATTTTAAAGGTGGACACTCCTGTGAACATTATTTTGAATGGTTCAAAGACTTAGTTCAATTTTTACTTCAATTTCCAGCACCTTATACTATTACAAATTGGAAGAACTGTGCCAGCCTATCAGTGCTTTTTTGATATAATGTATTTGTCATGCTGGACAGGTTTCATTCACTGGTGGAAGAAACAATGGGAGCATAGTGTATACTTTAGAATTAAATTATTGCACTAGACACATAATGGATGGCTATTAGATTCTCTAACTTATTCTTTACATTTACATTATTGCATTTGAGGACCTTGAACTTTCTCTGGTATTGGACCCTTATGGAGCATGGATGATTATTCCTAGTCCTTATGTCAGTTCTTGGGAGCAAGTCAGGCTTTTGGGTTCTTCTTTGTAACCCAATGGTCCTAGCACCGTGTTTATAATTAGCAGATGACTAATAATGTCTCTTGATTGAATTAATTATTAGTTACAGTAAAGTACAAGTGCTGCTCTAAACACTTAACACAATAGAATATATATACAGAAAAAGATACACTCAAATGTCACCTCCTAACTGAAGTCTGACACACAAGAAAAGATCAAGACCTCCTCTGATATAGTTCCTCGGCACTTCTCAATTTTAATTTGGAGCTTTTTAAAATTTGTTTGTAATGTGTGAATTTTGCCCCTAGGTCAGCTTGGGTATTATTCTTCTGCATGCCTTCAGCTCAGAAACTTACTTAATGCAGTAGAATATACACATAGAAAAAGATACACATAGAAAAATGTTTCATTAACTAGCAAAACATGAAAAAAATGTGTATTTATTTTTGAAATCTCCCACTGTAGTGTTATAAATATATCTGGATAGTTTAAAACACCTCAAATGAGAAAGCAAGAAGATAGAAATTGTGTTAGCAGAGCTGTAAGTGAGACAAAATAAGCTCTATTCCAAGCATCCTTATGATGGAATGACACCGTGTAATATGTTTCTACTTTCTTTGGGTGCTACTGAGCTGCATCTTCTCCAATTTAACTCCATGAGTGTTTATTGAACATTTACTATATCCTCAGCCATGGACTTTCTAATGTGGATGATAAAAGAGGATTAATACCAACTCTCACCTATTAGATTTTAAAAAATGAAAATAAGTATTGGTGAGGATGAGGAGAAATTGGAACTCTTACGCACTGTTAGTAGGGATGTAAAATGGTACAGCTGCTATCGAAAACTGTATGGCAGTTTCTTAAAAAATTGAAAATATTGATCCAGCATTTATACTTTTTGGTATGAAAAGGAATTGGAAGCAGGGTCTTGAGATTTTGTACACTTATGTTCATACCAGGTTATTTGTAATAGACAAAAGGTTGAAACAACCCATGTCCATCTACAGATATGAATAGATAAACAGAAAGTGGGATATACATACAATGGAATATGATTCAACCTTAAAACGGAAGGGAATTCTGACACATGAGGCAATATGGGTGAACCTGGAGGTTATTACACTAAGTGAAATAAACCAGTCACAAAAAGAAGACAAAATTCTGTTCTATTTAAGTGAAGTATCTAGAATTGTAAAATTTATGGAGAGAGTAAGCAGAAGGGTCATTGCCAGAAGCTGGGGAGAAAAGGGGATGGGGAGTTGTTGTTTAATGAACATAAGGTTTCAATTTTGCAAGATGGAAAGAGTTCTGAAGATTAGTTGTAGAACAGTGTGAATATACTGAACACTGCTGGACTGTACACTTAAAAATGATTAAGATGGTAAAATTTATGTTTTGTATATTTTACCCCCTGCCTCACACACAAAGATGAATACGACATAGTTTCTGCCCTTAAGTGTTGTATAATCTCTTTGTGGTGATGAGCTGAATAAAGTTATACTTATTTGAGTGGAAAACTAAAGAATGAGTAGGAGTTACCTGAATATAGAAAGGGGACAGAGAAAATGTAGAGAGCATTGTTGGCGATTTGCATGTGGAGAAATTGGATGCTGGGATGGCTGAAGCTAGGTAGACAGTAATATCAGATGAGTCTGTAGAGGGAGGCAGGGCCCATGGTTTTCACAAATTGCTAGGATATATTATGGATTTTGGCCTTTCACCCCAAGACTGATGGTTATTAAATGTAATTGAATGTGTCTCTGATTAGGTGTTTTAGGTGTTGCACAATTCCATGTCATTCTCAGCTTCCCAGAGTTGGGGCCAGTGATGTGCTTGCAATCTGCCACTTCACAGTGCCATTTATGCCTGGTTAAAGAGTCATAATTCCATGAGGCTATCAAAGTACTCCTGGAACTAGTCCATCTCTAGTAATCGGACTTCTTACTTGTTGCTCCTGAGTTTCAGTCCTCTCCTGGATACTAGTGTTTTTTTTTTTTTTTTTTCCTTCTGGTTTTATTTAAATAAGGCATTTCAAGTGTACAATGTGATGATTTTATATACATATACACTGTGAAAGGATTACCCCATTGATTTAATTAACACATTCATCTCCATACATATTTACATTTTTTGAGAGCATTTGTTTTCTTATCAAATTTTAATTATACAATACTGTGTTATCAACTGTAGTCATCCTGTTATACATTAGCTCCGCAGAGCTTATTCATTTTATAACTGAAAGTTTGTACACATATAAGTGATACTATGCAGTATTTGTCTTCTTCTGTCTGTCTTATTTCACTGAAGGTTTATCCATGTTGTTGCACATGACAGAATTTTCTTCTTCTTAAGGCTGAATAATATTCCATTGTATATGTGTGTGTACATGCATGTACCTCACGTTTCCTTTCTCCATCTATCGACGGACTCTTAGGTTGTTTCCATGCCTTGGCTATTGTGAATGATGCTGCTATGACCGTGGGAGTGCAGATATCTCTGCAAGGTCTTGATTTCCATTGTTTTGGATATGTACTCAGAAGTGGGGTTGCTGGATTATACAGCAGTTCTATTTTTAATTTCTTGTGAAACTTGCATAGATTTTGTTTTTGTTTTTGTTTTGTAGTGGCTGTAGCAGTTCATTTTTCCACCAACAATATACAAGGATTTCCTTTTCTCTGCATCCTTGTCCGGATACTAGTGTCTCTTGCTCTCTCTCGCTCTCTTGCTCTCTCTCTCTCTCTCTCTCGCTCTCTCAAATAATAGTCATCCTAACAGGTGTGAGATGATATTTCGTTGTGGTTTTGATTTGTATTTCTCTAATGATTAGTGATGATTGGCTCCTTTTCATGTGCCTATTGGCCATTCGTGTGTCTTCTTTGGAAAAATATCTACTCAGGTCCTTTGCCCATTTTTAAATTGAGTTATTTGTGGTTTTTTTGCTTTTGAGTTATGTGAGTTCCTTGTATATTTTGGATATTAATCCTATATCGGATATGTGATTTGCAAATGTTTTTTTTCCTTTTTCTAGGTTGCCTTTTCATTTTGTTGATGGTTTCCTTTACTGTCCAGAAGCTTATTTGCTGATGTAGTGCCACTTGTTTATTTTTTTCTTGGACTGTAGTATTTAAACCTCCTGGCATACTGTTTTACAGCAAACTTTTTCTTTATTCGTATAAAGAGTACACTCTAAAATAATGGTAAAAATAGTAAATACATAAACCAGTAACATAGTTGTTTATTATCAATTATTATGTATAGTATAAGTATGTACTATGCTTTTATATGACTGGTAGTGCAGTAGGTTTTTTACACTGGCATCACCACAAACACGTGAGAGTGTGTTGTGATAGGACATTACAATGGCTATGGTGTCACCAGGTGATAGGAAGTTTTCAGCTTCATTATCCTATGGGACCATAGTCCAAGAGAAATGTCCTTATGCTGCACATGACTCGATAGGGTGATGCCAAGACTCAGGAGCCTGGGGCAGTGGCAGATTTGGGTGGATTAGGGGAAGAGAGAGCTATTTAGCATATGGCGAACTTGAAGTTCTTGAGCAAGTTTCATAGAGGTTAGAGCATTGTTATAGCTCAGTTTTAGCAGCTCACAGAAAGGAAATTCATTAAGAAGGAAAGATAGTTTGAGAGAGATAATTTGGGAGACTTTGTAAAAAATCTACATTAAAATGACAGTCTAAATTTGGATATTGGGAATAATTAGGAAGGAATGATAGGATTTTCTAATACAGAATTTCTACGAGGATGTAATCTAAAAACAAAGCAAAATATAGACTATATATATTGATTATAAAACAAAAAAACAAGCAACAAGAAAAAATTTATGACTCAGGTCCCTATCCACTCACGACTGCATTTTTCAGAATTATGAACTTGGCTGTTTAGTTATCTACTTTTGAGCTCTATTGTGATTAAATGCAACACTACTCTAAGGAAAAGATGACCAGATCAAGCCTAATATCTAGAAATAAAAACGATTTTGGGGAGATAACTTATTCTTCTTGAGTTCTGCTTCGAATTAAGCTGTGAAGCAGATACTTAAATTACTTTTCAAGGGTTTGGGTTAAAACATGAAGATAAACAGGAATTCCTGGAAGTTCTATATTAACTATAAAGCACATAATCTTTAACAGTAGCAAATGAAGAATGAATGCGCCCTTTGGTTTTAATGTAAATCAGTACAAGTAGCAAAAACAGTGCAATTGTAATCAATGTTCAAATTACTGAATTCTAGTGAAAGAAAAAGAGTAGCTAAATTTTCTACTGATTAAAGGGATTAAATATTCTGAAATCAAAATGGAGTTGAATGCTTTTACCTATTTGTTTGTGGAGAAAGCACTAGATCTACTTATCTTAAGTAGATAACAAAGTAAAACCAAATAAATTTGGGGAATCTTTCTAAGTAAAGCATTTGATGTCATAGAAAAGAGTGAAACAAACATGGAAGGCTACCTTATCCTCAAAACACACAAGCAAATATATGGAGAACCGGAACTATACCTGGTGAAGTAAAAAAACAAACTAAAAACAGCTCCCTAAACTTGGTGTTACAGGACTTGATGTGCATCCCTGCTCTGCCTTTCAGTGTTTTTGTGACCCTGAATGAGATGCTTATCCTCTTCAGACCATAACTTCTTAACCTGTAAAATAAGAGAGGAAGATGCTGCTCCACTGATGTTAAATTTATGTGAAAGCAATATGAAATATGAGGTATCATGTTAAACTAAAAGCTCCCAGAAAACAAAAGGGAAGGTTTAATTCTAGAATAAAATTTTGATTAGATATCATATAATCTCATCGGCCAAAGTGACCACCCTTGAATAATATTAAGACTTGGACAGAGAGTGTATATCCAAATAAAAATTGTTGGCCAAGTCGATAGAAAATACAGAAGGGTAAAAAGAATTCTATTTTCTCTGGTTTTATTAGGTTGTACATGCTTATGACGTGTTGTAAATGTTTAGGCAAGTTTCAGATTAGAAGGGTTTTTTTCAGTATAACAGGACTAAGCGGCTATATTAAGAAAAGAGAGCAAGGATAATTTAAAAAATATGTTGAAAGGTGGTATAATTGAAAGATTCATACAACTGATTAAGTAGCCACACACTGATTTATAATTGGAGGATGCAGTATCACAGTCGTGTGGGTAACAGCAAAGAGTATATGGGTAGGGGAGAGAAAAGACCAGATTTCAGTCCTTGCATAATTACTCTTTGAGCTGTTCAGAGTCTACTTCCTCATCTGAGAAATGAGATTAATAATAAAACATTTCTTATAGGGTAGTTGTGAAGATAACATGAATCAGTGTAAATTTAGTGAACTATAAAACTCTATTCAACAAACATATTTAATACCAAAAATATGCCAGCAGTGTGTTAAATATTGGGGGAACAGTGATAATTGAACATAGCTTGTTCTCATAAAGAACCCACGATGTAAGGGGCTAGGCACCTTATTGCGCGGTTTTGTTGCCACTTAACGAGAGATGTATGCAGGGTGATCTTTGAGCACAGAGGAAGGAGCATTGAACCCAGGGACATTTTCTAGGGAAGTATTCTGAAGGTAGAATCATAGTATAAAACACCAAACAGATTTTAGTTATTAAAATTTATATGCATGGACTTAAAATGGTAAATGATAAAGAAATTGCCAAGTTAATTAAATAAGAAATTTTAAATGTGAAATTTAAAATATAAAATTAAAAATTAAATCAACAAATCTCAGTTCACAAACAAATTATGCTATGATTGGATAAAAAGTAATGCACTGAGGCTTTTGATAAACTGTTAATTTACAAAATCATTTCAGATGTTCAAAAAAAAACCACACAAATGTTTATTTCTTGCTGAAGAGAATAATGTGGGTGGAAACTGAGTAATAGTACATATGATCAGTTTAATCAATTCACATATTTATTAGATACTCAGGGTATACATTCTATTTTTTCACCTTCCCACAAAGGCAGAATGATTGATGTTAATGTGATGGACATAATTTTAGGATCAATTCCTGGGCCTGTACTATTGCTTCACTCCTTTGTTCCTACTCAATACAGTACATTTCTAGACTTATATTTAGAGTGAATAAAAACAACTTAGAGAATTAATGATAAATTTGGTAAGTTGGCCAGATATGCACAATATAAACAAAAACAAAAGTAATCAATTGAGTTTTCTTATTTTAGCAAGAAATACCTATAAATACTACCTATATTGTAGTTACAAAATACAAAATACTTGGAAGTAAATTTAACCAGAAGAGTAGCAGCCCTATACAAACAAAATGATGTCTAATTAAAACCATAGAGCAGAATGTGAATAAAGAGATAGATATATCATGTTCTTGGATGGGAGAAGCAATGTCATGAGAATTGTCAACTTTCCTCAAATTATCATAATATATTTAATGCAATTTTAGTGAGAATCCCATCAGATTTATTTTTTAAACTGGATAAAATGATCTTATAGTTCATTTAGAAAAATAAATATGGAAGAACAGCCAGCAAAAATGTGAAAAAGATAAACAGCAAGTAGGCATTTTTTATATCAGCTGTCAGAGCATACTATAAAGCCTCTGTAATCAAATCATTATTGGAATAGATGAATAGATTACTAGAAAAGATAGACAATAATGAATATGGTAAATCTAAGAAGTTAATATTGACAAACATGATGGCTTCAATTCTGGAAGAGAATAAAAATGGATCTTAATCTTATACCATATAAGAAAATAAATTTTAGCTTAAAATGTAAAAAGTAAAAAAAATTGTGTAAATGACTCAAGAAATTAGAGGGGTTAGGGAAACCTCATTAGCCAGCACTAATAACCCATTATCTATAAAGAAAAGAAAAGATTTTATTTAACTATTGAAAAATTGAAAACCTATATATGGCAACCAAAGCAAAGTTGATAAACACATAGTAGATCTGGAAAATACAGGTAATTGTTATGGTTAATATCTATATGGATAAAAAATTTGTAAGACAAAGGCAAACAGCCCAAGAAAAATGGACAAATGTTAAGAATATATGATTCACAAAAGAGCAAATACAAATGGTCAACAAACATGAAAGGATGTTCAAATTAGAGAAATGCAAATGAAAGTAAAAATGAGATGTAACTTCATAAATATTGGAAAAGCAGAAATTAAGACTAGTAACATAGATTATTCATAGGACTATAGAAAAAGATATTCATATATTGCTGATAGAAATACCTCTTTGAAAAGTCTTTGGAAAAATTTAGAAATGCAGTGTTGGGAATTTATACCATAGAAATGAAAGTATCAGTGTATAAGTAAACATTTATTATGACATTTTATTGTGTTGGAAATCCAAAAAGCAAAGCACTCATCAGTATGGTATATATCTGTACTTCAGAATACTATACAACCATTACAATGAAAATATTAAATTTATACTGGATAATTTAGAGGGATTTCCATGAGGTATTATTATGTGGGAATAGTTTAATAATGCAAGTCAATTTTAATAAAACAATGAAAAGCAAATTGTATGTATTTATCCCTATGTGTATTTCTGTGCACATCGATATCTGTATAGGATTATATGAGACAATAGGAAAGAACCACACTCCAGATTGCCAGTGCAGGTTAGCTGAGGAGCAAGAGTGGAATCTTCTTGTAGATGGAGGCTGGAAGAGATGGGCAAAGGATAAGGGTACATGGGAAGATAGGTAAAAAGGAAAATGAGAAAAAAAGATTGCCCTTCTCCAAAGTGTGAGCCCCATTTATACATTTATATGTGTGCATGTATATGTATATATATTTATATGCATAATTTAAATTAAAAGCATTAAATTAAAGAAGAAATTATCAAAATGTGAGTGAGACAATGCTACTATTGGGTAACTAAATTTGCTTATGATTTCAAAAGAAGTCGTTTGTAAATTTAATATTTTATTTTTGTAACAAATTACTTGTGACTCTGTCAAAACCCAAGTCACAGTTATGAATCATTATTCAGAGGAGGACTTCCCCTTGTTTTTCATCTCACGATAATATTTGCTCAGCACCCTGGGGTAGTGGAGGAGCTGTCTGCAGCTCTGCGCAGACATGCGGAGGGTCTGTGCATTCCCAAAAGCCATGTGCTCTGCTGCCCAGGTGGAGAAGTTCAGCTCCAGAGAACTGGAGAGTTAAAGTGTTTGTGTGGTTATTCGGAATGCTATAATTTCTATTTTACTTAACCAGGAATCCTCTTGTTACATATGGATTATAATATCTTATGCTAAATTAAAAAAAAAAAAAGTAACAAATCCTTATGCCCTGTAGCCCCAATTTCTCCTCCCAATTTCTCAAAACAAGCATTGCATGAATACTGAAGAGAGAGATGTCTACGGTTCATTCATTCTTAATATTTAATTTTTCTAGAATTATCTTTTAAGTTCTCTCTCTCTGGTTGAACATAGAATTCTACCGTGCACACTGTATTATACTAAGGGAATCATGTCTCAACCAAGATTGCTTTCTGTTGTGAATTACAGAAAACTGGACTATAATGGTCAAATTTTTCTCACATAATGAGAAGTCTAGAGGAAGCGGCCCAGAGTTGCATCAGCAGTGCCGCATTTTCATCAATATCCTAGGCTCCTTCTTTCTGTTCCACCGTTTTTAGCATGTGATTTTAGTCCCAGTGGTCCCAATTGGGATTCATTGCCTTCAGGAAAGAAGTGAAGGAAAGAGGCATTTGCCTATATCAGAAAAATGAAAACATTCTCAAAATGTTCCAGCAGACTTTCCTTTATGTGTCGTTCAGAACCATGTAATATGTCGTCTCACATAGCTGCAAGGGAGATTTGAACTTTTAGCTGTATACATGA
>NW_006443138.1:1506965-1559836 GCF_000325575.1 Pteropus alecto | reverse complement strand
TGGCTCCCCTGAGCCCTCTTCTAGACTAGGCCTCTGCTTTGGCCTCCATCTTGTCGTTGGCTTGTCCAGCCCAGTGTTAACAAAGAATCCTGCCAATCAGATTCCCTCCACCCTTGATATGATCAAGTTCCTCATCCACTACCTTTGATGATAACTCCTTGGCTTGTCTTTAGCAAGAATCTTATTAGGTCATTTTAGCAAGAATTCTCCTCTCTGTAATTTCCGATGTCTCCTCTCTGTAATTTTCTATCCACCGACCCCCTCACTCTATTCCTTGGCTATAAATCCCCGCCCTCTTGGTTGTATTTGGAGTTGAGTCTGACTTCTGTCCCCTATTGCAATATCTCTATTGTGATAGTCTTAGATGAAGTCTTCTTTAGCATTTTAACAAGTGTCAGAATAATTTTCCTTGAACAGTAGTCAATCTGAACAAGAGTAGGATTCTGTCAGCTAAGAAGAAGAAAATGGATCATGAAGAAGCAACTAACAGTGCCTATGACATCAAAGATCTCCTTACTCTAAAAGCCAGACATTTGCATTTGATGAGCAGGGTGACGTGGAGCACAAATCCTTGTGAGTTTTGCACTTACATTTAACTCCATTTCTGTCAGTGATAAACCTAGAATTTCAGTAAAATGAAGCTTGTAAAACTTTCTACCTACATATTTTATAGAAGTATTGTGCAGTTTAATTAGCTAATGGTTATAAAGTGATTTGAAGAAAGTTACCGCAAGTACATAATGCTTTGTTAGATAATGTGGGAGTAATTTCACAAAATCTGGATAACTGTCAAGTAATTAAAGGCAAATGCACTGTAGATGCTGTTATGTGACTTCCATTAGTGTTCATCAGAGGTTGACACACTCATTGAGGAAAAGAGCAGATCTCATACTGTTCTGAAATGGTTTTTGAAAAATCCTTACTCCTCTTTTAAAATCACTTTCACCATCTGCTGGTAAAAGAATTGAGATGGCTGCCTGTGAATTTAGCAATTACATGTGCTAATACAGTAGCAGGAGAAAATGATTGTCACACCTGTTTTTAAAAACAACAACAAACAAAACAAAATTTTACTACTACCCCCAAACCAAAAACACCATCTGGTTTTCTGTGAAATAAAACTTCAGATTCTTAAAAAAACAAAACAAAACCCCAAACAAACCAAACAAAACTAAAAAACCCAACGAACCAACTATATTTTCAGATATTGTTAAATATTCTGAAATGTGCTCATTTTACCCCTCTTAATTCTTAGAAAAATTACAAGGCACAGAGTCATCAAACCAACATTACTGTGTCTTTTCCTTCCTTTTGGATTTTGAGAAGATGATAGAGGGGAAGAAACATGACTACGAAAGAGTTGTTTCATTTTATTTTGCCGATGAAATCCTTAATCCACCTGTAAAAGACAAGGATTATGTATTTGTCTCAATTTAAGAGGTATTAGTGTATAAAAATTAACATGTAAAAATCAATAAAGAGATACATTGCTAAAGAATTCTTTACAAAAGAATCTAGTGAGATAGAACAGAGTAAGGTGGAGACCTTTGATTCTGACATAGGTTACTGAAAATCTTTAGCAAATGCAGGACCAAGGTATTTAAGAAAAATTTAACTAGCTAGCATTCATAAATTAGTAGGCTACTAGAACCTAGTTTTGATCAATGTTATTCTGAGTTGTTATCTTCCACAAAATCTCATGCTCTCATCTTAACTAATAAGTCATAATCGAGATTAAATTTTAAAATTTGTATATGTTATTGAGCTATTGAATTTTAAATTCACTAAAATTGCATCATAAATTTTGGGACATTATTAGAGCTTCCTGGCACCTGGAAAATTGATTTAAATAAAATTATCATGTGCTTGATTCATGGTTCAATCATATCTACCACTCCAGTGTCCACTGTGAAAATCATGTAACATTTGTAAATTAGGCTATTTGTGAAATCCATGGATTTCCAATTTTGTAGTCCTTTCCAGAAAAACTCAGCCCTCCTCTTTACTATGTATTAAATTTAAAATTAACTTGATAACACAACATTTTGATTAAACTTAATTTTTCTACAAACATCTATTGTATGAAGGCAAATGTAAGATAATATCATGTTCTGGTTTTTCATTTAAATGATATAGTAAACATTATGTGCCGAACCAATCTATGTTAACGCTTTCTCTAAATTAAGCAATAAATATCAGCTAGCAAGTTTATAACCCAGATATTATTTTATTACTCTAATAACATGGAGAATTTAAGACACTATTTTTAGTAAAACTAATATTATTTCCAGATACTGTAGACTACTACATCAAGATCCTCAATATATTCTTCATGGGGGTGATGATATATGCTTATTCAGGAAAGGTTTTATTACCTTAGTACCTGGTAAGCTTCTAAGAATTTTAAAGTAAATGAAGACCAGATTAATAAATCTTTTCTGTGGTTTTATGATTTTGTGTAGGTCAACAAATTCTGAAATAGGTCTCGAAAAAGTTCCTAAAGTTGAAGTATTTGTGTTGTAATGCAATAGCTAGCAATTTTTTTGGTCTGTTCTGGTTTCAAACACTAAAAGTTGCTTAGTATCTTCATGTGCACGTTTCCCTTTTTGACCAAACTTAAATTACATTAAACACCATAATAAGTAGTTCACCTAAATAGAATTGAGCACTATTTGGACCAAGTTCCACGAAGGATGGTGATTATCTTCTCTGTCCACTTAAACTCACCGAAGTCATACAGTCCACCTCACCTATATGTCCCTAAGCAGTATTACAATGAATATTTTTCCAACGTGTATAAATTCTCCCACAGCAGGGTGCTGATAAATGGGCTGGGTCAGAATGAGGGAGTAATGCCCTGAGTCTCCCTTTAGGGTAAAGGCTCAAGGAGCAGGCAACGATGGTCTCCTGGGATGAATTTGAGACACCTGAAAGCTGCCAGGAGGAACAACTGGCCCTAGGGATAAGCAGTGGAACAGGCACATTAGGGTTGCTATGGCCTTAGACTTTGGCAGATATGGGACTGAGGCCTCTGGGTTGTATAAGCCCAAACTCACTACCCCAGGATCTTACAGCTCCTGGAAAGCTGTAGATTTTCTGCTGACGCATGCACAGTTCACTTCCTGTTCTGGCCTCTAAGCTGCCTGTCCTGTATAGCCTTTCGGCAACAAACCTTCCTTTGCACCTAGCAGGGGCTTAGAGCAAGGTGCCACCACACTGTGACTCTTGGGTAGAGGTGAGATGTCCATGAACACTGGGGTTTGCGCGATAGGTGGTGTGAGCCAGACTCCCTATGGATGAATCTGGAGTGAGAGTACTGCAGCCTCCCTGGGCACCCAGCTGTTTCTCTTCTCAGGGCTCCCTGACAACTCCTTAGATCTTTAGAGATCCTGTAAGATTGGGCTTCTTCTGGGAAGAATGGTCACAGCTGCAGTGCCTAAGTCAATGCTGACATTTTCTGAGCCACCTCTGGTGTTCAGACATCCCAGCCTATTTTTTCCTGCCCCTCCATCAGGACTCAAAAAAGAAAAAAAAAATTTATTATAGAATTAAACTAAGAACCTTATATATATAGAAAAAATATTGATTGACAATGGTCAAAGCTATACTATGAATGAGATGACTCTTATTTTCTAAAAGCAATTAATTTGAATTAAATTACTATATTCTGAACTCCAGATGCTGCATAATATGGTGTTCTGGTCCCCCCTATCTGCCACCCCCTCCCACAAAAAAGATAAATGTTCTCCCTAGAATCTTAAAAAAAAAAAAAACCTTTATTTTTAATACTATTAGTTCCTAGTAGTAACTCTGTAGTTGCTTTAAGTTCATACTTTAGTTTCACCATCTCACTTAAGCTGATTTCTAAACCTTTATTTCCAAATAAATTCAGATAATGGTAGACTTAAGAAAGTATATCCTTTTTTAATATGCTCTTCAAAAAAAAAAAAAAATGCCCGTGGTAATCATATGTCATCAGTGAAATGCCTTATCTTTATGTCTGATTTTGTCACACTTTGCTCCAGTCCTCTTTGTGTCTTTGTGACAGATGACTTTTTGTGGTACTAAATTTGTCCAACCATGCCCTGGTGTTTTTCTGCATGAAGTACTTCCAGGTTAGGAGAGATACAGAGGTAGACTCCCCAGCCGTACAGAAACCATGAAACTTATGTCCCTTGTGTTGCTAATAAATATCTTCTTAACTGAAGCCACTGCTTATAAATCATACACTTTTTCTTTTTTTAGGCTAAAAGCCCACAGAAATGTAGCAAATAAGTGATGGTAGAAGCTGTAAGAAATGTGAATTACTCAGTGAGTGATTGGCAGTAGTTAATAGTTTCAGGGGAAAACTGAATCATACGTGTGGGGAAAACTGAATCATACGTGCATTGTGTTTGTTCATATCGTACAATGTAACTTCGCTGAAATTACACCTTTTTCGAGTTACTGTTACTCAACTATTTTCTTGACTTGAAAGCCAGCACTGACTCGTACCTATTTAGGAATGGATTAGTATCTTTTGCGTTAAACTTCTTGTTACAGAGACCTGTAATTCAACTGAAATAACCACCTGAAAAATGCAGACGAGGTGGATGGTGGCAATACAAAATTTTTAGAGCTTTTTAAAGGGGAATGTCATCTTTTTCTTTGGAAAATTCAAGCAATGCTTTTGCATAATGCTCTCAGAAGGAGGCGATGGGTTCTGAGGACATTGGCAGCTGAATCATTTATTGTTTCTCTTGACCTCCAGAAGAGCCTTACTGCTTTATGGAGAAAATGATAAATCGGAGGAGATGGGATGAAGAGACACTTCATAGTTTTGCTTTGGGTAAATTTTTGTGGCTCCTTTTGTCTGTTAAATTATATTTTAGCTGGACATTGGTCTTGTTCCCTGATATTGTATGTTGTAGCAAAACTACATCCCCCAGGGCTTCAATATGCTCAGTTCTTCTAATACATCTTCTTTGCCTTTTTTTATTCTGTCTTTAGCATAGAACATTTCCCTTACTGTTTCCACTTGTCACAATTCTTCTTATCCTTCAAGGCCTATTTAAAATATCACCTCCATATGAACCTCTGATCTCCCTCACCAGATATGTTCGTTCCCTCTCATTTAGACTCCTACAATAATTTATTTGAACATGTGCCTCTCATGAACATGTAAAGTCTTCCTTATCTACTATTTATTTCTACTGTCTCATTCCTTCCCATGAAATACTGTAAATTTTCTGAAAGCAGAGTTCATGTAGTATTCATATTTAAGTACCCAACCAACAGAAACTTAAGGCATGGTCTCTTAAGTAAAAATAGTGTATAGATCCATGCATATAATAGCTCCAGAAGATTCCTATATAGTAACTTTTTTTTTTCTTCAAAATTCCCATTCATTTATGTAAAGTTACTTGTGAAAGACATAGCCTTGTGCTATTCAGAATAAAATTACATATTTAAAAATTGGTCTTGGTTCTCTAGGCTGTTTTAATAGATCATATCTTTCTATTTTTACAAATTATAAAAGTTAGGAAGAAATGATCTAAAGAACTTCTTGGGTACAAAAACAGACACTTGGCTGTTTATATGACTATGTATATAATTATATATATGTATATAATCACATATGTAATGTGATTATATACATATTAACATGGGTACTATGTGATTACATACATAATTAATATGTAATATGCAATCATATATTAATATATGATATTAATATCATATATTATTTATATTATATATTATGTAATATATGTAATTTATATAATATATGATATATAATATATAATATACAATCATATAAGTATACAATCATATTTAGTCAGGGAGCTCCTCTGATTCTGAGATATGTAATAATTTCTCTTAAACTCTCATCTATCTCATAAATTTTCTATAGCTTTAGATATGCAATTTTTAAGCCACAAAAAGAATCCTAAAAATAGCCAATTGTAAAACCATGGTATAGATACATGAAGAATGTATGTGTAGAAATAAAAAACTTAGCCGCTTTTTTCTTTGCTGTAAATAATCAAGTGCAAGTATTGTGTTTTTGGAAGACTTTCTCTTTCTAATAGGTCATTAGTCTTTGTCAGTTCTTGAAATTTTTGTGTTGATCCCAGGAAGGTAAGTATTTCACTACTAGAAGTCTAGGGAAGTATACGTGAAAATAATTTGACCACAAGAACAAGGAATAAAAATATAAAATCTCTGAAAGGGGAAGGCAAAGCAAATTGGGGATGGAAAAAAAAATTGAAATAAACCTTTAGTATTTAATATTTTACTTTTTTATAGCTATATTTTTTTTCACTAAAAGTCTCATAGCTTCTTCATCATTATCTAACAGAAAAATAATTATCTAATGAACACACAGACATATTGACTGATAGGTTGGACATTTTTACCGTAGAGAGTCTGTGGTGGAAAGTGGGTAGCACAGATATCTTTCTTGGCTCTGTCTGTCTGCCTTCCTGTCAATCATCACCTAAATAGATGGTAGCATTGGCAGAGACTTGGGACTAAGCATGTGCACACAAGAAAAGAAGCAGAAAAAAATGTAGGGGTAGAGATGAGAAGTATTTTCTTTGGCAACCTATATTCCTCACCACTTAGCCATCAGTAACACCAGGAAGAAGACAAATTGCTACTCTGGGTTTGGCCATTTTGGTTAACACATTGCTTAAAGTGCTTTGCATTTTTTTCTGGTGTGTATTAGTTAAGCTGTTTAGTATCTAGCTTTTTTTCCTTATGAGGTGAATATTTGAGCTTACAGAAATCTCAGACTGAAACCTTAAGATCAACTAGTTTTCATAGTAGGTGTGCATAGTGATTAGTTTGGCAGAGGTAAGCCTTAATTAATAATTTTCTACATTTTGAAACTGGGATGGTGATCAGGATTCTAGGGTTGTGGCATATTAGAAGTAGGAGAATTGTTGAAAGACTGTTTAGAAGTGGTGATGAATGACAAAATTGGAAAAGCAGTGACAAGGCGAGGTGATAATCTTAAAGATTAACAAACTGGCTGTGTCAGTGTAGGATGGCAGAAAGTGGTCTGGGTGTTACTCTGGTTAATACGGTTGTGTGACCATGAGCAAATCTTAAGTTCTCTGGGTCTCCTTCTTTGAGAGAGATGTAAAGACCCCTTTTATTTCCAGCATGCTATGAGTAGGGGATCTGGGAGTTCAGACTGTTGCAGCAGGGTGCATTTGGGGAGGCAGGCAGTGGAAAATAACTTTGGAGTTCAAGATTCCTTTATCCTTAAACTGTGCAAATGGAGTTTATCCTAGCATCCTGTTTAAGGCACGTTTCTTTATTTCCTTTGGACAGTTCTTGACTATACACAGAGCCTAACCATTATTTGCACCCCTGCAGTTACAGTTTAGGGGTTATTTTAACCTTACAGCTGTAGTTTCGGCTAACGCTAAAGAACAGTATTACAGTCTCTTTTTGTGTTCAGATTTATTTTTACAGACTTTCAAGGTTAAAGCTAAGCAGATAGCACCTCCATGTAGCTTTGTAGTTTTTGTAACATGCCTTCTCTCCCCCATTGCTTCTCAGCCTTTCAGGCACTTAAACAACATAATAGCAAAATTAAAATCAGTTTATTGCAACAATCGCTTATCCCAGAGCGCTCTACTCATTTTTAAAATCGGACGAGGGCCAAACTCTAAAGATTTATTTAAAGATAGAGTATCTTTGGTAAACAGAACAGTTTATTCTATTGCAAAACCATGAAGTCTCAGGGAAATAGCGAAACCTAAGTAGCATTTTGTCAGGACTTTTGCTGCCCATTTTCAAATAGATAATTATTTTAAACAATAGGCAATATCTGAGAAAAGTAAATGATACTTGTATATAATACACATACACACATAGTTTACTTTTTTATTTAGCGCATACTTTTTATATTCCACTTACTGTTCTAAGCATCTTATAAATGTTAACTTATTTCATATTTATTTCAGATATGGAACCCCTGTGCATATTTACTTGCATATGAATTTACTAGTTAATTGATTTCATGGGATATTTTTATTTTTAGCTAATATTCTACTCCTACTCTTCCTGGTTATACCTGATATATGCTACAGGTACTCAACATAGATTATCTGAATAGATATTGTATTAAGAGGAAATAGGTATAATAAACATTGACACAATTACATATTACTGTCAAGATTCTCTGTGTCTCCAAATCCTCTTCAGTAGGTGTTCTTACCTCATATAAGCCTAAAGAAGTAGGGGTATCTTTGTGGATCATCTTTTGAAGAGTGCCAAGGTAGTATTATTGACAGTCTTTCCAGAACTCATAATGAAACTATGACACATTTTTAGCTGTGTGTATTGATTTTCAGACTTATTTGGAATTCATGGCATATTCCTCAGTGTCATCTGGAGAAAGAAAAAAAGGATAAACTACATTTCCTTTGTGACACCATCTTTACTTTTCTCTTTCCTTTGGTGCCCTTTATCTCTTCTCCCTCTGTAGCTTTTGTTTTTCAGACATAAAGTCACCGAGTCTTTCCCATGTGGTTCTGACCTTTCTCCCCTACTCTCTCTGATGGTTTGTTTAATTTTCATCTCACATCCAATAGTCAGTTGTATAATTAGAGCCGTCATACTTGTATATACTTGTGCAGATTTATTGCAGGCATGCATATTAATTCTTTGTTATTTTCAGTTATGAGGTTTTCTGGGTAGGGAATATCTATATTTCTTCTTTTTAAAACATCTGACTTCTTTTATTTTAACCATTTTATTACAAAAAAAACTTTCTAAAATATGTATTTACCTGTAAACAACACATAATTTAATCTTTTCTTGGTAAGGTCATTTTCGTAAGCATCATTTTTCCTCCTGGCCTCTGTGGATCCCTTGAGGAAAATTCACAGATGTAAGGCTGCCTTCTCCTGAACCAGATCTCCTTAGTTTGCTCTTAAGTTGATTCTTCTGACTTCTTCCTCTTTGTTTGTCCTCACTTCAGCAAGTCATCTTCTCTAAAGGCATCTTTTACTCAACCCTTACCTTTTAGCATCTAATTTGCATCTGGTTATTTGGGGCAAAACTCTAGTCTAGGGAAAGTCATATGAACATGTTTGCTAAATTCTATAGCTAATGAGAAGTCAATAAGCTTTAGTCCAAAGATGATCCCACCTTTCTTGTGAGTAAGGGCTGATGGTAGAGAGATGACTCAAAGCCCATATGTACTGTCCTAGCTGTATGGCATGTATTTATTCTTTGCTTTTCAAGTCCCATTGGCTGGCTGCCTACTATATAGTGGTCGTTATAATAGGTTCTGGGTATATAGCAGAGATGAGACAGACATGATACTTTATAGAGCTCCCCATCTAGTGGTAAAAAAACGTCAAGAAATAAGTTATTATTCTCATAACAAGAACAACAAACAAATCATATATCTGGAAGATGAAAAAATTCTGACAATCTCTTTCACAATGATGTGAGCTTAACACTGTTGAAATATACACTTAAAAATGGAGACTCAGGAGAGCTATTGGTGTAGAGCTAGAGAAAGCTGGTCAGCTGGAGACCAAGGATGAGCTGATCTTTCAGTATGATTCTGAAGGCAGGAAAAGACCAATATCCTAACTCAGGCAATCAGACATGAAGAAATTCCCTCTTTCTTGTGGGAGGGTCAACCTTTTTGTTTTATTTAGGCCTTCAACTGATTGGATGAGGCCCACCCACATTGGGGAGAGTAATCTGCTTTACTCAGTCTACTGATTCAGATGTTAATCTCATCCAAAAATGCTTCCAGACACAGCCAGAATAATGTTTGACCAAATATCTGGGCATCCTATGGCCCAGCCAAGGTGAGATAAAATTAATCATCACAAGTGCTAAGTAGTAAATGATGGTAAAAAGAAAGAGAGGACCTATATAAATAGGAGAGTTAGAGAGGCTTAAGTGGGGAGACGATATTTAAGATGAGACAGGAGTGATGAGCAGGACTTAGCTGTAGGGAGAGGCACTTACCTAACTTCTACTCACCTCTTCCTATTGGTGTATTAGAGTGTGGGCTCTAGATCTAAGGTGCTAAGGTATTACTATTATTGTTGTATTTGCATAAAATTACAGAGAGTTTAAGGATTGCCACATGTACCACTCAGGTCGATAAATAGATCATTTACAACACCCCCAAAGCTTGCCATATTTACAATAAATTCCTCCCGAAGGGAAACCAGTATCCATTTGTGCCAAATCATTTGGTTAATTTTATATTTTTAAAGTTTAAGTATACATGATGAAATACTATAGCTTTGTTCTGCTAAGTTTTGTGCTTTATATGAATGGATCCATTCTGAATATATTAGTTAATCTTTAACGTGAACTTTCACATCTCTGACCATCTTATTTACCATATTTCCAAGGTCTCTTGAGTTATCTTACTATTACCTGCATATGCTTCTATGGACAACATTTACTTTTGGTTGATTTCTCTTGGCTTTCAGATTTGTAAATGTTTTAGAAGTCCTTTGCATTAAGGTTATAGTTACTTCAGATTTCAAGTGTTAGGGACTGCCTAGATTTTAATCTTGGCTTTGACACTTATTAGTTGTGTAACCTTGTGCAAGTTACTTAACTTTTTTGCTCTGTCGAATGGGGATAATAATAGAACCAATACAATGGAGTTGTGAAGACAGAAAATGTTAATATATGTAAAGTGCTTACCACAGTGTCTGGCAAGTAATAACACTCAATAACTGTTAAAGGTTATTATAACAATGAAGGGCTCTTGTGTAGATTAAATGGAAAAAAAAAAAACTTGTCAGAGTGCCTATACTTAGTCATTCTCAGTATCATTTCAATTTTTTTCTTTTAGATTATGTGGTTCTTTTTTAGATATTTGATGTTTTTTATGTCTTACAGTTGGATAAATGAGAGTTTCCCTAAAGCATGCTTGTATATATTCTTGTAATCTGTACTATCATCACATGCTGTCCACATTTCTTTATTCAACAAGTATTTTCAAAGCTTGCCATGTGTCAGGACTTGTGCTAAGCTCTTGAGATCCAAAAATGAATGATACATTCTTGCTTGGAAGTGGGGAAGTCTTGTAGGGCACACAGACATGCAAGCTTAATGTACTGGTACTATTATCTGCATCATCTATATAAGATGACAGGGAGAACTTTGACTTACAGGGGTCAGAAAATTCACCTTCTTCAAGCATCTATTGCTGGAGCAGAATTTCGATGGCTAGATGGAAATTGACTCAGTGAAAAAATGTGGGTTTTCCAATGAGTGGACAGAATAGAAAGAGTACATGTAAATAGAAAGAGCATCATGTGGTCTTCAGTACATCATTGTTTTTCATTTGTTGTAGAGAAGCTTATAACGAAACAAGTGACAAAGTTCTTAATTTCGGCAAAACCTTACTCCTTGCTACGACATTATTCTATCAGACCAGTGCTGTTCAATAAAATACAATGTGAATCGATATGGAATTCAAAATTTTCTAGTAGCCACATTAAAAAAAAATAAAAAGAAATAGTTGAAATTAATTTTATTGATTTATTTATCCAACATATCTAAAATATTATCATTATAACATGTAATCAATATAAAATTATTAATGGTGTATGTTAGTTTTTATGATACTAAATCTTCAAAATTTGGTGTGCAGCTTACAGTTATAGCATATCTAATTCAGACTCCAAATTTTCATAGAACATACTGCATTTAAATTTCAGTTAAAAAACAGATTAATGTATACAAGTTGTTTGAAACATACATAAAATATTTTAAATGACTGAATAAAGTATACGTTTTAAATTTTAATTAATTACATTTAAATAAAATAAAAAATTCAGTTCCTAACTCAACTTACATTTTGAGTATTCAAAAACCACATACGACTAATGGCTTCCAAATCAGACAACTTGATATTAACTATATTCCCCTTAAATAAACGAATATCATTTCTTTTAATATAGCCAAATGATAACTCACAACTATAGTATCTTATTGGCTCTATGAAGGAGTTTATAGATAGGACCAGTTTTTCATGCTTCTTTCTTCAGAATTATTATAATAGCCAGCATTTATTGAAGCTCTATACATGCTTCCATTTGTCTATATCCAAATCTTTATTCTCATGCATCCTCCTACTTGACTTCTAAGCAGCCTGTGATGCAGTCATCTCTTCTTTCTCCTGGACACATTTTCCTGGGATCCATGCTATCACATACTCCTAGTTTTCCTTTAAACTCACCAGCTAGTTGTTTTCACTTTTTTTTTCCTCTTTATTTCACTGACCTTTAAAAATTGAAAGGCTTCAGACTTCAGTCTTTGGCGATCCTATCCAGGGCTGTAACTTTAAATATCATCATGTTGATGATTCCCAATTTTCAATCTCTAGCACAGCCCTTTCCCTGAACTCCAGACTCATATATCTGTCCCACTGCCTAGTGTGATATCTAATATACATCTCCAATATAATATATCTGAAATTGATTTCCTGATTTTCCACCGACAGATTTTGCCATCTCGGTTAATGGTAACTATCCTTCCAGTTCCTTTGAGCAAGGACCTTGGCATCATTCTTGCTTCCTCTCTTTTTCTTTTACCCTCTAACAGATTCATTAGCAAACTCTGTTGGCTTTACGTTCAAAAATACATTAAAAAATCTAACCATTTCT
The DNA here is from genome assembly GCF_000325575.1 of Pteropus alecto. NCBI lineage: Eukaryota > Metazoa > Chordata > Mammalia > Chiroptera > Pteropodidae > Pteropus > Pteropus alecto. The sequence continues at coordinate 1,547,183 of NW_006443138.1, read as the reverse complement.
CATTATGTTTCTTCTGCTACTCTCCTGGCCTAAGCCGCCATCATTGTCATCTGGATAATTACCGTAACTGCCTGTGCTCCCACTCTTGGCCAATTCAGTCTATTCTCAGCCCACAATCCATTACATGATATTTTGTGCAGAACTCCAATGGCTTCCCATGTTGGAATGAAAGCCATGGTTCTGATAATGGCCTCACCATTCTTCTTGCCTCTCTGACCTGATTTTCTCCTCTCCTTCAGGGCTTATTGGCCTGTAGGCTATTCCTGGAATATGAGGAAGGCTCCTGTTTTAAGGCCTTTGTACTCACTGTTCCCTTCATCTGTCTAGTTCTCTCTTTCTCTGTTCTGCACCACTCACTTGCTCATCTCGTCAGATCTTTGCTTAAGTTTCACCTTTTCAGGGATGCCTTCTCTGACATGCAGCCCCACTGCTAGCTTAACTGGCACCTCTGTGTCAATAAGAAAACAGCACCCTCCTGGAGGCATAGCTCTGTGGTTCACAGCTGGACAAGCAGGAGGGCTACTGGGCTACCGCATTGAAATATACATGTGATACGTTATAATCTATGTGGTTGTCATCTCCAGGATAAGCTGCCTGGGGTCAGTTTTGTGCAAAGAAAAAGGCCCCCTTCCTCTAGGCAGTTTTAAGCCCCATTGAGTCCTCTTGGCTAGGCACCTTTGTGTAGTGTTCAAAAAGCACAATGTTTTGTTGAGGCCCTGTTGACTACTACTCCCACTTCCCACCACACATCTCCCTATCCCCCTTCTCACTTTATTTTCTTCCATAGTATCTACCACTATCCAGGAAATGAGACTGTGGGGCCTCTTGTTTAAAAGTATTAAGAATTTCAAGACGGCACTAGCAGAGCATTAAATGAAGCATAGGCTTTTCTGAGCTTATAGCCTGTATAGTTACACAGGCCGTGTGCCCACGAAGCTGGCACTGCCATCACCTGAAAGACTACATATTTTTCTCAGTTCTTCTGTTAATTGTCTATCTTCCTGTATTTGGGGATAACTCAATGGGGCCTGAGATTTTTCCATTCCATTCTCTGTTATATCTGCAGCAATGAGAACAGATTATTTGTTGAATAAATGAATGTGCTAAGCACTAAGCTATAGTAATTAAATATATTATCTCTAAAGCCAGTTTTAGAGGTAAGAAAGCTGAACAAGACAACACTGTTAAATTTATTATCATACGTCTGCATAGGCGGGGGCAGGTAAGCTCTGCCATTTAGAAAGGAAGCGATACCAAAGCTCAAGTAAATTCAGTGCCAGAGCATCGCACTTTTTCCCTGGGTCCATTTCAGGCAACCACTTATTTTTGGCTCTTCTGCTTAGAGTGGGTGAAGGGAACAGTCACGCAAGGGAAGGCAGCTGCTACATATTTTCACTGTTTCCTTTCACTTGAAAATGCCCTCAATATTAACATCATATACCTTTTTGTATCTCATAAATTATCCCTTTTGCTCCACAGAAAAGTCCATGCAATAGGTACAAATTGTTCTTTTCTTACTTTAAAGATGTGGAATTTGAAAACACAGTTGGCTAAGATCATATAACTCAGTGAGGAGTGCCCAGGGCTGCCAACCTCCAAGTATTTTGAGTCTGTTTCTGTTTGTTTTGATTAAAAGTTGATCTTTAAAAAAAAGATTCTTTTAATTTATTGCAGAATTTTATTGATAAACATTTTCCATTTTCTAATTCTATGTAATGAATATGCTGAAGAATCCCATTATTCTTAAAGTTGTAATTCTTGTTAAGCTTGTGTAAATCTCATAATGAAATAAGATTATATCAAGAATTAGAGTTTCTGATACATTGGATGGAGTTTAAAATCGGTGTGATGTAGCATATCAAGCTCTCGATAGAGTGTTTATAAACTTACAAATAGCTAGATGAACTATCTCATTGTTTTGGGGATAAGATGGCAGTTCAGTCTGGTGGCTTTTGATGAATTAGAGCATGATAAAGTTTTCTGAAAAACTGATATAGGCAGTTGCTTATGATAAATTTTTATCAATTGAGAAACATTGTATTTCTAGGAAAAGTAGCTTGAAATATTATCATTTTGGAACTTCAGTTTCTTGGCATTCACTGTTGAATAATTAATTCTGGATAATGTCAAAAACCAGACATTCTAAAAATAAAACATACTCTCATAAAATCAACATTTTTTTTCATGGTAAGGAATATTAGTAAAACTTAGCACTTTGCATATAGCACTTTACAGTTCTATTTCTCATCCTGATTCAGTCGATGGTGCTGTACAGTCAGTAATTAGTTATTCATATGTTCATGGCAGGTTTATCAGCTAAGTGGACTCATTTTTTTCATAAATCTTACCTGACCTGAGACATATACTTATTCTTCATTTTGTAAAATAAATATATTTCACCAAACATTCTAAGTATGTAAATGATCACACATTAAATGTCATAAGGAAGTGGTTTATTAAGAAATTCTTTCAAGAAGTGGAGAAGCTTGAAAGATTACTCCATTTAGATTTTGGTCTAGGTACTTCTCTCATTACTTTTCCGAGTTAGCTATTGTGTTCTCTATGTGCTTAATGTAGAGAAACTCTTGCTCAAGGCCAATATTTGAAACACAGCTTCTGAGATACAGAAAAGTGTCTGTCAGGTGTCACAAACAGCATGAAGAAACATCTGGAGAACATGTGGTCAATTGATCCCTGCTTTGAGGCAGAGTTTTCCCAGGCAAATGAGCATCTCATTGATATATATTTGATGGTCTCAGGGGTTTATTAACATCATATCTCAGATTTCAGTTTAGCATGATAAAAAAAAAGGCAGGAAGTTGTTTATCATCCTCATGTAACAGTTTAGTTCTCTTCTGAGGCATTGACTGTGATTCTTGTGGGTGTTTGGACTTAATGTTAACTCCTGAGAGAGTTGCTTTCCTCCAGTTCTTCCTTTAATTAGTATCATTAGTGGTGAGTTTTTATTCCTCAGTTCCAAGTCTCTGAGCTGTTCTGAATGGGAGTTTTGTGACCTTGGGTCACTGTCAGCCCACCTCTGTAGGATTTTCTGGTCAGACTAGAGGTGCAGATAGGTATACTTATCTCTGATAGGTATGGTATTACTTCAGCCTACTCCATGGGTTCCTGGTTGGGTGAGTTCTGGGGAACAGTATTCATCTGACAGCCTTGGGCTACATAGCAACAGGATTTAGGGTGGTGAGTTTGTATGAATTTAATTTACTCGGACTCCAAGGATCTCTTTTGCTTTTAGGTTTTGGGATATGTTGCATAAACCAGGGAAAACTATTACATTTAGAATACATAATGAAAATGAGCACTGGGCAGTTTTTAGCTGTGTGACCTTGGAGAAGTTACTTAACCTTCCTTAAGTCAAATTAGATGCTAGTTTGTCTGGCAGAACTCTGACTCAAAGCAAGGATGGAATGTCCTTTACCTGTCTAGTTTTCTCCTTGCTGTTTATACCATTTAACAGGGATATTTTCTGTTAAATAACATCCATGTTGTATTTTTTTTTTAAATGAGATTTAGAAATTCTGTGCACAAATGCTTAGCATGATGCCTCGCTTACAAAGTGTTCAATTAAAGGTCATTGTTATTGTTCTTACTATATCTGCTATGATTATAATAGCTGCTACTATTAAATTATTTTGAACAATTTTTGACCCATAAATAGGTGACATATTTTTAAGCCCCTGGGTCAAAGTCCTGCACCAGGAACTTTATATAATTTTATTTAATCCTCATGACAAGCTAATGAGGTAGGTATCACCTACCCATTACATAAATGTGAAAACTACAGCTCAGCGCTATTAAGAATATTTTTATTGAGAATATTTAAGAGCTTGAACTAGGATTGGATCTTAATCTGATGTCAAATTCTGTGTTCCTTCCTGGATGCCATGAAGTGTCAGAGATAAATCTAGACATGAAACAAACTCGGATTCGCATACGAAGATTCCTTTTCACATCAGCACAAGTATCTCCTTTACCTTGACCTCCATAGGTCACTTCCACTATGTAGAAGTAGTTTGGGGAACTTGATAATAAGGTCAGCTGGATAAACTCAATTTTCTTTTAACTTCCATGGTTGCCTTTAACCCAGCACAGTGTTCATAGTTCCTTAGTCCCGGGAGACAACAGCTTGTAGCCTAGGGAAACGTCCATTGTGCATTTGATTTGGTGGCTCCATGATGCAGCAAAAAGTCTACCACACAGAATAATTTCGAATGGACTCTCATCAAATATTAAGGAATCAACTATCTGCCAGGAAGAGGAAGGATATGGAAAGTTAATGGAACCACTTGGGTGCAGAAAATCTAGAGCCCTACTGAATAGAAAAGAAGGGCTTTGGGGGCCTATTCTGGGGCATTAAAAGACACAGGGTGTGCATGATGCCTCTCCTCTCCTTGCTGTGGCACTATTGTTTTTCATTTTTCAGCTCTCTCTTTCATTTCCCAGCCTTGGAAAGCGTCTGTTATTACCACTCTCATGCATGGGTCGCCACCTTAAAGTTTCTTTTCAAATTTGAACACAAGTGGAAGAGGAAAATAACATTGCACCATGTGCATCACAGTCTCTTGTCTTTTGCTGTAAAGGGCACCCTCCCTCATGCGATTGGTGGACTGCGTTTGTGGTGGCCCTTCAGAGACCGTTCTCCGAAGAGGAAAGCTGACAAACTGCTATTGTTTCTTTAAAATACTATTTAGGTGCTTTTTGTTTATGTATACATTATTTTACTGCTTTGGATGAGGAAATTAGTTTTCTGGTACAAAGTTTAATTTAAAATAACTCAGTGATTTATAATGTTAGTTGACGTAGTTCGTTGATGTTAAAAAAAAGGCATGAGGCGAAGGGGGACATTTATGCTTAGGTATAATATTTGCAAAGTATAAAAACATTGGTGACCAGAATTATCTTCAAATGTATTTGTGTAGGCTGGCAACAGCCCCATATACAGAAATTTCGTTATTTATAGAAATTTACTGGCACAAATCTGATACGAGAATTCGTTTGCTGTATATTTTTGTGTTCGAGACAATTTCCCAAAGAAGATGATTCATCTGATAAAGTTGCTATATGAGCCCACCGTGCATTTTAAAACAAAAGTCCTTGTGACATTACAAAATGACAGTGACCACCAGAGACACATGTAGCTAGAGTTAAACAACACCTTCTATACTGGAGATTAAAATAGTTTATTTCTCTTTAATTTTCGAGACTACTGAGAGAAGCAGAGCAGATCTAAGATTCTGTGTCAAGTAGAGTTTCATGAAAAATCACAAGTAAGCTGCAATGAAAATTACATGGTAGGAATGTAGATTCCTCATTCATGGCATTCATATAATACGCTTATTATGGAAAGGCATTAAAAGGTATTCAATTACACAGTGGCTGGATGGTGCTTAGTGCACACATGGCCTAAGATCAGGCATTGTGCCTTTTTTATTACATTGATTTAAATTGGGATACTACAATATTTGCATCTAAAATTAAAGTATTTTTATGTATCTGATGAACCAAGGTTTCTAAGCCTTCTAATCTAATATAGGCATACAACATGAGGATTAATCTGGGTGTGTTTATAGCAGGGATTAATTTTGAGAGCTGAAAGACAACATGTGGAATGGCTCAGAGTTTCCCGTAATCCTAAAATTGAAAAAAACGATAATATACTTTAATTATAGAATACCTTATGAAAAACTATTGTTATTTATGATAATGATTAAACCGATGGCATGAGGAGCAAAACATGTTGAACAGCATAATTTCTTTAGCTACTCTGAAATGTTCTAAAAGGAAATATAGTAGTCCCCCATTATCCACAGAGGATATATCCCCAGACCTGCATTGGATGCCTGAAACCCTACATATACTTTTTTTTTTCTATTACACATACATGCCTATGATAAAGTTTAATTTATAAATTACATATAGTAAGAGGATAACGATAATAGCTAATAATAAAAAAGAACAATTGTAATAATATACTGTAATGAAAGTTATGTGATGTGGTCTCTCTCCCTCTCAAAAAATCTTATTGTGCTCTACCACATGAGTACACTGCGCAAAGGGATGATTCACATCCTGGGTGGGAAAGAGCGGGGGGATGGGAGATTACATCTCGCTACCTAGGACGGCACACAATTTAAAACTAATGAATTGTTTAGTTTCTGGGATTTTTCATTTTATATTTTCATATTGTGGCTTACCGAGAGTAACTGAAACTGTGGATAAGTGGGAACTTCTCTCACTGATCTCTCACCTGTCTGTCTAGTCATTTATTTTATCAAAGCAACTATTATCAGGCTTAAGTGGGAGACAAGCTCTCACTGTGTGCATTAAGATGTTGACACCAAATTACTTCTGCCACGGGATCCTCTTAGGAGTTAACATCAAGGCTATCAAAGGCAGTGCTGTTCTCCTGGGGACCATGGCACCTCATGGCCTCTGGCAAGCTGGGCTATGGACATTGCTGTTCAGGTCATTACCCCCTGCCTCACACAGAGTGCTATAAGGGGAGATGAAAACTTGTGGAAGTATGCTCCAAGGTCTTGGAGAACTTAAATTTGGTGGGATAATAAGTCTTTGGGAGATATCCACTGAATCTAATGTCCTAATGTGATTTCCTAAAATGTTGACTATGTAAATGGTTTGTTCTACTGGACAGGGGCAGTACAGAGCACAATGAGTAGGGTCAGAGGCTTTGTATCTAGCAGTTCAAATCTTGGTTTTGCTTCTGAGTAGTATGAGGTTTCAGCTTTAAGATGAACAAAAATAGAGCAAATTATAGTGTTTACTCATAGGATTGCTGTGAAGAGGAATGTGATAATCCATGTAAACTGTTTAGCATAAGCCAGTCACATACAAAGTGCTCAGTGCATGTTTCCTACTATTATTGAAGTGGCTTCTTAGCATTCAGGGGACCCAGAGATGTAAGTACCTGTATGTTCCTCTATCTGAACTTAGTTTAGCTCTCGAGGCTTTGTTTTCACTTAGGGAAAGGAGATTTAATCTTGCCAATTTAAGGTTATACAGTCACTTCTATTTTGGGCAAATAGTCAGATTCGAGGTTCTTTTATTTCCCTTCTTCTCCCCTTTTGGATAGTTTTGGCATCAACGAAGTATGACGAAAGTACCAAATGATCTGTGTTGCTTTTCATTTGCCATCTGCTGCTATTGTATTGATATATCTATTGCCTGTTCTCTCTTTGTGGAAATTGCACAGTGATTGATTTGGGGGAGCTCGGTGGACGTCTGCTGATGACTTGGTTCTGCTTTGGTTCTTGATACTGAATTGCCCATCTAGTTCTGTTGGCCTATTGACCCCGTAGCCCTTGCAAACTGTGCTTAATGAGATTATGTTCATCATGAAGATTATTAGTGATTCTAATTCTTCCAGAAGAGTATGCTATTGACTAGGATAATACAAACTGAATAAGGATGCTAACGGACAACTTGTGTGACCATAAATCTCTTTAGGGCCGTGATAACCAATGAGCAGTTGGTGTTGAAATCTGTAAAAACAATGATTTTGATTACTAATTATTCTAGATGAAATTTAACTGCAAGTGTTCTGTTTCTAAATCTCTTGCTCTTTTCACTGTTGCCATAATTGACTCAATCCATTTCTTTATACTGAATTTTACTTTAAATTTCAAATGGAGAACGTACCAGCAGGAGGGATAAGAATATTCTGTTACTCCAGACCTCCTTGATTCCACCTAAATTCTTTTTCCACTTTTCAAATGCTCTCAGCCTCACTATCACATTCTGCTTCGAGTCCATCGGACTGACTTTATTTGCCCTTTATTCCTTTAAAATATCCTCCACAAGAAACTCCAGTTTTCTCCCATACTCTAATTCCCATTAGGTTTGACTATCTCTTATTCTGTCTCCTTCTCTCACCTTTCCCCATCTCCCAAAACTTTTCCACTGGGCCCTTCAAGGTCTCTCTTTGCCCCCATATTCTTCACCTTTTCTCTGGACAGTTCCTCTGCCTTCTTCTACTGATACTAACCTGGCTCTTCAGAGGATCTTGTTTCCCTTGTGGATATCTCAAGTGGTGGCTTTTTTCTTCCACTAGCCCTCCCACCATCAAGGCTGGAAGTAGGGAAGGTTTCCTAGTTACTCATTGCCACTTTTAGATCATTCTCCTTTGTCCTCCCTGAAACATCTCATGTCGACAGACTATGTGATCCTCTACCTCTCAGTGTTCTCATCAACTGATCCTTAAATTATTCTTCCACATTTTTTGACAGTTTTAGCTCCTGCCATTGTTCATTACTATTCCTGCTTTAATTTAGGGCAATTTTAATATATATGGACATAATCCTGCCAACACCTGGGCAGCTCAGTTTCTTAAACTTGCTTTCTCCAGTAGTCTTGCCCTGCTTCCTACCTTAGCTACTTAATCCCATGGTCATTTTCTGGCATTTGTATTACCAGTAACTGTAACCCACATATAATTTCAGTTTCAGCTGTGCTGCTTTCTGACTACCATTTACAATCTTTTCATTCCTTTTACTATCCTGACATTCTTCTAATATCCATCATTAATCCTTCAACCCCTCCAGGACCTTCAATCCATTAATCCTACCATCTTTTTATTGTCCTTCAGCTTCTATATTCTCTCAACCCTCTTTCATTTGAATCCCACAGTCAATCATTACACTCACTGTCTTGCATACATTCTTAATTCACTCACTCTCATTTTGCTTCTTTATTCTTAACTTGGAGAAGCACAACCCTTTTTAAATCCAACTCCTCTATTTCTGCACTTGTGCAGCTGCTTGGGGCTAGAGTAAAACAGGTTGACTGGTGTCACTGTAAATCTGTAACCATACACTTTAAATGGGTTTTGAATGCTTCTCGGTCATCATACTGTCCTTCACTAGTTTTACTCTTCTAATCTCTGCATGCCTAGTTCATCATTTCTCCTCTCTTCTCAAAACCAGCACGTCTTCCTCATCATCAATCTTCCCTGATGGTCTTGCTTCCTGATTTATTGAGAAAACTGAAGGATCAGCAGAAAACTTCCACCAGCACATTTACCTGCCTACCAACATCTACCTTCCTGTCTCCTACTAGGAGCAGTAGTTCTCAACCCTGTGGGCACATTAGAATTACTGTGGAGCTTTATAAAACTACTGATGTCTCAGTTCCTGTACCAGACCAGTTAAATCAGAGCTTGTTAGTTGGGGCCTGGGAATTGTATTTTAAAAAGCCTCCTCTGGGGATATTTCTGTCCAGCCAGCATTATGAACCATCGCTATAGAAAAAGTATCCCTGTTCCTATCTAAAGCTGATCCCTCTACTTTGTTCATTGGATCCTATATCATCTCACCTACCAAGGACATAACACTAGTGATTCACCCTTCTCTTTCTATCATCAGTTATTCACCTCTCTAGTGGATCATTTTCACCAGTATACAAACATGCTGCTATTTTGCCAATATTTTTTAAAAGTTATTTTTACTCCACTTCCCCCCTTCCCAGTTTCATCATTTTACATTCCTTTGCAGAAAATCTTGCTTTTCTTCCATTTTTACGATATATCTAATTGTGTCACCACTCCGCTAAGTCTGCTCTTAAGATAAGCAAAGACTCCCACTAGGCCAGACCCAATATTCGGCTCTTATTCCTCATCTTACTTGACATATTAACAGCATTTGACGTAGGTGATCATAACACTTCTCCTTGATAAATTTTCTTTATTTGGCTGACAGGACACCACACTCCTGATTTTTCTCCTACCTCGTTTTCTCTCAGTCTCCTTTCCTGGTTGCTTCTTTCCTCCCCGATCTCTCAATATTGTTGAGGCCTTGAGCTTAATCTTTGACTTCTCTTTTTCTGTGTATGCTCACTCACAGTCATACCATCTAGTTTTATGTCTTTACATAACCAATATGCTAATGGATCCCAAACTGGTATTTATATCCAGATCTTTTTAACTCTTCATTCATGTAATTGCTCAATTCTACAATTCCATGAAGAGCTGATAGATGATAGCCTTTTCCATCTCATAGTGTTAATTCCATTCTCCCATTGCTTCACCCCAAAACCTGGAGTCATTCTTGAGACTTCTTTTTCTTATACTTACACTCAATCTATCAGTAAGTCTTCTTACTGTACCTTCAAATTATATCCAATATCTGGTCACTTCTTACCACCTCCACTGTTATCGCTCTGGCCCACGTCACCGTCATTTTGACCTGATTAGTATATAATCTCCTAAGTGGTCCCCCTGCTCTTTCCCCTCCTCCACTGTATATCTGAGCCAAGCAGCCCGAGTGATTAATTTAACACCTAAGTCAGTTCTTGTCATTCCTTTGCGCAGGCACGCCTGCAGCTCTTTTTGCCTCTCAGAGTAAAAGCCAATTCCTTATAATGGCCGGTAAATCCCATTATGACTTAGCCCACCATTTCCTTTCTGTTTTTGGATCTTATGCTTTTCTTTTTTCCTGTTCTGCTCCAGCCATGCTGGCCTCTGCCTCTTGGCCTTTGCATTGGCCTTTCCAGAGGGAATTTTTGCCCCAAATATTGACTTGGCTACTCCCTCACCTCCTCTCAGTCTGTGTTCTCTTAGTGAGGGCATCTATGGCAACTCTCCATTTATCCTTTTTTTTCCTTCAAAGCATCTTAACATCACTATCTAATATTCCATATAGCATACTTATATTATTGTATTATTAGACTATTCTATATAATATACTTATTATTAATTCAGTTGTCAGTGGAAAGAATGAATATTCCTTCACAATCCGCTGTCTCATTTAGTATCTAAATTAGAGCTCACTTATTACATTAGTTATATTAACACTATAGATATTTTAATTTCAGTACTCGATAATGATTCAAGTACTTCAAAAATTGCCTTTTTGATCATTACTTTATTTAAAAATTTTACATATAATAATTTCAAATTTATAATTAACTAATGAGGCAGAAATTTTATCACGAGTCAACATTAAACAAGTGAAGTGGAAAACAGGATATTATAACCTATAAGCTGGGCCAAAAATGCCTGAATTAAGCAATTGAAACAGACCTTACTGTTTTGGGTAGAGTAAGTACTATTCATTGCCTCATTTCCTCATTTCCCACTCTTACTACAGATTTAGACTCAACGATCAGTTGAGATAAATGAAGAAACTGACCATTATACAATTAGAAAACACAACGCAATGATAAGAAAGATTGCATTGGGAAAGGGGTGAGTGATCTGAGTATTTCACAAATGAGAACTATTTAGCTATTCAGAAAGGCAGTTGGAAGGGCTTTCTAGGCAAAAAGTAACATGCCAGAGGGCTTGTAGAAAAATGGCAGCGAGGATATGAAGAGTAGTGTCTGGAGGAGGTGAGTTGAAAGGGAGAAAGACTGGATGTGAAAGATACAGTGAATATTAAGTTAACAGGTCTTCTGGTTGATTCCTCTATGCCCTATTTCCAAAGATACTTTTTGAATTTCAAATAAAGCATCAGAAAAAGGAAGCCAAGAGGGAAGTGTGGTCTTTTGATTTTTTTGAGGTCATTTTATTTTATTCTATTTTAAAATTTAAATTTATTGGGTGACATTGGTTAATAAAATTATATAGGTTTCAAGCGTACAATTCTATAATACACCATCCGTATATTGTGTTGTATGTTTAAAACTCAAAGTCAAATCTTCCATTGTCACCATATATTTGACCCCCTTTACCTTTTTTACTTTCCTCCCTCACCTCTGGGAAGTGTGGTCTTGATAGTATAAATAATTCCTTGAGGGGAAGTTGAAATCAATACATTATAATAATAAAATATAAAAATAATAGTTGCTACAAATTGCTTAATGGGGCACTATAGGCGGTGTGCTATATGCTTTATACCAATTTCCTTATTTAATATTTGTAACAACGCAAAAAGATTTGAATTGTGATTGTCATCTCCATTTTACAAAAGAAAAAATGTGGTTGGTACTGGCAAACCAAGGTATTAACTCACATTTTTCTGACTCTAGAGTTCTTAACCATGACCCCAATATTTCCCAAAGAGCCATCTCTTGCTAAATATGAAGACTCCTGGCCCTCACACCAGAGATACTGAATTTTTTAGAATCTCCAAGGACAGAATCCAATAGTTTGCATTTTAAACAAGCATGGTTCTTATGCCTGATATAACTTATGAATCCCTGTATCCCTAAAATACCTAGTACTGCCTCTTTAGAACTACATATATTCATAATATTCACAAGCTCCTGAACAAATTGTTTTTTGTTTCCAAAACTTAGTTATTCTATTTCATAGGGCTAGGCTCTGCCTGCCTGTTGGCCCAGGTATTCAGGGATTTTTTTCTTTTTCTTTTCTTTCTTTCTTTCTTTCTTTCTTTCTTTCTTTCTTTCTTTCTTTCTTTCTTTCTTTCTTTCTCTTTTCTTTCTTTTCTTTCTTTTCTTTCTTTTCTTTCTTTTCTTTCTTTTCTTTCTTTTCTTTCTTTTCTTTCTTTTCTTTCTTTTCTTTCTTTTCTTTCTTTTCTTTCTTTTCTTTCTTTTCTTTCTTTTCTTTCTTTTCTTTCTTTTCTTTCTTTTCTTTCTTTTCTTTCTTTTCTTTCTTTTCTTTCTTTTCTTTCTTTTCTTTCTTTTCTTTCTTTTCTTTCTTTTCTTTCTTTTCTTTCTTTTCTTTCTTTTCTTTCTTTTCTTTCTTTTCTTTCTTTTCTTTCTCTTTTCTTTCTCTTTTCTTTTCTTTCTTTCTTTCTTTTTTTTTTACCACATGGCTTCTTGGGCCTTTTAATATATGCCTGATATAGGAATAGTGTGATTTTGATAGACCTGTACCCAAGTAACAAATTTTCTTATCTTTCTCTGCCTCCTAGTAGGACTTGTCTCTCATAGAAATAAATGGTCCTGCTTGCTTAACAGACAGCAGGGAAAGATGCACTATCCCTAAATACTTACTGCTCCTTCCCTTCAGTCTCCTACCTGCTGAGCTTCCTGATATGTCATTCTAGAGTGCACAGGTCAGTTATGGGGCTGGGGGAAGTTAGGGAGGGTATAGAGACCAAACTGAATAAAAGGAAGGCATGTCTAACCAAAAGAGGGCTTCATCAGTGGGATGCTATGGCTTGGGAGCTAGTGAGCCCTTTACCAGTGACATCGATCAAACAGAGCCTGGATGCCAAATGGGCAAAGATACTACACAAAGAACTGGGTATAACTTTGACCTTATCATTAAAGAGAACTAAATATTTAATTTCTGACAGGTGAAAATTATGTAAAAGTTTATTGTGCACGTCTTCAGGCTTTGATTCCTAGGGGGCAGTTTTATGCTTTTTCTTACTATTTTATTATGTCACAAGTGCTTTGCTTGTCACAAGAAAGTTTCCATGTCCAACGACTTCAGAGCTATGCTATTAAGGTAGTCTTTCCAGGTTCTGCTGATAGTTAACCCTCTTGATCTTGAATACTCATCTCCATTTCCCTTCCCTATCCTTATATATTCAAATGGCAGGACTGGGGTTTGAGAGGTCCACGTGCTCACTCTCCTTGCCTTGTGCAAGTTCTTACTACTCCCAGCTGGGCATTTAAGTTAATTAGACATGAATGACAATGATGTGAGTGAACTTTATCATAGTTAATGTACCTATTAAGAATACATTTCCATGCAGCATCTGTACATAATTTGGATAAGGAAGCATAAAACCTGAAATATATCCTTCCTTAATTATTTTTCAGGCAAAAATGGAGAGCATCTTAGATTAGTTTGGAATTTTCACTGTGATTCTGTCAGTTGGGAATAAGAGACTCTACTGTGACGCATGGCTCAGGTGTCCTTACTCATAATTTTTTTTTCTAAATGGGATGAAAGCACAAATCAGAGGTAGGTGAGTTACCAAGTGAAGAAATTAGAGAATAAAAAAACATGCACATAGAATTGCAACCAAATGGTGCAACATGGAAATAGATAATAGTCTTCGAGGGAATTTTATACAACTTCAAAGATGACTTAACAGTCATGTTTTACTTTGGGCTAGTCAGATTACAGCTGGATAGTAAAAACAATGACAACTATCACTTATTAAACCTTTGCTATATATTGGATACTATACTAAGTATTATAGATACTACATCACATTTAATCCTTACAATCAAGCTATGAGGAATATAATGAAGCATTCTGATCCCAGTACAGGAAAGTTTGCATGAGGAAACAGAGATGCTAATTAACTTGCTAAAGGTCAAACAGTTGGCAGTTTTAGAGCTGACATTCTAACACAGATATATCAGACCCCAAGGCCTGTATTTTATAACTAATATGATACGTATTCCCTTTTTATTATGTTTAATTTTGGATGGTATCTTTTAGTAGGGACATAGACAAAATTTGGAACCTGTTTAGAAGAGAGTGAACTCAGTGACAAAGTGTTTCATGTCATTTCACATGAGAAAGGGCTGAAGGCCCTGAGGGTATCTTAGATCAGTCAGGAAATGGTGATAGTTATTCTTTAGTATTTAGAAATACATGTGTGGATGGGAATCTGGATTTACATGGTTTAGGGCCAGGTTCTTCTGGGAAAATGATTTTGTCCTAATTGGTGGGAGTGGTACCTCTTCATGGGGTAATTTCAAGAATATGTGGGTCTGCCCCTTGGTGGGGATCTTGTAGAAAGGATTGGATGGGTGTTTAAACTACATGTTTGTGGTCCTCTCAAACCTTAAACTATATTAATCTAGGAAATGGAATTGCAGAGCAAGTTGCAAATCACATTCAGCCTATGACTTATCATTTTCTTATACTGCATATAAAATGTTTTATTTTATTTTTTTTTAAATTTTATTTTAACACAGCCTGTCTTTCCAACTAGAAAATAGCTATTTAGAGAATAAAAGCCTTGTCGGTCTAATTCTTTGTCAGTTCTAGATCCCTTGCCTGGCAAATAATGCACACTGAAATGCTTGTTGAATGAATCAGTGAATGGTATATAATAATTTTAGAGTGAAATCTTGCGAACATAATGACGGGTCCTACAATCTAGCAATGAGCATATTTCTTTAGAAATCTCTTAGAAGAGACTAGTCTAATGTTTTCTGTTAGGTAGTCTTTACTTATTGATGGACCAAGAGAGTCTTTAAGTGGATAGCACTAATCATTTTCATGGGGCTTAGAGTAACTCTTAATTTCAAATAACCAAGCTTTCTAAAAATGCATTTCCAACCTGATTGACACTCAAGGCAATTGCTCAGTTACCCACACTTTTGGACTTCTGAGCTATTTTTGTGAGAGAGGGCAGTGTGGTGAATATAATATCCATATTCTGGATCCCCCCCTTACTTCCGGTGTGAGGCCAGCTGCAGGCCCTTTATAGAAATTTTGTATTAGATCCCAAGACAGGGATGGCCTGTGGCAAAATTGTAAAATAAATGAAGTTTTATTTTAATGCCTTCCAGCTGAACTTTCAACACTGTTCCCTCCTTATGCTGCCTGAAACTACCCTTGGGTCTTCATTCTTAAAGTCAAGGCATCAGAGGCATCAGGGGCTGGCGTCGCGGGGAGAGAGTGGGGATTAGGGTGGATTTCCTGATGTTCTCATATCTCATCACTCTTTTTACCCATAGGATCTTACATAGAATTATTATAATCACGCAGAATAAGTATAGGGAACACATCTCTCCATCACAGAAACTTAGAATGTCAGAATTTTGGGGGACTGAGTGACTACCTTGTCTGACTCTACCAAGGTTAAGTGTCGTGCCTGAGGTTGATCAGGATGGCAGTATAGCTGGGTCTACCTCTTAGTCCTGTGCTCCTCTTATTACACAAGACAGTCACTTCCACAGGTTCTTATTTAAATAGATGTTTGTTTTTTCTTTTAGGCAAGGCAACCCTTGGTTGACCTCACAGATTACAAGGACCTTGTCAGCTTACAACCCCTTATTTTTTTAATTTTTACGCCTATAGCACCTGATCTTCCTAGGTGATCTCCCATCGAAGTACTAACGAGGCCCGACCCTGCTTAGCTTGCGAGATCAGACAGGATCGGGCTTGTTCAGGGTAGCATGGCCGTAGACAAGCTGATGTTTCTTTTGTCACCTTTATTCTGAGTACAATAAAACCATCGCCCCCAGGACTCAGATGTTGAGCTCTGTTGAAGGGTTGTGAAGATATCACATCTAGCTTCTCCTGTACTCTGACTGTCCTAAGGTCTTCTCTCTGGCTGGGCATAGCTACCTTAGAGGCAGGCATACTTATTCTCTGACCAGATTGCCCACTTGTGACTTTCTTGCATGAAGGACTTTGACTTCTATTATTATTGACCCCATTTATTGGCTTAAGGATTAAATTACTGAGAAAGCAAAGTAGCACAACAAATATTAATAAGAAATGTTACAGATACTTGGAAGTGAGGATCATGATTCCTATGCACTTTCTCCCTGTGACTCACATCCCCCTGACTTCTATCCTATAAAACGGAAAGAAATGTGACTCATAGTCTGAGGCCAGAATCATAGATAGGCTTTCAGAGTGCCATCTTAACTTTTGCAACTTTGAGTAAATTTCTTCCCCAATGTCTCCCAGTTTTTTCTTTGCTAACAAAAACTGTTGAATTAGAATTACCTCCAAGGAGGATTGGGCATAATAATCAACACATATTCATAAAGTCTTTTGAGAAATATTAGAGGCTTTATATTATAAATGTCAATGGAAGATGCAGATTTGTTGGTTCCTATGTGGATGGGCACTTTAGTAATCAGGATCATTTTATGCTCAATTTCCTTTCTTTGAACCTTCTTTGTCCACCTATTTTCTTACCTGGTTCTTTCTTTTTAACTTCATTTCATTCTAGTGTAATAAAGCCTACAGCCTCAAAACTGGGAGAGGTTGTTCATTATTGCAGAGTGTTTTTAAACATTTCAAATTTGATGCCTTTAACAGATATACATGACCTACTTACCACTTAATACCACTCCCTGTTGTGCCATACTAGAACAACTTCTCTCATATACATAACCAGTATACATTCTATAAATTTTTAATTCTGTGACTACATGTGGCTAGTGGCAACCATGTTGGACAGCACATTTCTAGAAAGTGAACTACATGTATTTTGCTATGCATAAACATCAGCATAAATAGCATATTATAGAGAAATGAGCACTTTGAATCCTACCTCTGGCTCTTACTGTCTGGGTGACTTTAAGGAAGTTACCTTTCTGAGCCTTAGATTTCTCATGTGTAAAATAGAGAATTAATAAATGCTTAGAGGGTCGTTGTGTGGTTTAAATGACATTATGTATTTAAAGTACTTAACATACAGGCACTAGATAAATAACTGTCAGTGTCATTAGGTTTCACTGGGGAGTTTGGATAAAATTTTTAACTTTCTCCTTAATAAAGACTGAATGAGAACTATTAGCTAGTGGGGATGAAGCATTAGCTTCTGTTTGGCATTGGTTTGGTTCTTCTTCTTTGAGGTTCTTTATATCCTTCTCAGTGTCCTGTTTCGTTTGCATTTTGATTGCTCACTTCCCTCACCAGAGCTTTACTTGTTTCCTGGCTATTATTCTGATGTTTCACCTTCTCAAGTTCTTGATCTCTCTCACTTAAACTCCTTGTAATCAATCTTGGTTTTATCCCCAGTTCTATTTGTGACTCACTGTCTGGGCCTGATGCTTGCTTTCAACTTCTCTGGCACCAACCCTGGTTTATTCTTGTTCTGCCCCAGAAAACAAACTGGGACAGATAACTCCGCTCACTGATTGCATGAGAAGTGTGCGCTTTCTAAAGATTGGGGTAATTTTCAGTACCTGTACCTAAACCTGACAGTGAAATCCTTATGAGATTTAATCTGGTAGCCAAGGCAAACTAATTTAAGTGCTGTGTGAGTGTATAGTATCATGGTTTAACTCAGACATGCAAAGGGTTAAACACAACTTAGCTTGGTAGCACATGGAACTTGCTTGATTAGAAATAAATGTAAGAGAAATGATAGGGTTGTTGATTGTTTAGAGTTTTTGGAGGATTGAGCCAACCCCAATGCCTCTTTGCTTGATATGCTGCCCAGAGTCTGGGTGAAGGTGGGAGTACAGAGTAGAGAACTGGGGAAGGAGCTTCCTGCTGCTGAGTGATTATAAGAGTGCTAATTATGGTAAATTGCTACTTTTTATTTTTTAAATATAAAAATCTAAACTCAAGCTTTCCAATCTTAAATGAATTGCTTAGAAAGTATCATATAAAGTAAACCTGGCTATTTTCTTCTAAAAATCGTGAGGACAAAATACCAATAAATATAAGCTTCGTGAAGATCTTTACGTAATGTAACTCCTAAGCCATGCAGGGAACTTGCAGGCAAATTACTTGTCTTATTTTTGTAAGTCCTGAAGACAAAGAAACAGTCAAACATCTGATCTTTGGAACAAATGCCTCCTAAAATAGAGTTGTCCAATTCATTGGCAGTGTTAGGGCTGAGAGTTACTAGCTTTGAAGAAACACAGATGGTTCAGAGTTGCATGGGGTGTTTATCGGGAGTGATGGCAAAGGGGATATTAATTATGCTGGGACTGGCTGTGCTGTGCTGTGCTGTGCTGCATGGGGTTTGGACCTTTACCTCATTTTAAGACCCAGCATAATTCCTGCCTCTTCCAAAGCTTTCTTTGAAGCGTATTCTTTCTTTTTAAAATACATTTCAGTCTAAAGCACGAATTTTAGTAAGAATTACACACAACCCTGGGCCAGCTCCTCTTCAGCTGTGTTGACCAGCCTACAAAATCTGTAGGTCATTTAAGGTTTCTTATGGTAAATTTTAATTTCCAATTAAATTGGAAGCTCCTTGAGGAAAGGGACTATTTATGCACTGTACCCCAAGCCCTACCCAGGGGATGTTTGTTGATTATGTTTACCCCAGAGTCAGCCTCTGGAGAAAATGTCCACTGAGTTGAGAGACGGACAGAGAATCACAGCTTTTCAGCAACCTTGGCTTCTACAGTTGCTGGTTGTCCTCAAAGCTAACTATACTTTGTGGAAGTCAGGAGGGAATGACCTTTTCTCGCACGTCTAATTACTCATATAAGTTATGTTCCTAGCACTCAAATTATAATATCAGGGAATAAAATCATGGAACATTTCTTTCTAAGCTGTGGATCATATCCCTAAATTCCACGAATCATTTTATTTGTGTATGCCTTGTGTCCTGAGGGACTGAAAGAGAAAAGAATGTTGATGGATCAGCATAGCCACCAGTCCCAACACACACACATGCACACGCACATATATACACGCACATGCACGCGCGCGCGCACACACACACACACACACACACACACACACAGAATTCTTGCGCCTCTTTTGAGGCCTCGTTTTTTGTATGTTATTGTTGATTATTTGCACAGTTGAATTTTTACAAAATTTGTTGGGGTGACATTGTTAATAAAATTATATAGATTTGAAGTGTACAATTCAATAATACATCATATGTATATTGCATTGTGTGTGCACCACCCAAAGTTAAATTTCCTTCTGTCACAAATATTGACCCCCTTTACCCTTATCTATCTCCCCGCCCACCTCCCCCTTTTCCTCTGGTAGCCACTAAACTTGTCTGTGTCCATGTGTCTCTGTTTGTTTGTCTTATTCATTTGTTGCTTTCAGTTTACTATCACGTATATAAGTGAAATCATATGGTTCTCAGTTTTTCGGCCTGACTTATTCAACTTAACATGATAATCTCAGGATCCATCCATGTTGTTGCAAATGGCAGTATTTCATCTCTTCTTATGGCTGAATAATATCCCAGCTTCCTTATCCAGTCATCTATCAAAGGACACTTTGGTTGTTTCCCTGTCTTGGCCACTGTGAATAATGCTGCTATGAACATTAGGGTGCATATATCTTTATGGAGAAATATTTTTAAATTTGGAGGGTATATACCCACAAGAGAGATTACTGGATTATATGGTAATTCTGTTCTTAATTTTTTGAGGAACCTTCATACTATATAGTTGAATTTTTGATGTCAGAGCTTTGTCTTATGTATCCTTTTCCTTTCCCATAACCTCTTTTAATGATTACTTGTTAAATAAATGTACCATCTTTACACAGTTAAAAGGCTGTAAGTATATCATTTTTTCCTTTCAATAGCCTAGAAAATTTTTTCTTAAGTATATTACTTTAGATTTCCTTAAGTAGATGACAGTCCACTCAGTGATTGTTCCAGACTTTCACCACTCTCAAGACCATACTCAGATTTTTCACTTTGATTTTCCACTGTTTACTGTGTCTTTTAATTTATGGGAAACTAGAAGCCGTTAGATGTGATCACTTTCAATTCCCTCTTGCCCTCATGCTGTAAACATTGAGTGATTTCCAGTCTCTTTGTGATTCTTTGCTGCTCTTGTCATTGCTTATAATTCCTTCCCACAGGACTCTCTTTCCCCTCACTGGGTGCCTAACCCTTGCACCCTCTTGGCACTTCTCATGCCTCCATGTTTTTGGTAGGCATCTTTTTTTTTTTTTTTTTTTTTGCTTCTCCTTAAATCCTGGCATTTCTCCAGAGATTTATCATTTTTCTATGGCTCTGCTAACACCAAACATTTTCCAAGTTGATATCATCATGTCTTTTAGTCTTAACTCCCCTACCCCCATCTGCTGTGACTCCCAAATGTGTATTTCTAATTTAAATGTCTTTTCCGGAGACTCAGAGTCTTACATAAAAACATCCCACTCATCAGCTTTTCCCATGAGTAGTTCGTGCCTTACTTTTCCATGCATCCCCAGGCACTATTAGGATGCTCTGAAATCGCATGGTTTTTCTCATGCTTTGGTAATTCATCTCCATTTTTACAAACAAGAAAATAGAACCTTGAAAATGTTGTGACTTCAAGGTCAAAATGCTCATTATAGTTTAAGAATTTGTGACTGATCTTGTGCAGGGCTTTGGATGCATTTCTCTCTAGATTTTCTCATCTGAGAACATCTTTCACCACATCCATGGGATTATAAACTGTCATCTCTGGTGACTCTCTAACAGTGAAATTCAGGCTCCTTCACTCAAAACTTGCTTCCTGAAATTGCACTATTGGATCACTCTTGGATTAAAAATTACACTTCAGGCCAGGGAATAAACTGATTTTGGGGAAAAGTTAATATCAGTTTGGCTTAGGTTTGCAGAGTGCAACATTTGATCATATAATGAACTATAGGAATGAGAAAGACTATGAGATATTACTTAGCTCATTCCTTCATTCTCAGATATTGGTAAAACTATGTTGCTGTGTAAAAAGAGTTCCCTAAATTTTCATGGAGTTAGATTCATGTTCTTTAATAATCTTATATTTAGTGGATCATCACTCGGTATCATATTTCGGGTGTCTGGGCCTATGTTTCTTGACAGCCTTGAAGTCCTGGGACATTCTAGCACCAGGTAACACTGGGTTGACACTTTCAAAATCTATCTCCTTTGTATTTTCTAGAGCTTCCCTGGAATTCGTGTCCTCATAGGGTTTATGACATCCTCATAACCTGCAGACGGTGATACTCTGCAATGTGGTGAAATATAGGTGACGTCTCTATATTTCCAAATTAACATTCAGTGTTCAGAATAGTTATACTTCTCCTTAACAGTCCTTCAACAACTAATTTCATGTCTGCAGTTACTCTGAATCAGTGAGAATACTTTCTTTGTTCAAAGGGTGATTTAAATTAGTAAAGATGTTTGTTAACAACATGATTATTGAACTTAGGCTTTCTCCATGTATACTCGGATGAATTGATAAAGCATTGAAAAACATAGAGATTTGGGGCCTGCGTGTGAGACTGTGTCTACACGCCTTTTAGCAATAAATAGATGTCAGAGGCATTTTGTTCTGAGACTTAATAAAATGAGTATTTGCCTTTTGGTAATTTTCAGAAAGCTATTATCCCCTGTGTACGAGAAAGGAATTTTGCATTATGATTCGCTTTCATAACTGAGGACAGGAAGCCTTTTTTTTCCTAATTAAAATCTCATTTCATACTAATTTGATATGAGGAAATTTTTCCTAGAGGCCTCCATAGTCTTTAATATATGTAACAATGATCTGTCTGATGGTACTGAGACTTCCTGATGATACTAATTCTGTACATTTATTTAGCACTTTGCAGTTTGCATATTTGTTTATGTACAATATCAAACTTGATCCTCAGTATTAATGAAATAATATTGAGACTACCTTACCTTTTGAGAGGTTAGCTAATAATTTATTTTCTTTAATTTGGCTCATCGTTATAGCTATTTATAACTCTCAATTAGAATCTTGATGTTAAGGTGATAGTAATGTTGAGTTTGAACTGTAGTTTCAAAAGAACTGACAGTTTATCGCTCTTTTGTGGTACTTCTCATGTAATTTCAAGTAATTGGCAAACTTACTAGAAGGCCTGGTAATAACAGGCTTTTGAACAATAATATCTCTTACTCTATGAGAAGATAAGAGACTACATTTTTAAGATAGTCATAAAATAGTTCTATTACACAGTAAGAGTCTCATGTACTGCTGAATTAGGTACATTAATTCTCTGTGAAACAGAATAATGCTTCTTGGCTATATTTCTAGATTTAACCAATTAATTGTTATGAAATGGAGAACCAGGAAATGAAAAAAGAAAAACCATTCTTGAATCTTCAATGGGTACTGAAAGTACATTTTCATCTGACTTCCTTTTAGATTCTCATTTTTAATAGTGACCTGCTGAAGATATTACATGAAAAAAAAAAAAAATCTTGGTTAGTAAATAAAATTAACATGGTGGATTTTTGTACTTTTTCACTGAATCAAAGAATTGAGGCCAAATGAAACATTTGTTTAATAAACCTTTAGCACACAGAAAATTTGTAAGTACAACTCTTTTTTTTAGTATCCTTCATTTTATGTTCAGGCCAATGGTTAAAGTATGATTCTTGCCAATGGAATTGAATGAGTCTAAATTTTCATTTCAGAACTATACTGTAAATCACTAGGAAAAATCACATAGCCTATGGATTAATATAACCTGGTTGAAAATTGTAAAAAGAAGTTATTTATTCAAGTGTTTTCTTTTGTGCTAAGTATGTTTCCTGGTTTATCTTGATCGATCATTACTGGGGTTAGTATTCCCATTTTATCTGGGAGAAAACTAAAACTCTAAATTAAGTCTCTAAACTAGTGCAAAGGCTTATTTTAAGCCCTAGCAGTGCTCAGTGAATATTTGATGAAAGAAACATATGTAATATGCTCAAGTACAAACCAGTAAGAGGCAGAGCCAAGTTTTGAACTTATATCTAAAATTTTTCTTTATTTTCACTCTGCCTCTTAAATACCCAAGTTTGGCGGGGGGGTGGGGGCGGTGGGCGGGGGGGAGTTTGTCCCATCAGGAAAAAAACCTGTCATATTTTCATCTAATTCTCCAAACTTTTATTTTTGAAATTATTTACCTTCAACGTGATATTGTGGCTGCAGAACCAAAGTACTCTTTGTGTTGTCTTTAGATTACCATCATTAATTGCCAGAATGTTTTGATGTTGATCAAATTTATATTTTTCTTCGCCTAAGTAATATAGTTGATGTAGATGGATGCTTTGAGGTTTACACTTCTAACTTATATAATATTGTGTCAATTTTTCAGGGTCCCAAAAGAACGGCTTTGAAGATATAGAAGTCTATAGTAATTTCCGATGATAGATCTTTAAAAAAATAACAGGATTTGCCAAAAGCAACACATTTTTTTTTTTCAGATTGCTTAGACTATTATTATTCTATTGTCCGAAGGGAAGATAATTTTAATAAGAGTAAATTAGCACACAAATCAAGCAATTTCTCTAAGACTATTAATTTTGACATGAAAATAAAAAAAATTCAGGGCTTTGGGGGAATGGGTATTGGGTATCAGGAGCAGCAGCTTTATAAAATTTATTTATTCAATATTTATAGAGTGCCTACTATGAGCCTACCACTGTTCTAGACCCTGTTGCTTGGAACATAGGGATGAACAAAACAGGATAATTTCTTCACATTGAACTTAGATGCTAATGGGAGGAGTCAGAAAATATGCAAACAAATATACAAATACATTATTATTGATGGTGATGTTCTTTGGATGGAAATAAACCAGGTGCTAAGCTATATGTGATACTCAGAAAAGCTCTCTGAAAAGAAATCTGAAGAATGAAGGGAATTTTTAGTCATAGGAACTATGACACAGTGGTCCCCAAACATTTTAGCATCAGGGGCTGATGCTCCTATGAGAACATAATGCCTGATGATCTGAGATGGAACTGAGGTGGTGATGCTAGTGCTGGGGAGCGGCTGCAAATACAGATGAAGCTTCAGTCCCTCACCGCTCACCTCCTGCTGTGTGGCCCGGTTCCTAACAGGCCACTGATTGGTACTGGTCCATGGCCTGGGGTTTGGTGACTCCTGGCATAAAAGACTTGAGGACTGGAGTTTAACATTTTCAGAAAAGAGATGAGTGGGAGGGGGAAAGATAAGTGATCAAATTGTAGAGGTGGAATAAGCCAGATCACAGCCTACTAGGTCATGGTGAGTAGTTGGGATTTTATTCTGAGTAATAGTACATTGGTTGTACAGTGGAAATTTTTAAGTGAGGAAATGATTAAAATTCGCATGTAAGAAAGAAAATGATGGCTCCGTATGTTATTAGTTCTATGGTAGAAGAGCGAAAGCAGAGATATCAAATAGGAGGCCATAGAAGTAGTGAAGGTTAGACTTGGAAAAGAATGGAGGTGAAAAAATGGACTGAATTAATGTATATTTAAGATGTCGTGAACAAGATGTGCTCAAAAAAGTGGTCCAATGAAGAAAAGAAGAGGAATAGTGGGTCGGAGAGAAGGAAAGAAATGCATAATTCTCCTTATCAAGTTTAAGATATCTATTAGCCACCTAATTAAATATGCTAAATTCTCAGTTGAATGTGGAAGTCTGGCTCAGGTAAGTTGTCATGGTTGGAGGAAATTTTTGTGAATTAGCAGTGAGGAGATCTTATTAACGCCATGAAACTGAATGGGATCATCTGGGGAGAAATCGTAGACAGAAGTCTCCAACATAGCCCTGAGGTGCAAGTTTTAGGAGATTACACATAATATGATACCATATTTATAAGCCTCAGCCAGCAAATTGAAGTGATACATTGGTTAAGAATACATATGTATGTGGTGTAAAATTATTTTTTTTAAAAGGAAAGTAATTATTTTTGGATGTAGAGAAAGAAGCAGGAGGAGAGCTGTGAAGGAGCACAAAATAGAGAGCTTTAAGAGCAGTGGTAATGTTTTGTTCTTAAAGGGGTTTAATAGGCGTTCACATTTATTATGCTTCCTAACTATATATATATTACCCATTTTAATGTGTATCAAGTAGTATAGAAAAGTAGTATCTCATGAAATCAGTTATTATTGGGATCATCTTTACTGACAAAATGATAAGGTACTACCTATATTACTATGTTCTCAGGTAACTATATCTTCCATTTGCTATTTACATCACCAATAGCTTGATGGCAAGCAAAAGGAAAGAACACAGATAATCCAAAGTTACATCTCTGAAAGCTTAGCTCAGGTTCTGGGGGTCTTTCAGAAATCAGAATATATATTTAGCATTTCAGTTGACAATGAGACATGTTATCCAGTGCCTGCTAAGCCTCCTTTCTTTTTTCCTTCTTTCAATTTTAGAAGTGCTGGCAAGATAAGAATAAAGAAAATCAAATAAATCATCTGCCCAAAGACTCATCTGTAAGGTATGGGCAAATATTGCAGGAGTGCTGATTAAGACCGATTGAAATCCTGATAACCTAAACCTCTCTAAGCTCAGAACTTGGCAAGGGAAGAGGTCCCAGCATTTGAAGTGGCCCCACAACATCACGAACAATGTTGTGAATGTGGACCTAAGCACTTGTCAAGTGCTGTGTATTTAACTGAAGAGATAATTGTATGTAAGTCTAGAGGATCCCTGGGCAGATGAAAAATGTGAAGTTTGGTAGATTATTAAATGTTTCATTATGTTTTTTTTTTTTTATATTCATGAAAGTCTAATATAATTAGATCTTGGCTTAGTTTGTGCTTTTGACTGCCATTGTTAATTTTTTCATTCCAGAATTTTATTAACTCTCAGCCTCACAATCGTTACCTTCCTTGTGCACTTCATACTTAGCTTTTTATTCTATTCTTGCCTAATTGCTCTGGCTAGGACTTCCGATATCATATTGAATGAAAGTGGCAAGAGTGGGCATCCTCGTATTGTTCCTGATTTTAGAGGGAAAGCTTCTAGCTTTTTACCATTAAGTATGATTTTAGCTGTGGGCTTGTCATATATGGATATTAAGCTGAGGTACATTCCCTGTATACCAACTTTGTTGAGAATTCTTTTTCAATCATAAATGAATGTTGAATTTTGTCAAATGCTTCTTCTGTATCTATTGAGATTATCATGATTTTTCTTTTGTTAATGTGGTATGTATCACATTAATTGATTTGTGGACATTGAACCATCTGAATTTCTGAAATAAATCTTTCTTGATTATGGTGTATGATCCCTTTAATTGTTGAATTTGGTTTGCTAATATTTTGTTGAGATTTTTTACATCTATATTTATAGGGGATACTAGCTTGTTATATTTTTATTTTTTGTGGTGTCCTTGTCTGGTTTTGAAATCACAATAATGCTGGCTTTTAAAAATGATTTTAGAAGCATTCCCTCTACTTTAACTTTTTGGAAGATTTTGGTAGAAATCACCAGTGAAGCTGTCTGTCCCTGGACTTTTGTGTATTGGAAGGTTTTTGATTACTGATTCAATCTCCTTAGTAGCAATTGGTCTATTCAGATTTTTTATTTCTTTATAATTCATTTTTGGAAGATTATATGCTTCTAGGAATTTATCCATTATTTTTAGGTGTCTAATTTGTTGGCATATAATTGTCCATAGTAGTCTCTTATAATCCTTTATATTTCTGTGGTATTAGTTGTAACATCTCTTTCATTTCTGATTTTATTTATTTGATCTCTCTTTTTTTTTTCTTTTTTTCTTTCTGGTGAGTAGGTAAAGGTTTGTCAATTGTGTGTGTTTTTTTCAAAGGACCAATCTTAATTTCATTGACTGTTTTTTTTTTTTTAGTCTCTATTTCATTTATTTCCACTCTATCTTTATAATTTCCTTTCTTCTACTAACTTTGGGCTTCATTTGTTCTTTTTCAATTTCCTTTAGGTATAAAGTTAGATTTTTTTATTTGAGATTCTTTTTGTCATTTGTTTCTTGGGGTAGGCCTATATCACTATAAACTTTTTTAGAAGTGTTTTGCTACATCTCAGAGATTTTAAACTGTATTTCTGTTTTCATTTGTCTCAGGTATTTTTTGATATTCCCTTTGATTTCTTTGTTGGTCCATTAGTTGTTCAGTAACGTTATTTTATCTCCACATATTTGTGATTTTCCCAGTTTTCTTCGAGTAATTGATTTTTAGTTTCATACCTTTGTGGTCAGAAAAGATGCTTGATATAATTTCAATCTTTTTAAATTGATTGAGATTTGTCTTGTGGCCTAACATGTGATCTATCCTGGAGAAAGTTCTACGTGCACTTGAGAAGAATGTGTATTCTGCAGCTTATGAAGAAAAGTTTTGTACATAACTATTAAGTGTATCTGATCTAATGTGTTGTTTGAAGCCACAATTTTCTTATTGATTTTCTGACTGGGTGATCTAGCCATTGATGGAAGTTGAGTATTAAAGTTCCCTATTACTATTGTAATATTGTCAAGTTTTTCCTTTAGGTATGTTAATATTTTGATGCTCCTATATTGGGTACATACATATTTACAAATGTTATATCCTCTTGTGGGATTGACCCCTTTATTGTTATGTATTTCCTTTCTTTGTCTTTCATTAGTCTTGTGTTAAAGTCTGTTTTGTCTGATATAAGGATGGCTACATTAGCTTTCTTTTTACTTCCATTTGCAAAGAATATCTTTTTTCATCCCTTCACTCAAGTGAGTCTCTTGTGGGCAACATATAGATGAGTCCTTTTAATTTTTAATTTTTTTTTTTTTTTACCTATTCAGCCACTCTATGTCTTTGATTGGAGAATTTAGTCTGTTTATATTTAAAGTAATTTAAAGTAATTATCAACAGTTATGTATTTATTGCCATCATTAATTGTTTTCTGGCTGTTTTAGAAGTTCCTCTCTATTCCTTTCTTCTCTTGCTCTCTTCTCTTGTGGATTGATGACTTTCTTTAGTGTTATATTTAGATTCCCTTCTCATTATGTTTTGTGTATCTGCTACAGGTTTTTGCTTTATGGTCACCATGAGGCTCATTTATAGCAGTCTATTTTAAACTGATAATGACTTAAGTTTGAATTCTAAGAACTCTACATTTTTACTCCCTCCCCCCACATTTTATGTTTTTGATGTCATATTTTTATATCTCTTTATTTTATGTATCCCTCAACTAATTATTATGGTTATAGTTAATTTTACTATTTTTGTCTTAACTTTCGTACTACCTTTATAAGTAGTTAATCTGTTACCTTTACCATAATTGCCTTTATCAGCGAGATTTTTGCTTTCATATGTTTTCTTGTTATTCGTCAGTGCCTTTTCTTTTCAGCTTAAATAAGTTTCTTCAACATTTCTTGTAAAGTTGGTTTAGTGGTGATGAAATTCTTTAGCTTTTGCTGGTCTGGAAAACTATTTCTCCTTCAATTTTGAATGATAACCTAGCCAGGTAGAATATTCTTGATTGGAAATTTTTTCCTTTCTAGCACTTTGAATATATTATGCCCCTCTTTTCTGGTTGCCAAGTTTCTGCTGAAAAATTAGCTAAAGCTCTAATAGGAGTTCCCCTGTGTGTAACAAGTTGCTTTTCTCTTGCTGGTTTTAAGATTCTCTCTTTATTTTTAATTTTTGACATTTTAATTATCATGTGCATTGGGTTCAACTTCTTGAGAACTCTGAGCTTCCTGGATCTGGATATCTGTTTCCTTTTCCAGGTTAGGGGAATTATCAGCCATTAGTTCTTCTAATAAATTTTCTACTCCTTTTTCTCTGCTCCTCCTGGGTCCCCTATTATGCAAGTATTACCCTCCTTGATGATATACCATAAGTCCTTAAGCTATCTTCACTTTTTTGGTTTTATTTTATTATATTATTTATTTGCTTTATTATGGTGACATAGGGGAAGGATGCCATTTTGGCTTCCTCCTCGACAAGGATGGAGGGGCACATGGGACGATGGAAGGGCGGCCCAAAGCATCGCTGGGCACACTGCCTGTGGGTGGCCCTGAAGTCTACAGGATTCTTTCTGTCACCACATATTGACCCCTTTTACTCCATTCCTCCAACACCCCTCCCATCTGGCAACTATTAATTTGTTCTCTGTATTTATGAATTTGTTTCTGTTTTGTCTGCTTAATTTTTATTATTATTTTTTTAGATTCCACATGTAAGTTAAATCATGTGGTAATTTGTCTTTCTCTGTCTGGCTTATTTCACTTAGCATAATACCCTCTAGGTCTATCCATGTTGTTGCAAATATCAAGATTTGATTATTTTTTCATGGCTGAGTAATATTTTATCATATATATATATCACTTCGTTTTTATCCATTTATCTGTTGATGGACACTTAGGTTGCTTCTATATTGTGACTATTGTAAATAATGCTGCAATGAACATAGGAGTGCATATATCTTTTCGAATTGGTGTTTTTGATTTCTTTGGCTAAATGCCCAGAAGTGGAAGTGCTGGGTCATATGATAGTTCTATTTTTAATTTTTTGAAGAACATTCTCACTGTTTTCCATAGTGGCTGAACTAATTTACAATTCCACCAATGGTGTATAAGAGTTCCCTTTTCTCCACATCCTCTCCAACACTTGTTTATTGATTTATTGATAGCCATTCTGACAGGTATGAGATGATATCTCATTGTAGTTTTAATTTGCATTTCTTTGATGATTAGGTAGGTTAAGCATCTTTTCATATGTCTATTGGCCATCTGTATTTCCTCTTTGGAGGAATGCTTATCCACTAGAGCCTAGACTGTCACTGGGTTTTTGTGAGATCTCTTTTACTTCTTGAATATGTGAATAGGAAGATGGGGGAAGGAGAGTTTATCCTTTGAAGAGGGTAGAAGGATGTAGAAGTACTACATCCTTCTAAATGGAACTAAAATATTTTAATTCCATCCTTTTAAATGGAATTAAAATATTTGTCAGTAACTTGTGGCTTTAGGGATGGCAGGAAGTTCTTGAGAATCTTTGATACATCTTTTATCCACCAGATTAAAAAAAGTGTATTTATGATCTCTTTATTGTCTGACTAAATGGCATAGCTTCACCTCTCCATAGTCCTCTGGCCAGCCATCTATCTATCCATATTTATTGACCATCTTTTGGGTACCAGACACTCTAAAATACATGTAAGTACTTTGTCTTTATGGAACTTAGATTTTGCCCTGTGCTCCTTTTGTCTATATAGAGAAATTAAGGAAAATACCCTCCAATGACAGTAAACATAGCAATTTTAAATTGTAGTAAATGTGCTGAGAAAGAGGCCTATTTAATCTGGAAAGTGTTGGCAATAGATAATGACACATTAGTTGGTTTAATAATCACAATTATTTTCTGCCCCCATATTTTATCAGTTCTAATAGCAGTGTCACTTTGATTTCAGATACAGGGTATGGATAGGAGACACATTCCTTTAAATATTCAAAAGGATATAAGATTGCTTTAACTGTGAGCTTTGTGTTAAAAATAACAGGAATCACGCAGACAGTCCTTACTCTGAAACTTTAATAAACCAGGGAATTTTGTTTGCCAGACTGTCACTCTTCTATTAATAAGAACATGAAGTACTCTGGGGCAAATATTCATGTTCATTTACAAATATAATCAGGATCTCAGGTAACTGACAAATGACTGTATGATACTTAGAGAAATGTTATAAAGGTATCATATTTTTAAAAATGTCTTTATTGTTTCTCTTTGAGCTCCCAAAGATGCAGCACCGTCACTTTGCTTCTGAGCTACATTTATAGCTGTATCACTGAATACCTGATTTTTATTTTGGAGTAGATCCAATGCAAATATTCACATTAATGCAACACATGCAAAGGTCAGAAAGTCCAAAGTGTGGTTCCCACAGCAACTGACCTTTGTTTCTCTGGAGCTTGGCAGTATTTGCTTTTACTTTGTATTAGCAAAACTTTTCTATTTAATGATGTATGGTATGGAGCAGTTGTTATGGGAAATGTTATTTAGGAATATCTCATTTCCATTAGAGAAACTTCAATTTTGATGTTATAAAGTTTAGAGGCTATTTTGTACTTCCCATATTCTTGAAAAATAAAGGCAACCATGGGAAGGTAAAAGTGAACACCTTTTTTCCTAAACAACTATCTAACGATAATTCATTTAGCTATCAAAACATCTCGAAACAAGCAACTAATTTCGATTATGTTTATATTCATTTATGTGGGTATATAATAGCTGGGTAATTTTGAATGAACTAAAATGTAAGAAAAATACTTTATTATAAATGAGATATTTTATGTGTGTGTTTATTAAATGGAATTATTTATAAAATTTGAAACCAACAGAAACCATACCCATATTCACTATCTTCTTTCTGTCAAAATGGAATAACTATTTCTACTACTCTCAAAAGTCAATGTATCCATCATGGTTTGGATCTCATTTACTCTTAAGGGCTTTGGTCCTCCCATTTTCTCCTCTCACTCTTGAATCATCCTCTTCTTTCTCTCCACCAGATCGTTCCGACCAACATACATACATTCTCCTGAATCTCTTCTGGCCTATGTTCCCCTATAGTTACCAGTCTATTTTCTATGTTCACCATTTCCACTTCCTCATCTCTTTATTCCATTCCAATGCATCTTCCCTTCCTTTACTTCACTGTAGCTTCTATTTTAAAAGCCGCCAAGGCTTGCTTCCATGTTGCCAAATGTCATGGTCACTTGAGCTCATTTTATTCAACCCTTAAGCAACAGTGAAAAGTTTGGACTCAATTGAGCATCTCTTTCCCCTTGGGAGACCTTTTTCTTCCATTGCCTGTGACACCACAGTCTCCTCACTGGCTGCTTCTTCTAAGGATTTTATAAACACTTCTTAAACCCTCTTCCTCTGATCTACATCCAAAGTTTGTAGTACATCAGGTCTCGGTCTTCTCTATTTACAATCTTACTCTGACTTAGGTTTGCCAGATTTAGCAAATAATATAAGATATCCAGGGTTACACTTGAATTTCAAATAACTGTTTTTAGTGTATGTTTCATATAATACACACACTTATATACACATCTATTGATCTATGTATCATCTATCTCATAAACTATTGGAATATACTTTAGTATATGTCCCATGCACATTTGGAACATATTTATACTAAAAAAATTATTCATTGTACTTGAAATTTAAATTTAGCGTCCTGTATCTAATCTTATGCAGGGTAAGCTTATTCAGTTACTTGTTATTAAATACTATCTCTATGCCCCAGAATTTACCTCTCCCTAAGCTCTAGTTTTGTGATCCCAACTTCTGAAGTAGTATCTTGGATATCTGCTTCTCAAACTTAATATGTCCAAAAGAAAATTATTGACATTTATCCCCTCTTCATCTTACTAATGACACTAATGTTCTTTTATACCATCCTTTCATTAAATCTTTGGACAGTCTCAAGGTTTATATATTCAAATACCCATATCAGAAGTATGGGTATTTTGCTTTATCTCCACTGAGACCTGTCTAGGTCAAGCCATCATGATAACTTGCCTGGACTATGAGCACAGTTTCTTAACTGTTCCTCCTGTTTCTACTACATCTGTTTCCCATAACTCTTCATCCATGCAAAAACACATTTTAAAGAGACCTTCAAATAATGTCAGATCATGTCATCGGTCCTTCTATTTCAAAGCTCCCACTAATTCCACTTTCCAATGGCTTCTCACTGCACTTTGAACAAACCAAAATTCCTTACCATAGCAAACTAGGTATCTGTGATCTGACTTGTGCCAATACCATTTTTCTGACTCACGCTTATCTACTCCTACCATATGGCCTCCTCTCTATTTCACTATTTCTCTACTTTTATTCTTTTTTGCCCAGAATATATTTTCCTCTCCTTTTTCTCATGGCTTATTCCTTTGGCTAATATCTTCCTCACCAACTTATCTAATATTGCTCTATAACTACATCCCTCTGTCACTATCTATCACATGACTTTTTTTTTAAATAGCACTGATTAATACTTGAAATTGTCACATTGGTATTTTTCTGTATTAATTTATTTTTTCTCTCCTGGAACATAAATTTCATGAGGAGAAGGAGCTTGTTTCTTTTGTTAATTATTTTATCTACAGCTCCAAGAATAGAACATAGTAGGTACTCAATGAATATTTGTTGACATTTGAATTAGTGGTTTTCTAAAATAAATTGAACCATAATCTTTCATGAAAATTTTAGCATATTACCCATCTTTGGATTTGAAGATAGGTATAGAATGAAAATATTTCTGCTGCTTTTTTTTTTTTTTTTTTTTTACCACTGGCACTTTTACTGTGATGTTGAGTTGGAAATGTTGGTGAGAAAATAGCAATCAGTACCAATGAAAACACTGAAATAGTTTCATCTGCTGGTATGAGCTGGCTCTGTCCCTGGGGAGAAGCCTGACATATTATAGATAGTCAGGATCCTGCAATGGACTGTCTTTCAAAGTCAAATTCCAGCCTGTCAAGAGGTAGAGAAAATGATTTGTGACCTGAAGAAATGGTAGATTAATATTTCTGAAACACTGTGAACTAAACCCCCTGTAGCTACTTGTTTGTTCCACTATTAAGACCTCCCTCCCTCCCTCTGGTATAGGAAATGCTTTGCAGGAAACAGCATTTTTGCTTTGTATATAGACATTTTCCCTGCCTCGAGATGGGATTTCCCAGTGAGCTGTAACATTCATTAGCCCCTTTGGACAATGCAGTTGTTGAAACAGACTTGTGTCTTTATCTTGCAGCTGCATTTTAGAGTCAGAATACACTGGATGTCTGGGGGAAGCTGTGATGTATGAAGCAGAAATAAGATTGATTTTTCCACAAGTTACCTTGTACCTGGAGTAATGAGAGTGGCAAATTACTTGCTCACTGAGCAAACATGACAGGAATGTCATAGAGTGAGTTTATATTTATGCAAACACACTGGGGTCACGTAAATGGGAATTCTACAAAGTGACCTTATCTCTGGAAGACGTCCCTCAAAATCACCACCTTGTACTGAGAAGGCTATGTTCAGCAAAGGCTGCATAATAACTGCTTAAAAAACAAATAACTTCTAATGAATAATGTAATGCTCACGATACAGTAAGAAATAGGATAAATTGTGGTGCCATTTTAAAATGAGATCTTCAACTCTCAGGCTATTTCTGGTGTTCATCTTGGATTTTGTAGCAGTGGAACATAAAATATCTCCTTTAATAGAGTGAAAGAAATGGAGTGATTTATCCTAGTCATCATAGGCCTTTAGAACCTCTCATTTGGTAATGGAAAAAAATCAGTGGTTGATGGGGAAGCAGATAATTTTTCTATGTTTAAGCAGCCCAATGCACAGAGAATACACAAGCTTCTTAGAACATTTGGGGCAGACAAAAGATTTTAAAAATCTTTATGTGACAAAAGGAAATGATAATATTCAGTTAAAACATTTCAAGATATCCAACTTCACGGTTTATGCAGTTCACTTTAAAAAGTGATGCTTTTAGCAGTAAGCTATTTAAAATAACATTAAAATGATAATTTTGTTCTGTTAATGAGTTTAGAAGTCTGCTGATTTTAGCAAGTAGTTCTGGATTTAGAATAATTTTTTTCTTGTTTGATACTCATTTGTGAATCTTTCATTATTTATTTTTCGAGACCGCGGTTTGTTCTTGGCATTAGGTTAAATGTAAGGTGCAGCAGAGAGCAAAGGAATCATCTGTGTTCTCCAGCAGCTCATTCCTTGTAACCCAGATTGTAATATAAAATAAATCCAGAGAAAATGAACCTTGTTAAACTTAGTTGTGGGGACTGCGCTCTGGTGAACAAGGCAGAACACAACATTCTAAGGTATTATTTATCTGTTTTTGCTCCTTCTGGTCCCCAGAATATTGATTAAAATAGTCAGTGCGGTCCATTTATTCTAGATAGTCATAAACAACATATGGTGACATCCTTTAACTTGGTATCTTTTGGGACAGCAGAATGTATATATGTTTTCTATTTGTCATGCACCATCCTAAGTGTTTCATTTGTGGTAGCAAATTTACTAATCATGCTACTCTTGTTTGGTAGATTCCAGCCTTAGGTCCTCTTTTCAGACAAAGAGATGATTGGAGAGTGAGATGAAATAACTTGGCCAAGGTCATGCAGGTAGTTAACAGTGAAAGCTGATCTGCTGTACAGTCTTCAATGACCCCAGAGAGTTTAACCTCCACTGGGGAGGGGCAGGATCAAAGGATTTTTTGGTTGAGAATAACTGAATCTACATTCAAAATAAATATACTTTAAAATTTAGTATGTGACTAAGGCATGTTTATGTACAACTACAAATGGTATAGAGTAGAACTTGGGTATTCATCTCTAGGACCTAGTCACTAGGAATCTGGTAATAGCTACGCCTCAGTCAACTGAAATTACTTTAGGTTCTTTCGATCTGCCTTTGTGCCCACACTATTCTTGCCTCATACCAGTGTGTGTTAGATTGTTGCATTCTTGCTTGGGGCCCCTAATTTTTATTCTAAGAGTCTTTTTATCCATTCACTCTTTTAAAGTGCAATCTCTCACTGAATTTCCAAGAAAGATTGCATCCCTTAAAAGCTTTGCAAAATGTGAGTTGTTATATGTACTTGTTAGGCTTACTTTCCTTGCTTTCTCTGTTTGAAGGAGGTTGTGACTATGATTGCTTCCTTCTGATCTGAGTGATCTTTTCCATGTGGTGTGTTCTCCTTTAGGCTTCAATTAAGATTTGAATTTACTTTCGGTGGAAAGGGTCCTGCCTGGGGCCGGAGCTAATGGCCAATTGCCCATTTTTCAGAAACATGGATAACTCCTGGCTCTAACTGCTTAGGGATATTCCGGTTTCATCATTTCATCTTCCTATTATGTGGGCTACACTAATACTAGAAATTAGCTAACACTTAACTGTTTTCTATATGTCAGACATCCTTGTATATATGTCATCTTCCTATTATGTGGGCTACACTAATACTAGAAATTAGCTAACACTTAACTGTTTTCTATATGTCAGACATCCTTCTAAATGCTATATATGTCTTAACCTAACACTTAACTGTTTTCTATATGTCAGACATCCTATATATGTCTTAAATAATTTAATAATAAGGCTAACCCTATTAGGTAGGAAACATTATTTTCTGCATTTAACAGATAAAGAACTTTCATGCAGGTGGTAAGCTGTCAAGGAATACCTAGTTCTCCAAACCTCCCTGCTAAACAGTTACTGGTATATTGGAGGAAAATCCAGCTGTCTTATGGATGGTCAGAGAAGTCTTCATGGAAAAGTTAACAGTTGATTTCAGCATAACACTAATTTTGATCTTCTCTGACTCTTCTAATTATTTGTTAGATATGGTAGTCCATATCTAATTGTCGAACATCTATTATGAGTGAGGCCCTACTATAAGCACTTAATTTGTGTTACCACATTTAATAATCTTCACAACTCTTTCAGAAAGGCATCATTTTTCCCCCATTTCATAGTTGAAGAAATTGAGGCACTTGTTAATTTTGTCCAGTGGCCCAAATTGGTAAATGTCAAAACTAGTGTTTGAATGCAGGAAGTCTGGCTCTTGAGTTACGGACTCACTATTCAGTATGGCCATTACACTGTCAATATCATATAAGGTGGTCATAATTATTGCTTAATAACACTCAATAGCATACCAATTCATGAACCACACACTTTTTTATGATGCGATATTTTAGATGCTTATAAGAGCTAACAATGTAAAGCAATAAATGTCAAGAACTAATCTTTTTTCCATGTGCATTTTTTAAAAATCAGACTATTAGCCCTTCGAGATCAAAACTAGCAAGTTGACACAGATAGGGACAGTTGGGACCCAGAACTTGACCTTACCACTATGAGGGCCTGATGATGAGATCAGGGTCAGCTTACGTCCTGAGGGAAGGTCCATTCTGGTAGGTGAGGAATGGTATCCAGGCAATAAGATGAGAGCAGTATAGCCCAGAGGATTCTTGTGGAGGGCAGAAGTATAAGTAAGCAATCAGTGTTAGGAAAGGCTGTCAGGAAGTAATAAAGGCTAGGACTGAATTTCAGGACAGTATTTTAGGTGTATGTGTTGGGGATGGGGAGACAAGAGCAAAGCAAAGCCTTTTATAGCTGCCTGAAAGGAGTCAGGCCTGGGAACACTGTAGAAGCTCAGGTTCCAGGGCTGGGGCACCATAGGAGAGCCAGACTGACAAATGTGATGTGAGTTCCATGGTACTGGGC
This sequence comes from Pteropus alecto, assembly GCF_000325575.1. Classification (NCBI taxonomy): domain Eukaryota; kingdom Metazoa; phylum Chordata; class Mammalia; order Chiroptera; family Pteropodidae; genus Pteropus; species Pteropus alecto. The sequence continues at coordinate 1,509,684 of NW_006443138.1, read as the reverse complement.
CAGATCTTAAAATTCACGTTCTAGCTGCTAGGGCTGATCCTAATTACTGGAGGGAGGTCTGAGCCTAATGGAGGGGGAGACTTTGAAAAACTGCATTCTCCTTTATCAAAGGGAAGCCTAATCATATCCTCTTTCAAATATTAGCTAATTATTTGTTATAAATATGAGGGTTATTTCTAGATTTAGGTGCATTCCATTGGATGTACTTACTAGGTTCCTGATTGGTTTTTGAGATAGACTGCTTTACACAGGAATAAAAATTCTGAAAGAAGAGAAGGATCATATCAATAGTGTTATCCTTTGTCAGAAGGTGGGAATTAAGCCTGTTTAGACATGGCATAACATCAATGATCAAGTTGCTGGCATGGATGGAGGGGAAGAGTGATACCTATAAACCCAAATAGTAGAGAGTACACAATTATTGCTGTTTACCATTAGGGACTATCATGTAGTTTTCTGGCATATAATTATCTTCTTAAATACATTTTAATATATTTGTGGTCAGCTTTTTTCTTCATACCTTATGAAAGAAAGTTAATAAAGAAATAGATGAACAATAAAGGTGAGCTATGGTGGAAGACACATGTTCCTCTGATAATTCACAAATTGGATAATACCCCCAAGTAGACTAAAAGTTAATTTTATCATCACCTACGTTTTATGTTTGTACAGTGTGGTGTCAGCAGATGGTGTCAGGGGTTCTGTGAACTTGATTATTTTTATACCATTCTCAGTACAGAAGGTGGAGAACTAAAGAAGAGGAATAAAGGAACAATGCGACCCTGTTCCCTGGCAATGTGTCATCCTTCTCCCTTTGTGCAAATTAGCACATAATGTGAAAGCCAGGAGCTCCTTCTCTTTCTCTACTGTTCTTCCAGTGTATGATGTGTTTGCAAATATTGCTGTAGGATGATATGGTAAAAGGAACGAGGAATTCATAATCAGAGAACCTCGATATGGGTCCTAAAGCAATCACTTATGATTCTTATTGGGTGAGTCACTTCGCTTCTCAGAGCCTCAGTTTTCTTATTTTTGAAATACATCATTCCAGACTTAAGTCTTATTATTCCATTCCATAGACTTTGAGATGAAGCCAAGTAAGACTGCTTGCTTTTCCTATTCCTTGTGTGTTCCCAATTCCATGTCTTTCCCCAGACTTTGACTTGGCACGCCTGTCTTATCATCTCTGCTTATTAAACTCTTACACATGCTTCAAGGTTTAGTTCGATTATTTCGTACTTCAGACTGAGGTTCAGTACTTATTGAGGATGTTCTTAGTGTCAGAAGTAGTGAGGTGCTTCACATATGTTATCTAGTGCAGCCACCAAAATTGTGCAGTAATTGAGGTTGAGATAAATGTGTTTATTCTACTCTGCGTTTTTTTTCCAAAAGGATTTGAGAAGGCTGGAAAGTTGCTAATGTTTTATTTTTATTTTTTTATTTTATAGGGAAACTGTTATAATTTGCTTTAGTTCATATAACCAGACTTGGGCTAAGACACTGACTAAAAGCTAACTCAGAATTTTGACTACTAGTCTGGTAGTTTTTCCTATTTGTCAAAATTTTATGAAGGTACCTTTGAGTCTCTAAGTTTGGTCTGTCTCTCTAAGGTACTATAATCCTTTAATACTTCATGCATTTTTCTCTTATGTAGGTAATCTTAATAAATCTTATTCCTCTATTATGAATCCTTTGAAGGAAGGAAGGAAGGAACTGGGGCTTGCTGATCTTAGTATCAGAATGCCCACCATAGGGCCTTGCATAAAATAAGCACTTGATAACAGCTATTTAGGTGCAATATATGGTATTTCCCCAAGCCAGATTTTGAGTGAGCAGCATTTCCTTTAGTTTGTCTGATAGCAAGTGTGTCTGTGCTGTTTAATAATTACTGTGTACCAATGACACATGTATTAAACAGTACTTTGACTATGTGATTTCAGGATAAATATCTTTCTGAATTTAATTAAGCTATGCCATTATGGTCTTTTCTTCATGGAAATTAATGGAAAGCAAGCAATACATTATCACAAACTTATTTAAAATCAATTTATTAGCTGAAAGATGAATTATTTTGTTCACTATATTATCATCAAAACTTAAATTGAGAGTTTGCAATTTTAATCAGAATGTAGGCTCCATGCACGTAGGAATCTTGCCTGTCATTCACGGCTATGTCTCCAGTATTTAGAGAAACCACATAGCTTTAATACTATATTTTGTTGAATTTTCGTTAAATGATGCAAAGTTACTGAGTTCCTCCAGTGTTTTTCACTTCACCCTATGCCCAAAGGCAGATGCTGTGATTGCTGCTTCTAGCTCAAGACATCTGCTTTTCAGTAGGTCCTTTTCTTTCTTTCATTCCCAATTATAATCTTTATGTGCCCCTGCTAACGTACAGCATCAGATCTTGTCCTTCAGAGAATGAATACTCTGTTTTTAGCCTCTGGATTCTCCCATGGAAGGCAAACTTAGTTTTAAGTTGCATTCATGTATTAAACATCTCTGAATTAAGGAACTTAAAATACTCATAAAAGCACAGTTATTTGATATTGAAGCCCGTAAGTCCAGCCACCATTTTCAATGGGGGTTAAAAAGAGGTACAGAAAGTAAACTAATTCATTTAAGGTCATATTTCTCTTTATATGTTCCCTTTCTGCTTTGCTTTTTTCTGATCCAATCAGAGTTTACATAGCCTATGTCTAGAAAGTACTGTCTCTTC